>NC_022009.1:80597180-80621789 GCF_000317375.1 Microtus ochrogaster
CCAGTCATCCCAACTCAAGGTAGACTCCTAGCCAGTCATCCCAACTCATGGTGGACTCCTCAGATGGAAGCCATTTAGTAATGCATTACATTTTTCTTAAATAAAAGAGTTTTTGTTTTTGTTGACTTGTTTTTTTTTTCGGTCATAGTTTGATGTAGAATTATATCCAGTATGTATGATGGTTTGGTTTTGTCAACTTGACACAAACTAGACTCACTTTCATAGTGGGACCCTAAATTAAAGAATTACTCTCATTACATTTGCCTGTGGCAGTGTCTATGGAACATTTGTTGATTGACAGTTGATATGAAGAGCCTGGAGCATTATGGGTGATGCTGCCCCTGGGCTGTAGGCCTGGGTTTATGAAAGCAAGCAGAGCAAGCTGTGGGAGCTAAACAGTAAGTTCCTCCATGGCTTCTGACTCAATTCCTTCCTCTAGGTTTCTGCCTTGACTTCCTGCCCAGACTTCTCTCACTGATGGATATGACCAGACATGTAAGCCAAGTAATCCCTTTCTTCCCAAGCAGCAGAAATCAAACCAAGACATCACTTCTTTTTAAAAATGCCTGTACCTAGATATACCACAAGTTGTAAAATATATAACTATTCCCCTCCAGATTTTCTCAAGATCAAAACAAATGTGCATCTGAGTTTTCTCATCATTAGATGTTTTTATTTTTTGTGAAAAAGAACTTCACTTCTGTGTAAACTACAGTAATAATGTAGTTATAAATATATAAAAACTTACTTCTAATATTTTTGCTCTGACTTCTCTTTCTTATCACAGTGTTCTAGTAATGCACCCATGAAGTTGCATTCATTAGGAGCTTGATAACATTTATTGCTAGATGTCATACTGGGTGAATATTACTCCTTATATTGATTCATTTTTGCTTGAATTTCTTATGAATAAAATCATCACCATAATACCTTTCCAACAATGTCTTGGGCATATGTGAATATTTTATATGGGAAATAGCCTAGGGGATAAAACTCTGTGTCATAAGTTAAGAATCTGTGTGCTTTATGAGAAAAAAGATTTTTGAAAGAAATTAAAATTTGGACTGTAGACTGAATGCTAGCTCCCTCCTTCCTAATCGTGATGCTCACAGATTGTTTCGAAGCAGCTGCTTCTGCTTTGTTATCATCCTCTTCTTTTTCTCTTTTCTATTTCATGGATTAGACCTTCACTATTTTCTCCTTACACTGAGTTCCATGTGATTGTTTTTCAACATTTGAAGAAGCTAAGTCTGTAGGTCTCAGTTTTTTCCAATAGAGACATTTTAGGACTATATATTTCTCTCTTTTAACACTCCTTTAACCACATTTTATAAATTTAAATGTATTAAAATCCTGTCTTATTTCTCTTCTGACATCTTCTCCAGTACGGTTACTAGAATTCTGTTATTCAGTTACTTCCTAGCTGAACACTCCCAGACCATCTTTCATAACTCATGGAATGAATCTTTCTACGGTCAAAAAACTATTTTTTCTAATTTAAACCTTTCATTGCAAGTTATAATGGTGAAATTCTCTTTACCTCCTGATGTATGTCATATTACTTGATCATATTTTTCAGTTTTGCAACAATTATAGATACTCACATTGAGTTATCCATATTGCTTTAACACCTAATGCTTTTGAAATAATTAAATTTCTTATGACGGATTGTAGTTGGGAGAGAGGGGGAGAAGGAGAGAAAGGAGAGGAGAGAAAAGAGTAGTAGCAGAGAAGGGGACAGGAAGAGAAGATACGTATAAACATATAACTAAAATATTGTTTACTATTAGCCCACATCTTTAATCTCCCCAGTGCTCTGTACCCATTCGGGCAGATCTGTACATCTGGCAGTGTTTCTTCTCAACCTGCAGTATGTCCTTCCACATTTCTTGTCCTGCAGGTCTACTGACACCAAATCTTCTTTAATTTATAAATAATGTGGGTATTTTTAAATGATAAGTCTAGAATTTCATGCTGGCAGTTATTTTACACTTTAAATGTACTTTCACAGTTACCTACTTTTTTCTTTTTATTTGAGAAATTAGCTGTCATTTGTCATTTTTATTATTGATCTTTTAAAAAATATTTTATTGCCTTTTATCTCCAAATTGGATAACTTTACTCTTCTTTGAACACTTTCTGCTGCACCCGAGGCTCCTGTTGTGTGTCCTATGCCGACTACATTCTGTTCCATTAGACACTGGCGCTCTGTTTATTGTCTTCAGTCCCCTATCCTTCTCTGTGCTTCCGTTTGGAGGCTTGCCCTCCACCGCTCTACAGGTTCTGTGGGGCTGGCTTCTCTCGCGTCCTGTCTGCTTGTCTTCCTTTGCAAATATGTTCTTCCATTCACATCATGCTGTTAAGATTCCTCCTTAGTTCCTCTCTTTTTTATATTTCCTTTTCTTCAGCATACCCATCTTCCCAAACTTTGTGTGTGATAGTTTACAAATGCTTGGAATTTGTTTGTACCTTATTTTTACTTGCTTGTGTGTCTTGCTTTTTTTTACTGCTTGCTTCTTTCCATATTTTATATTTGAGTATATGCTAGGTATTGCCTTTTGGAAGGCAAGTAAAGACTAGCAAGGCTGTTTATTTCTAGTTCAATTTTGAAAGTTTTGGTGTCCCAAGATCTTATCTGATTTTTAAACCATTTATCTATTTAGTGATTTGTTGTTAACTTTGCAGACTTGAAATTTTGCCCATTGTTTTTCTACCAATCAGGCATGGATTTTTTTTTTTAAAAAAAACATATCTATGCTTACTAGAATGCTGAAATTCTTCCTATTTGAAAATTCTATATATCAGACTCACAGAGGACACATTTCAGTGATTAGGATGGAGATGGGTTTAATTTAAATTTAAATCTGTTTGATTCTTCGGTCCAAATGAAAGAATAAACAACTACGTTACTAAGATAGTGTCTGCATGGCTGCTTGTAAGTGCTGTCCCCATACCTGAGCATAGGAGCACCCCCCACTCCCATGGGTGATCTGTGAGTAGATGCATCCTTAGGGCCTCCTCACAGCTGCCGTGTGTGTCAGGTGCTCTGACTTGTCATGAAAGTTGTTCGGTAAGCCATTATGTCTCTGAGAACTGACCAAGTTAGGAACGTTTATTAGATCTTGCTGATGGTGAAGTAGATGGCAGGTCTGCCTGATGCTCCCCACCATCTCCTGGGTGTACGGCTGGGCTCCTTCTGTAATGTCTTCCCGCCCATCTGCTCTTCTCATAGCTAATATTTCATTGGGGTTTTCACTGTGTGGTCCTTGGTGGTTGGATGTGTGTATTCCCAGCCTCCGCAACTGATTGTTGACTCTGTTGTGGCTTAACTCATAGTGAAGAAAATTTGTTGAATCTTACTGGAGACTATCAAAGGCCAAAACCTAAATCTGGCATAGGTTTTCTCACTGACACCTAATTTACACTGTTAGTAAAAAGAGTTTTCATGAGTGGAGTGGGCGCAGGTGTGGTAGGAACATGAAGGGACAGAGGCGGGGAGCACTGAAAGAGACTGAAAAGGGGGTGCATTTGAGGTCAGACCAAAGCCTGGCACAAGGGAGGAATCTGCAGAGAAGACGCTAGCTTAGACTTCTAGCAATAGCACATAGGTAGCCTGAGCTGGCCATCTCCTGTGACCAGACTGATGCCCAGCCAAATTGTCATCAGAGAGGCTCCATCCAGCCATTGATGGAAACAGATGCAGATGCAGACCCACAGCCAAACATTAGGAGGAGTTCTGGAATCCTGCAGAAGAGAAGAAAGGATTGTGGGAGCCAGAGGGATCACGGACACCACAAGAAAACTCACAGAATCAACTAACCTGGACTCATAGGGGCTCATGGAGACTGAACTGACAACCAGGGAGCCTGCGTGGGGCTGACCTAGGCACTCTGCATATTTATTCCGGTTCCATAGCTTGGTCCTAACAGTGGGATTCCTAACAGTGGGAGCAGGGGCTGTCTCTGACTCTTTACTGGCTTTTGGGACCCTACTCCCATACTTGGTCACCTCGCCCAGCCTTACTATATGGGGAGGTGCTCAGTCTTACTACAACTTGATATGCCATGTTTTGTTGATACACATAGGAGACCTGCCCTTTCCTAAACAGAAATGGCGGAGGAGTGGATTAGGGGGTAGCAACAGAGAAGGGGTGGGGGAAAGGAATGGGAGGAGAGGAGGGAGCAGAAATTGCAGCTGGGATGTAAAATAAATAAATTTATTTTTAAAAAGCCAAGTTCCAGAAAGTCAATAAAGCTTCTTCCCCAGTTCAGTGCGTTCTCTGGAAAGAGTCAAGCTCGGCCACTGCCTAATTTTCTCTTCCTAGTCTTGTTTCTGGGAGTAATAAAAACCACTGGATTTTTTTTTTTTTGACAAAAAGAAAAGAAAGCTTCAGTGAAACTTAAAAAATAATTTAGTTTGGAAAGAATTGCAACACAAACTCTAGTATCAAATTCAGCATTTATATACAAAGCTTTCCAGTGCTTTGTTTTACTTTCAGAACTTAAAATATGAAATAAGTAATATCTTACAAATATATGCTCCAAGTAATTTCTTTTGTCTGTGATACTATTAAGTTTGATACCTACTGATTTGTTTATACTGCAAGTGTTTCAGTTTCTACAAAGGAAATGTTTTTCTATACTGAAATCTGAATTGCACATATACACACTCAGGGAATGTAAGTTTTTGCACCTTTGGAATTTGCTAAAAGGTAAATTTTACATACAACCACAGACTCAAACACACATACATATAAACTCCATGTAAAATGAAACTTCATTCAGTGTTCTTTAGCAATAACCACTATTAAGTATTTGATGCTCTACGATTTAAATTCTGTGGGTGAAATTTTTATTTAATTGCCTAGCTTGAACTTATTGATCAAACTTACTTGTTGGTAGCTATTCTTCCTAGGAGGTGTGTTCACAGACAATTAGAATTCGATGCAAGAAGTCATCCACGGCCAAAATGGAAACCCTATATCAAAAAGATATATGTTTTGGTACCAGAAATAAAATTACTGAAATTTCATTAAATTTATCAAATGTTTGTATAAACTAAATGATACCAAAATTATCAGGGGGCTGTAACTGAGAACAAATTTCCTGGAGTCCGCAGGAGTATAATGGTTTGTGACACTTGGTGGTCATCATCCTTCTCACCCAGAACAGCTTTAATTCACAGCATGGCCATCACTATATTTAGTTTTGCTACTTTTATGGAAGGCTATATTCATCATTCTTTATAAAAAAAAATTGCAACTTCTGAAAAAAATAGCAAAATTATCTTGCCCTAATTCTTTTTTTTCCCCCTAAAGTCTTTCGTAATGTGGTTCTATTTACATGATGAAAAATACCTGATAGTTTTTGGTTAATGTGGTCCAAGAAACAGTCATGTTTCAAAAAATCCAGCAATTGAATTGCTGGGCCATGAGTCAAATTCAAGCACTGATTGATAAACTAAACAAATTGCTTTTGGTAGGTTATTATGGCCTTACCAAGTCCACATCCTGATGACTTCCTCCCTCCAAGGCTTCTTCATAGTGGACCCATTGTTATTATTTTCGAAAAGGCTCAACTTAAATTACATGTAACATGAGCATCATCAGGTCCCTTGTCTCCTTACCAGAAGCCTGATTTCCAGGGGTGCGTTTCATCCCTGAACAGCCAGAGTGCTGCCAGGCTCAAGCCTGAGGGCATTAAAGCCCACAGATGCCAGGCTGCCCTGACCCTGTGTTCTAATGCTGTCATCAAGCCCCTTCCTTCTGGATCTTCCAGGGAGAAGGAAAGGCAGGCATCTGTGCTTCTGCTCCTGCATCCTCTAGCAGTTAAACTGCTAATGTTGGGCTCCCATTTTCCTGGCTCCCTTGAGCTTACTCAATGAAACAAAATGCGATTCCCACATGTCCCTTATTGTTTTCTTGGCAAGTCTTCCCACCTCTCTTAACCTTCCAGATTCTGGTATGCTTAAGACAGCCTTTCTTTGTGATACGTTTCTTCCTTCAAAGGTTTGATTCATAGCATTGGTTCTAAGCTAAACTAATCATTTTAGAAAGTCCTTCTGCAGGCTAAATTAGCTGGTATTAAGTGCTATACTAATACAGTCTAGTGAAGTAAAGTAGAAGAGAATCCAAAAAAATCGACTATGATTTACTAATTTGAATGTAAAATTTATAAATATGTAATATTTGGATAGTGTTAGGGCATTCTTATTGGCCAGTGGGCCTCTTTCTTTTCATAAAGATTTGTATGTTAGAGAAAGCTGGAGATCTATGATCTTTAACAAATGCAAATTAGTTTATTACTCTAGGTAGACATTAATTTCTGGGAATTAAATTGCCGTTACAATGTAATCAACATGGAGCCATATTTCATAGCAGAAATGAGCATAGCTAAGCAGAAGGGGCTCAGGACGGATCCAGCACCACGGTGGGTAGGGAGCAAGGGTTTTGATGGAAAGCGATAGAAGGCACGTTGAGTAAATGATGGGGGGTACCATTTCATAAATGTCAACGTTAGAGAGTTAGGTTACTTAGCAACTCCTCAGCCACATGGCTATGCGTGAGTTACTCCTGAAAAGTAGACTCTGATGTACTTGCTATTTACTCTTAAACTCCGGATGTGGGAAAGAATGAGAGGGGACAGAAAAGGGGACAACTTGTCTGTCTATCCCTGAGTCCATCTCTGACGGTGTGACTCCCCAAGTGCAATATTGGAGATTGGCAGGAGGAGGGACAATATTTGTGTATGATCTTGGCCAGAAACCTTACCATGCAGTGGTAGCAACAGTGCAGCTTCACTTGATTTCCACTGGAGGGTTTTTCAGCTTAAGTAAAAGAGTCAAATCCCACGTCGCTCTCTTTAGTGTCATATGGGTAATTGAATCAAATCTTATGCCACTATCTTAGTACCACAAATGCAATTTGGGATGGGAACACAGATAAAGGAATTCAAATGTCCTATCATAGGTTTTCCCCAAGAACTGTGATTGATATTTTTGGTCTGATTCAAGTACTTAATGTGTATAATGCGATGTGATTCTCAGTGTTATTTACCAACCCCCCCCCCTTAAATGAAAGATTAAAAGACCCCAGTAAGACCTAACAGATTATAGTTTAATTTTTAAATACTTATTTTATTTTACATGTATGTGTGTTTTGCTCACACGTATGTATGATTATCAAGTGCATGCCTGGTGTCCATGGAGGCCAGAAGAGGGCATCAGGTCCCTTGGAACTAGGGTTACCAGTGGTTATGTATCAGAACTGAACCCTGGTCCCTGGAACTAGGGTCACCAGTGGTTATATGTCAGAACTGAACCCTGATCCCTGGACTTCTACAAGTACAAGTGCTCCTAACCACTCAGCCATTTCTCCAGCCCTACACTGTTTGTTTAAAAAACAAACTTTAGAATCTGGAGATGGCTCAGTGGTTAAGACGACTTGTGGCTCTTACAGGGTACCTAGGGTTTGTTCCCAGCGCTCACTTATCAGGTTACAACTGTCTGTAACCAGTTGTCTAGAATCCGATTCCATCTTCTGGCCTCTGTTGGAACCAGGTATGCATGCGGTACATATCCATACATGCAGGAAAAACACTCACACATAAAATAAAAATAAATAATGTTTATAGCTTGAATATTATAGGGGCAGTTTAAAATAGTTCCAGCCTCCAGCCTTCCTTCGTTTCTTCCCCACCTCTCTCTCTCAAACACACACACACACACACACACACACGCACGCACGCACGCACGCACGCACGCACGCATGCACGCACGCACACGCACACACACAGAGACAGAGACAGAGAGAGTTCTTTGTCATCAGATAAAAGATTTGTACATACGACAAACTCTGAGAATTTGGAAAGGGTACTTATGGTCAAGTTAACACGAGGGAAGAAGAGTCAGACCGTCATGGCATAGTATTATACAATGAAGGAATGGCTGCTTCCCAGCCGCTTCTTTTGTCTGTTTATTTGTTTACTTAATCAGAATCAGATGGTTTATTCATAGACATATTAGATAAGTATGGTTATAACTGAATATCAGTGTGGGTTTGAATATCCCAAACTAGCTCTCTTGAAAGAAATAAAACCCACCACAACCTCTACAAAGGTAAAGAATGAACTGCAAAGTTGTTTGTTTCACTACGCATCTCTCTGGCATGGCTGGAACTGTGGCTTCTAGTGATCTGTTACAGCCACACAAGGCATAGCTTATGAACCTCCAGTTCAGCCAACGCATTAGAGCTAAGAACTCAACCATCACATCGATGCTACTTAGAAATAAGTGCTGTGAAATTTTTCCATGCTGTGCCTGGTTTGGATAGACGCTCTTCCCCTGAGCACTGGTACTTTAGTACATTAGAAATACTTCAGTAATGGTCCTTAATATCAGGAGATAGTGACCAAGCTCTAAATTAGCAATATATTAAAATAGTCCTTCTGCAAAACAAATCCAAATCTGATGTTCTGAAATCTCAGTCAATATTTAGATGGTTTGTGGTTAATGCTACACAGAAAGCACATTGCAAAATGCTCAAAATAAAGCTATGTCTAAAATAATTGATCAAAAATCTATAATGTGATTAGGGACTTATAAAAAAAGACATGCAGCCATCATGGCCTGTTTTCATTTTGTGAAGGCAACATTGACTGTCTGGTCTTCCTTTTGCTTTTACTTTAATCTAGAGACAAGAAAAGAAATGGCTGGCCTATGAGACACGTCAGCATTATAGGTTGTGTTGGTTCATGCCTCAGATTTTCTTAAAATGTGCATAAGTAATAACATGCACTTTCCATCGCAGAACACATTAGCCGAATGTTCCTTCAAGGTCCCTCTCGCCAGGGTCACAGAACCCTGCGTTTCTCATCTCAGCGCGTATTGGAATTGTGGGTGATATTTTGTTATTCGTGGACGTCCTAGTTGTCCACATGGTTGTCAGGTGAATGAAAATGTGCATTCCCGCCATTTGTGGGACGATAGTTATAAGCAGGTCAAACAAAATAGCTGGGTTATTTTGTACCTTCTGAATTTTCTGTGCCTGCTGTTGCCATAGCAATGGACTTAGCTTTATGTGGAGAAGCGAATGTTTAAAGTGGTTCCAGTAATTTCTTTACTGCTTTCTCTTTATTTGCCTTGAAAAAAATTTCACTCTGCCTGTGAAGAACACAAAAATAAATTTGACATTTTGATAAATTTGTCCAGAAAAATATAGATTTCATCAATTGTAAAAATAGAGTAGTCTAAAGTGATTAGAATTCTTTTCCTCAAATCAAGTTTTATATATAGGTAATATTATAAATGTCATCTGGCCATATACGAGAGTCAATTATATTTCTTCACATGCTGTCACCAAACACACATCAGTTCTCTCCTTTAACTGAAAAGTGCCCTTTGCACTAATTGAAGCTCCAAACGCAAAGCCGGAGTAAACTCGAGATGTAAGATATAAACTCTCACTGTTGATGGTGATAAAATATTCTAAAAGCTCCCTGGTTAGTTAGTCACATTCTAAGCTGCAGAGAATTCGAAACTGGAACAGAGGAAAATTGGATTATTCAAATGAAAATGTTAGCACCATAAAGTTGCCCCCAGTGCACAGAAAAGTATGAATTTGCTCAAATTAATGCCTTGGTCTTTACAACTTGGAATAAAATGTAGATTAAAGAGCAGTTCCATAGGGTAAAATGAGAAATAAATCAGAATTTTATGGAGTAAACATTTCTGCTTTTTTACCATAGCCATCTAAATACAGATTAAAAGGGATAGGGTTGGCTAGAAGTAGTACATGTGCTCTCAAATTTGAATAACTGGTTATTTTTCACAAAACTAAAATCATTATCTCTTACCATGGCCATAGTAGTAAAAAAGGACAAATGTATGCATTTTGTGTGTGCGCTATATGTTCATCTCCTTCCCTTTTTCCTAACCTCCTTCCTCTTTCCATCCCTCATCCACCTCTCTATCTCTCTCTCTTTCATTCTTTCTTCATATGTGGATAGGATTTTGCTACGTAGCCCAAGCCAACCTCAAACCTCCAGACTTCCAGAGCCACCCAGAAATGCCAAGAATGCCAGTAGTTTCCCAAAATGACTGTATTCTTTCCAATAGCTATGCTTTGTGACTAGTATATTATTGTTTCAAAACAGCAAAGTATTAAAAACTATAGAAAAATATTAATGGAAGTGGTATGGATCTAAAATCTGGGGAAATCCTGTTTTACAGTATGACATACAACAAATCTTTGTTTGTCGGACATAGAGGGATATAGACAAACAGTAAATGAATTACTTGTCATGGAGTTCAGAGTATTTAGATAGTTCTATAATATTAATATTGTCATTTGCAGTCATTCCCAGCCTATTTCATCAAACCAAAATGCTCATCATCTTTTTGCCATTTTGTCAAAATTCAAGAACAATTTGTTTTAACTTAAATGTTTTATTTGGCATACGGTCATGGAGAGCTCAGTCCAAGGTCTCTGGTTCTATGTTTCTGACCATGGTAAAGAGAGTGTCATGATAGGAGGCTGAACTCGGGGAATCTACACTCATGGCAGCCAGGAAAAGAGAAGATGGTGGGAAGAGACAAGGATCAGATGTCCTTCATGGGGCCTGTGTGTTCCAGAGAAGGCCTGCCTCCTTTGTTTCTACTGCATCCTAAAACAGAGCCACCAGCTGGGGCCCAAATATTCACACAAGTGCCTGTGAGACACACTTCACATCAAAAATGGAACACAAAGATTTTATTTATTATTATAAGGCATAAAATATTTCATGTGTTTCTGAAGAAATCTAGCCTAAGAGGTGACCTCCAACTTAATGGGTGACTTCCCATAACAAGTCTAATGGTGACCTACAAAAAGAAAGAGTACAAACACCTGGGAGTGTAAAGAACTTGAAGCCAAGGCCAGAACGGAGGAGAAAAGTAGGCGCATGCTGTACGACTGAGCAGAAATATTTTGCTTATTTACTGGAGTCTTGTTATGTGCCCGATGTCATATCAGAGTAGAGAACAGTGACAGGCAGAAAGTAGGTGCCTTGGTGAGTATGGACATGATACATCCGGGTCACAATATCAAAACCAATCAAAGGAAGTACACCCAGTCTTCACCCACATTAGATGGTGCTCAGAAATAGCGCCTGGCGCAACTGTGAGAATGTCTTCCTCTGTTTTTGTCAAAGCAAAATTCCACCAGCTGCATAGCTCGGAAAGTGGATTAGCCTCCCAGCCTGACATCCTTGAATCCCAAGCCTAGATGAGGCTTGCTGCGATCCCAGAGCTGAGCTGCCTTCTGCTTCCAAGATGCTGGAAGGAAGAGCAAATAAAGCACAGGCTGCACGAAGCCCCTTGAAACAGGACTTTAATCCCGTTAAAAGGGAGAAGCCCTCAAGATGAGCTCCCTCTATAAAGTCCCATCTCCTGAGCGCATCACATTAGTCGCTAAGTTTCTGTTTCTTTTCTTTAAGACGAGAAAATTAAACATTTGCTCTGATTGCAATACTGTAGCAGAAGAGAAAAAGATGCTACAGAGAGAGGGATGAGAGCCATAGTTAGCTGTGCCTAGAACGATATGGGAGGAGAAAGGGCAGACAGGTCAGCAGCAAGGTCTACTGGGAGTGGGTCAGTATATTTTCACTTGAAGTATGTAGATATGTTATTCCACTTGCCTCTTTTTTTTGTAATGAAATAACTTTTCAGCAGAAGCAGAAGTTAAGGAGTTAGCGAAGGGTTGTTGAAACTTTGAAGGAAAAGGAGAAGCCCGGATGACTCATGTGAAAGTCAGGGACAGTCGGTTCATTGATGGAGGAATGCGGTGTGGCTTCCAGCCGTCCTGAGGAATGTACTTGGAGTTTCAGATCCTAACGGTAAAGGACAAGCAGACATCTGGCTTTTATGTGTGCTTCAATAGATGCAGGGATGGAGCAGGTGTGAGTCCTATCTTATCAGACGTGTGATTTTGCCTGAATCCACACATGACTGAAAATGTGTAACAGGCTGAATGTTTGTGCCTCCTCAGAGAGCTCGCAGTCACTGGAATAAGGCTCTAAGTCAGTAAAAAAGAGTATACAAGGTTCTTAGGGTCTTAACCAGTAGCGCTAGTGCCCTTCAATGAGGAAAAAGGACAGCAGAGTTATCTCCTGTGAGTCCCCAGGAAAGGCTGCGTGGAGACTAGTGAGAAGTCCCTAGGCAATGAGTGTCCTGCACAGACAAAGGCCTGCCAAAGCTCAGTCAGCATGAGTGACCATACGAGGAAAGGACAAGGCGGCCGTCCACGTGGATACGTAAAGACGGCCTGAGAGTTCAGGCAGGATGAGAGGGAACTGAACATGGTAGCTGATGATGCCGAGCTGTGGAATTAAACACGGTTGATGAACCAGAAGTGGGATGTCTGGGAAGAGAAGGTCCTTGGCGAGTAGATGCTTGCTTGTCATAGAATCATGAAAGTGATGCTGTCCCTGGACAGCCTAAAAGGAAGAGACTGAGCAGGATACGAATTTATTAATGGCAAGCGTCAGAAAGTGGAGAAATCAGGAGACAGAAGATTGTATGGATACTGAAGATAACAACTCCTACAAAGCCAAAACCCTCAAGGAAGGGCTGAGTGTGTGGCTTCTTGGCAGAGCACTTGTTGCCCGTGTGCATGGTCCTGCAACATAACCCAGCAAAGCAAAAGGTCTGGACATAAGAATAAGAGAATAACTTTGAGTAATTTTTCAAAATGATATCATCAGCAATAGGTTGTAAACTAAAATGAAATGGAAGAAGGATGGAGAAAGAGCCAGGAGAGAGAATTTATCAGCCTCTGACTTGAGCTGATGGAGGGACGGACCGTGGTGTCATTGCCATGTTAAGGAGATTAGGAGATTTGCAGATTGTTTTCCAAAGAAATAACTTGAAGTGCCCTCGAGATATCCAAGTAAATCTGTTGAGTAGGTAGATAATATTAATATTACATGGCTAAGTGGGTCATGATTTATTTACCACTTTCATAGTATTAGCTGATTATTTAGATAATTAGGAATTTCTATCATTATAAATTAAATATGCCCTTTCACATAGAAGCTTGTAGACACAGTTGATAAAGTTGTGTTAGGGAAAGCACTCTTTAATAATTCAAAGAGTGTCGACACTTTCCAAAAGTTCTGTCTAGATACAGGAAGGCTACCTTATGGAGAGTTTATGTCTCTCTTCTGCAAACATCATATGAATGTGAAACTCCCTCACAGCATGCGAGGGAAGTGATAAAATATGGCTTACCATTGGGGGGTCCATGTTTTTCATTTGATTAGTCTTAGTGTTCAGTACACATTGGTGATTGGTTGTTGTTTCTTTGTCAACATGTAAACATTACCTTCATTCATAAACTAGTTTAATTGAACCAGAAATAAAATACTGGTAGCTACACATAAAATCATAAAACAAAAGGCCAATCTTGTTCAGAAGTCAGACTCTAAGAGGCAAGGAGGCCATCTCTGCAGTGATCATGCAGGCTTTGCACGTGGGTTGTGTTTACCAAGCCTTATATTCATTTCTTTTATTCAGTGGCTTTTATTGAGTGTACTGCAATCTTTGCAGATTTCCCCCACTAACCTTAAATTTTCCAGTGTCTGTTACTATTCATCAATAGTTCCTTTCTCCATAATAAAGTCTGGATAATGCATACATGATTTCAGGAAAACAGTGGGAGACATGTTTATCATCATCTCTAACGTTTAGTCAGTGAGATGTGGCTCAGCTTCTTCATCCATTTTCTGCTGCTGTAACAACATACCACAGACTCACATGTAGACAATACAAGGTTAGGCAGCTATGATGTCGGGAGGCCAGGCCAGCATATGGTCAAATTGTAATTCTTGGTCACAACATAAGGAAAAGGCAAGAGATGTAGGAGGAGGTAGGGGCTGCTTGTTAGTTCCTGGCAGCTTAGCCCTGAAATAATCATACAGAAACTATTAATTAAATCACTGATTGGCCTATTAGCTCTAGTTTTTTATTGACTAACTCTTGCATCTTAATTTAACCCATTTCTTTTAATCTGTGTGTCGCCATGTGGCTGTGGCTTACTTGATAAAGTTTTGGCGTCTGTCTCTGGCAGGGCTACATGGCTTCTCTCTGACTCTGCCCTTCTTCCTCCCAGCATTCAGTTTAATTTTCCCTGCCTACCTAAGTTCTACCCTGCTATAGGTCCAAAGCAGTTTCTTTATTCATTAGTGGTAATCACAGCATACAGAGGGAAATTCCACATCGAAGAGAGAGAGGGAAAATCAGTCTTCCTGATCCCTTTCGTCACCAGCCCGCTCTGTTCATCTCTAGCCACCCCCTCAATTACAGCAGGAGTCTGCACACGAGGAAAGAGCCCTCGGAAAAAGCTGCCCTGTGACGGTCCCATTTTGTAATAGATTTGTACTGAGGGTGACGTTTCCAATCACTGGAAGATACTATTGCCACTTCTAATTTGTCTCTAAAATCATTACTATATTCACTCAACATAATATATAGTCAATTTACCCAACGACTATAAATTGTAACAAAGAGTGATCGTGGGCATGAAGGTCAAGTAGGACGGAGTCTTCATAATTTCAGGTAAAGATTTAGAAGGAAAATTCCTGAGGTTTATTAGAATTATCTCAGACGTTATGGATTGTGGTTAAGGAAATATTCTTTTTGGAGCATGCTCCTCGAATCATAGTTAAGTGAAAAGTGGCGTGACCCGTGTGATAAACGATTATTTTTTCACATCAGACAACCTATTGTTTGTACGCGCGGCTTTCTGGGGATTTATGGCTCCCTGCCTTCATGCTGAGTCTCTTCAGCTTTCTCCGATGCATTTCCACTAACCTGGAGGTTAAGGCATTTCTTGATCATGGGTATATCTGACTGCTGCTCAGCTCTGGAATTCTTTATAAAATTCCAGAACTTGGGCTAGAAATTGACTTAGGGAATCCAATAAACTCACACACCTTGGCAGTCATCCAAGCTCAGTTTATAGACTGGAAGAAATATGGGATTTCCATTGTTCTCCTTTTCACCTTTCTGGGGTTTCTTTTGTGTCTATGCGCGTGTGGAAGTGTAAATTTATCATGTTGCTGACACTGGGGTGGAAAGAACCATTGAAGGGACCCAGGTCAGGAATTTTGACTTCGCATCTTCCCGTCTTTCTGAACGTTGACCCAAACCTGCACCAAGAGTGAATTTCTCTCTCTCTAGGATGTTGATGTTAGAACTTTAAAGGGTATTCTTGCAAATGGCGTGTGTGAGTCTAACAGCCGAGATGATTGCCTGACAGCTATGAACAACTCCCAGCAATCTGTTCTTCTGGATCAGTGTGGGCCTGTTTGAGACAGGATCTGAGCCAAAATGACCCAAGTGTCTCACTTGACGCTGTGATGTGGTGATAAGGACAAGGAGATATGCTTGGGTGTGTCTGAGAGACATCAGACTTCTTGGGTGTCTGTGATGCTTAGCTGCAGAGATCCGATCAATATCACTGTGCCTGCTACTGAAAACCCTGTCTTGTGCTTCCAGAACGGGTTTGCTGTTGTGAGGCCCCCAGGCCATCATGCTGAAGAGTCTGCTGCCATGTAAGTACCAGGGCCCTGCCATCTTCCAGTGCCATGGTTCCTGGCAGTCACCTGCAGGTTTCTGAAGTCTCTAATTGCTAACAGATGGGCTGAAAACTCTCGCGAGGTACTCCCAGAAGCAGATTTATGACTTCAGAGATCATATAGCATCTTTTAAAAAAATGCTCTGAACATTATTTATAATGGTTTTCCTGGATGATTTTCCTTCTTACTTCTCTGTTCTTCTTTATTCCACAGGGGGTTCTGCTTTTTTAATTCAGTTGCAATTACCGCCAAATACTTGAGAGACCAACTCAATATGAGCAAGATATTGATTGTAGATCTGGTATGTATGCCTGACCAGGGTAGCATTTTCAGTGGCTCCAGGTAAAGGGGAGTGGATGCACACTTCTCTGCAAGGCTGTCTCACCCTTAGCCCTGCAAACCTCTGATGGGCGTGTTTCCTTTGCATGTGGAAACGCCTTAAACTCAGGACTGCAGTTCTGAAACCATAAACATTCACGTTTCACTTTCCTGGTGTTAACTGCAATTTAATGAGAAGACGGCGCAGATCAGGGCAACTTTTATGATCCTTAAATGAATTGATACTTCCACAGTTAAAATAACCCAACAGAACCTGAATTTACTTTTCCCTACAGAATATAGACTTTAACTAGTCAGATGTGCTGGAAGGAATGCTGTTGCTTTGGTAACCAATTGGCCGCTTCCCCCAGTTAGCAATCATGTCCCTTGTTGTGCCACACTGGTATTATTAAAGCAAGTCCACATGTCATTCCAGGTGAAAAGATCTCAGGTCTCAGATGCCAGTTTGGGATGACTCCCTGCAGGAACCCTTGGTGATTAAAAGTCAGAAGCCTTGGATGCATCCTGCATGTTAGCATGGAGCATTCTTACACAATAGTTATCATTTGTTCAACAAGTGGTTTGTTTAAATGTAGATGACACTTGGCAGGTTGTCTAAAACGTATGCATGAATAATGAGCTGGAGATCTGCCCCATACAGAAAGAACCAACCTGGGAAAGGGCGAGGGAAAGGCAATGGTGATTTATGAGCCCGCTTCTCAGTTTGCCTGCACTCCACCAGGAGGTGTAATGGCTTGTCTGACAAAGCATAGACAGGAAATGAACCCTGGCATCCAAGCCAAACCTGCCGCATCTGCACTTAATTAATTTTTACAGGTGATAAAAGATTTAAAGGCAAAAAAAATGCTAGAGGTTTTTTTTGAAGTGCAAGCCTTAATAGTTTAAATCTTGCTCATATCTGCACTCATAATTAAATCTTATTGGAAGTCATGACATCAACCTCCAGCCCTTAGATTTAGTTAAGCGGGTACCCCCAAAGGGTGGAGAGACCACTAACAAAGTCGTGTAAAGTAATATTTAAATTAAAATGAAGATTTTTTTTTTAAAAAAATGGAAGATTGACAACCAATTCTATGACTTGGTTAAAATAGGTAATTTTTATATTGTGGCTTCTGTGTAGACATTTTTATGTGAAAATATTGAATCCTAATTTTCTATGTGTTTTCTAAACATACTTAAGTTTCAAAGTAGGTCACAGTTCACTGAACAGGCTGTGTTGAAGGAGAGAGCTAAAACACTGCAGAGTTCTTGTAATTTTGCATGAATACCTATTTTCTCAAATACATTCAAAACGATGCTTGAAGTAATTCAGAGTTTGCATGCATGATAATCTATGTATCATTTCTCCTGGAGTTTTGTAAGGATGAGCTTAGAAGGAAAAGATGGCAAGTGGAGATCCAGGAACTTGAGGGTTGGGCAAGGTCAATGGTTAGCTTTGTTTTTCTTAAGAGTGACAAGCTCTTCTAACTGTAAGTATTTCCTGAGAGATACATGGGTCTGACTGTAGAGAGAAGCTCTCTCAATTTCTATACTGACTGACTTGGTAGCTCTAAGGAGTCACTTTCCTCTACATGGATGGCAATTGTGATTTTACTCCGTTATCCAGTCCGTGAAGGATGTTCCTCTCCAAATCGGCTCCCAAAGATGAGAAGTTTTTATTTCAGGTCCTCTCAGTGTGTGAAGTCCTGTCCAAAGAGTGGCCTCTGAGGTCACCACCAGCCCACACTTCTTACTTTCCAGTGTTCCAAACTCTGCAGCTGCATGGCACTTTGAGGAAACTCCTGTTTCCTCCAGAAACTGAAAAGGACATCTTAGGTGCCACGAGATGCAGAGATACCCCTTCTCCTTGGCCAATTGGTCTCTGTGCAAGTGACAGAGGAGAGAGGAAGATTCTACAGGGGGAGAACAGTTCATCCCCTCAGATCCACTGGCCTCAGGCTCTGGAGCCCTTCACCATAGTGCGGCTCTCTCATCTAGTGCCTAGTTTCGACATTTTATCGCCAAGTAAATATAAAGCCAGAGTTGTAACTCTCTCTATTTGGGCCAGGGCCTACTTAGGAGGTGTTTTCATGTTAGGCAGGTGGGATTCCAGTTATTTATGAAGTCTTTTCCTGTCTTTTCTCTCTCTGATGTGCAAATCAGTACAAAAAGGAAGTAGGCCTCTTTGCCTTACCACTTTCCAGAGCACAGCCTTGCCTTCCAAGAGGCAGCGTGTCCATGGAGTAGACTTTTTTCCCTGAATCACATGTGTAACGTAGAAGGAAATTTTAGATCACAATTCTTCTTAAGTTCTGTTTTCCCTTATAACAAAACAGTTACTTCAATGTCCTTATAAGGTTATGACATTCGATTGTTGATCAAAGACATTTAGACCTTTGTCTCCATATACTAATTAGTTATAAAGGATAATATTAACTGGAAGAATATATGATTTGTTCAAAGCCATCTTAGATAAGAACAAAATACATAGGTTCTAAATTCTTATAAAGAATCGGATTTTATAGTATGTGTTTTAACCAGTAAAATATTGATACGCATTTTCCCATAATTCTAAGTACATCTTAGATTCAATGTTTATTTTAAGGCTGTGATGATTCATTTCATCTTTATGCTAATTTCTCATAAGCACAGGTAAGTTTCTTGTCTTAGTCTGATATATATTTGTTGCCGTGGAGAAGCAGGTTCAGCTAGTTCCTGAGCAGTCTTTGGTTTAAACGGAGGAAGTAGCAGGAGGTTCTCTCAACCCTACACTCCTAAGTTGTTGCCTCACGCCTACTGTGTGGGTTCATATTTATCTTTAAGTACTTGGCAAATAAATACAGAATCAAGCATTGCTCAAAAATTAGGATGGATTTGTGTGTTTTTATAAATAAGGAATGCTGGTGTTTTTCTTTCTTTCGCAGTGGACAGGATGCATTTCTTACAATGTGTGAACAGACAAGCACCCCAAACAGTTTTAAAGATCAGATGATTTTGTATCAGGGCTACAGGTGTCATTTTTTTAGTCTCCCTTTTTCTTAAATAAAGTTTTCCAATGTCACTAAAGAAATGGGAATAGTCAAGCCAGTGTTTCTCTCTGCTTTCCAACTGTGGACTTCTTATCCCTAGAACAAAATTGGCCTTACAGCCCTGGCTCTTGCTGCTGGAGGGGAAGCAGAGATAGCCCTCTGCTGGGGCTTCCTTGGGAGTTATTTTGGTTTTGTTTGTTTTTCAAACATATTCTGGATAAGTACTAGCTAGTATAAAATACATTGTGGCTTAAATTGTTTCATTTTTGTTCACATAAAAAAGAAAAAGTTAATTTTACTATCTTCTTTTCTTTTGAATATTCAGAAATCCAGTAATTAATATGTTTTCATCAAGTTATATACTTTTTCTGATGCGTTTATCTTTGGCTAGTAAAGTTTCTGAGATGATTCTTGTCCACCTGAGCAGTATGATTCTCTGATCACTTTTGGGTGTGTCTGGTATGTGAAGCACGGAGCGGATTATTGTGTGTCTACACCATGGATAGCAAGTGCAGAGGAGGGTTCCTGTGTCAAGGGGGCTTTGGAGATGTCTAGTGGAACTGGGGGCTGGAAACTGGAGAAGAAGGGGGTTCTGTCCATCTCAAGAAGAGTTAGTTTCCAAAATATTCACCTCATGAGCTTGCTAAAAGATTCAGAAAAGTGATAAATAATTAGCTCTTCATTTGCAGTAATGAGTGGATTCAAGAACCCATTTCACAACATGCTGCCTGGAGATTCATAGTAAATTTTTGAAATTCTTTGAGCATCAGTTGTCATATTTTTAGAATAGAAATAATATCACATGTCTTATATCATTTTTAAGTAATTAATTCAAGGTGTTTAATATTGTGTTCACTCAATGGTGGTAAGAAACATTGTTTAAAACAGTATAAGTCTTACTGATAAAAATGAAGCCCAATGTATTTAGATAGCTACAAAGTACCAAAGCTCTTTATAACTGTATAAGTGAATAATGTAATAATATTTTTCTGCATAAAATGTGTAGTTCAGCACTCGTTAGCAGCCTGCTTGTTTTTCCTCAGAAAATATTGAGTGTATTAACTGAAGTTCTTAATACCTGAATTCTTCTTAATAAAGATATTTTAAATGGTACTCCTTTTATTGTTTCCAATAGTTATGTCAATTGGGACATGTATCTATATTACAAATAGAAGAACCATCAAGTTTTGAATCATTATCCTCTACCAATGTCCAATAAATTATTTATTCATTTATTGATAATAGGATTTTTTGAGTGGGAAGTTGGAGACGTATGAGAAAGACAGACAGATGAGGAAGAGAGCTGGGATGCCATCCGTGATGCAGTCATTATCTGTGAGACAGATTGGAAAGGACTGTGTGCCATCTTCCTGCTTTGCCCAAATGATTTCACAGTTAATGAGCTCACGCCCGTTTCTTCTACTCTTGCTTCCACGGTTTTAGCAAAATGTAGTGGGAAGTCCTCTTCCCATCTGGCGTCTTTTTGAAGTGACTCTAGCCGAGGGATTGCTAACTGAACTGAATGCTTCAAGAAAGCCAATTTATTCAGCTGGTTGCAAAGACTTTGACCTTAATGGTGGGACTTGGCAAATCAAGGCATACACGTATGGTTTACTGTTCTGTCAAGAATTGTGAGAACGCTCTGTAAGCCACAGATCCCCCTGAAAAGGACTAGTTTGGAGTTTAAACATTAGTCCTTTTTTTTTTTCCAGAGGCCAATGAGGCTAGTTAATTAAGCCTGAGGGGTTATGAACTGTTGGCAGTTAATAAGTCATAAAATTCCTCTATAAAACAGGATGCAGGATTCCATCACTGAAGCAAAGAGTACAAAGTGCCGATGTATAAATATCTAATTGGACCGAAGGACTGGGCTTTCTCACTGACTGCTCATCTGGAGTCTCCAGGGCATGCTCGCTGTGGTTTCCTGATTTTTAGAAGCCAGTTAAAAAAAAAAAAAATGAGAGCATTAAAGGGTAATTTGCCTGAAAGTTCAGGAAGTAAAGGGTTGTGTAGAAGTAGGCTGAAAGGGAGAGAGAAAGAAAGCCGAGGAGAAGACAGAAAATGAGAGGGAGGGTGGGGTGGGAAGAGAGGGAACCAGGAACAAGAAGAGTCGTCTCCAGAGTCAGATGTGACGGTGCTTGTCATCTGTTTTCTTTCCCCGTAGGACGTTCACCATGGCAACGGTACACAGCAGGCCTTTTATGCTGACCCCAGCGTCCTATACATTTCGCTCCACCGCTATGATGAAGGAAACTTTTTCCCCGGCAGTGGAGCCCCGAATGAGGTTCGGTTTATTTCTTTAGAGCCCTGCTTTTACTTGTATCTCGCAGGTAATTGCATTGCGTGATTACCCCTAATTTTCTTGTCCTTTGCTGCTGTTTTAAATTACCCCAGATTACCCGCTTGTCCCACAGGACCAAGAACCAGCGCAGAACAAGTGCATAACCCAGAGAGCTGGCTGTCAAGCAGAGCTGGCTTGATTTGACGCTGTGTTTGATGTTTATTTCAAGAGCTCCCATGTGCTTGTTTCCCGCTCCTTTTGTTTCTTCCCTCTCCTCTGTTCTCCTCCCACAGTGGTGTGTTTTTCTATTCCCAGGTTGGAGTAGGCCTGGGAGAAGGCTTCAACATCAACATTGCCTGGACAGGTGGCCTTGACCCCCCCATGGGAGATGTTGAGTACCTCGAAGCCTTCAGGTTGGTACTTCTTTCTCCCTGAGAGTGTCACGTTAGAAAATACCAAATGAAAGAGAAATGTGAATTCTCTACCAAGCCATGTGCAGATATGCATATGAAAATAAGGCTTATCAAGACCTAGCTGTTTTATACAAGTATATTGACCAGTGGCCATGTTTCCCTCTGAATGCAAAGGGAGAAAATGCGTTATTAATTGACTTTTCCTGGAAAATATTGCCTGTTATAATAGGTGAGGTGGTTTGCACCAGACATTCACATATTAAATGCTCTGAGAAGTCCTTTAGTGCCTATGTCCCATTGTAGAGCAAGCATTTCCTAAGCTAAAATCCCTTTGGCCTTCTCAGACCATTGGCCTGAGCTATGGCATCTGATAACAAAAGACTTTGCGTATTTCCTGCTCACGTTAAAATATTTGCCAGTTCTTTGTTTTCTGCTTATTTAGAAGTAAATTCCACCGCATGTGTTTTTTACTAAGCAAAGATTGATGATTCAAAAAAATAAATACAATTTCCTGTTCTGTCTCTAGATCTCACTCATGGTCTGTCTCCCCTCCCCCTCTCTACCATCTCCATTGCTTTCCCGCTCTGTAAAATTTTAAAAGCAGCATTTCTTTTCTAGAATTAAAAACTTAAAAACAAGGTCTTTGGGAAGGTCTCATCCCCATATAAGCTCAGCATACAAGATCCAGAGGGTTAACTCACGGGTGATGCAGAACTCCCCATGTATTTTGTTTAGTTCACAGCGTAAACTCAACGACCACGTGAAAACAAAGCTGAGGGGCTATCGCGGCTTTGAAATCCACCATTCATAAATTCCCCCAAGAGAAGCCCTCTGTTAAACATCTGAGCACAGGGGAAGAGTAGGGGAAGTGTCAATGAGTGACATTCCTGTGAGCTGCCAGTGTTCTCTGTGTTATGGAGTTTTCATTGAAAGGGTCACATTTTAGAAAAGAGGGCCAAAACACTGTAGAAAAGTAGCTACTTAAAAACGAACAACGCTTGGCTATACAGAGGAAAAGTCTACCCACATTTTAGATGTACACTTTGGGGAAAAAATATACACAAAGGTGTTCACAACATTTAGAGAAAGAAAAATATTAACAATTTTATTTATCATGAACTTAGACTGTATTTGAAGAAATTTTGCTTTAATTATCAGCAAGTTTGAAATATTATTTAAAAATAATTAACATCTTAAAGGAACTCTAAGTGCTTTGTAGATGTTAATATTAACATATAAATACATATGAACATAATAAATATAAATAACATGTATATGTAAAAATTATTAACACATATAACACATATGAAGTTAATGTGGGGGCTGGGGAAATGGCTCAGCTGTTAAAGACTAGGATCACAACCAAAAATACAAAGTTGATGTGGTTTCACAACACATAGTAAATTATCAGCTCTGTGTAGAAATGAATCTTGCATGTGCAGTGGCAAAGGACTATTTATATTTTGCTCCTATTATGCTCACATCAGATGTGAGTGGTAGATGAGTTTGTTTCCTTTGATCATAATTTCATTTAATAATATAGAAGCAGATAGTAAGTGTACTTCGTTATTTTGTGATTGAGACGGTAAGTGAATCAGGAAAGGCACTTGTGCTTGCTTGCATGTGGACAAGTTATGTTAGTAAACTGTTATGAACTCCCCAGTTCATTCCACATTACCTGAGTTTAACTACAGACATGGCCTTATATATTACTGTAGCAATTAAAAACTATTTTTATATAATATTCATAATTGCTTAAGAAACATATTTTAAGCTATAATAATTAGTTAAAACTATTACTAGTTGACAACCAATCGTGACTATTTTTTAATGTTTATGCCTGGAAATACTTGTGAATTTGTTTTGAATGAGTCAAAAAGGTAAGCAAATCATCCACAAAGTATCTTTTGGGTATGCTGTATGCCATTAGACTGTGGTGTTCAGAATCAGGGTTATCCTGGTCTGTAGCATTATTAGGAAGTGAACCGTAACTTTTGAGGAGCCCACACAGCTTAGGCGAAGAGGGCCAACTCTCCCTGAAAGGTCAGGGAAGACTGTGAACTGTTCCGCCTTTCAAGTATGAGTAGAAGTTTGCTAGTCCACCAGCACGGACTCTAACCCTCTGACACTGTAAATTCAATTAAACTCTTCCACAAATGGCTCTGGACATGGTGCTTTATCACAGAAATAGAAAAATAGCTAAGACAGACTTTGGTACAGGGTTGCTGTGACAGACTTGACCTTGTAATGTTCTGAATGACTGTGAAAGACTTTGTTACTTCAGACTAGAGGAGGAGTTGAACACCACAAATAGGGCTTAGTGGGCTGCCTATTAGGAGCCTAAATAACAGCCATAAGCACTATGGGACTGTGGAAGCCCAGCTCCAGGGACTTCAGAAAGAAGTAAGGTCTTCAGCAGCTGCTGGGGAAGAGGCTGAAGAATGTGGTTACTGCATGCTTGTCCTAAGAGTTTGCCTGGGGTTAAATTCAAAAGTAACGAACTAATTTCTTTGGTGGAGAAGTCAAGACAGTTTAATATTGAGTCTGTCACATGGTTATTAGTAATCACTGATATGCAGATCTACAATGAAAATGATGAAGTAGGACAGAAAGAAACACAACATGTACCATTTGAAGAGAAAAAGTAACAGAAGAATTAATGTTGGAGCCGAGGCTGGTGTTGAAAGAGATGAGGTTAAGGAGAAGCCTTCTACAAAATGGAATAAGGGAAGGGTGGGAGCCTCAGGCCAAGACCCCATCTTGCTAAGCTTTCAACTTGCAAAAGGAAAAGGGCCTAAAGAATTTTCTGTTCCTAAAACACTACAACTAAAGAAAACTTTTACAAATGTAATTCAAGGGGGTCAAACTCCATCCTGAGTTGCCTTGCTATGGTTATTAATCAGAGCAATAGAAAAGTAAGACACTGCCCTTCTTTTTCTGTCCCCTTGGCGTGATCA
>NC_022009.1:80622028-80645463 GCF_000317375.1 Microtus ochrogaster
CTCTCTCTCTCTTTCTCTCTCTCTCCTCTCTCCCCCCTCTCTCTCCTGTAATAAATATTTTAGCTTTATGCCAAAAAAGAAAAGTAAGACACTATCTATCTATCTATCTATCTATCTATCTATCTATCCATCTATCATCTATCAATCTGTCTATCTATCCATCTATCATCTATCTATCAGTCTGTCTATCTATCTATCTATCTATCTATCTATCTATCTATCTATCTATTTATATATCTTCTATTTATCATCTATCTATCTATCTATCTATCTATCTATCTATCTATCTATCTATCTATCTATCACCTATTTAAGTCAGATGGACTCCAGACATACTAAGAGTAACAACAATAACAATGCATCTGCATGCCATATATGCATGCAATAATTGTTTAAAGTATATAATATTATTATGTAGTATAAATAATATAGTAATAAGTATTATTGCATGTATCTGTGGCAAGAGTGTATCTGTATTTTTGCACATATGTGGGTGCAAGTCTGTGTAGGGGTACTGCCAAGTGTCAAGCCCAGAGGTTGACTGACTGCAGGTATCTTGATCATGAGACTCTTCACTTTATTTACTGAGACAGGGTCTTTTGGACCAGGTGCTGATGGATTATCTCATTCAGCTAACTGGATTGCTCTGAGGACATCCTTAGTGATAGCATTACAGGAAGGCCGTCATGTTTGCTTTGCTTTTATGTAAGATCTGAATTCTGGTCTGCACTTATCTTCTGCTCCATCTTTTCAGTCTTGTGAATCACTTTAGATGCAGTATTACCATCCAAGCATATCACTGTGCTTTTGAAATGTTCCTTACAGGTTTGTGTGTTTGAAAACTTGCTCCCATACTAAGGCTGCTATTGTACAGTGGGGAAATTTTAGGAAATGGAGGGAGCCCACTAGAACTTAAGCCATGCGGGTGTGCTGTTGAAGTCATAATATACTCTTCCTTTCTTTCTTGGTGTCTCTGGTCTCTGAGAAGTGAGCAGTTTTCTTCTTGTCCCCAGTCACAGTGCTTTGCCCCATTACAGTAAAGCTATAGTTTACATAGAATTTTAGAAAATATTCAATAATATTTAATATATTTTATGTTCTACTAAGATATGCTTCCAGGGTTACCATTTATAAGGCAATTATGCTTTTTATAATGAGGTCTTATAAGCCAGGTTCTACTTTATAAGCATTAGGGCTAATTAAAATTCTGAATATAAGTCACAGTACACTAACTGGAAGAGTCATGATCTGAGCTTCAATTTTGGCTCTAACCTCTAAGCATTTTTTGTTTTACTACATTGCTACTCTCTTCTGGCCTAAAATGCTAAGGAGTGATAAAGTACAGCAAATAGTGCCAAAAGGTAAGACTTTCATGTGCCCTCGTCTGTACAGTCTACCCAGAAATGGTGACTGGGCACAGAATTCATGCATGACTCTGGCTCCCTACTCAGAGCAGAGACAAAGTGTTGACTGTAAAGGGTGAATTGTAAGACTCTGTTTTAGATGATTCCCAAGATGTTTGCAAAGGCTACCTGGAATTTGAACATCCCTTAGCTTGCTCAGAGAATGTCAGGTGTCTTCTTTTTCTTCAGCAGACATCAACGTACCTGCTAAATACCATCTGCCCAGTCATTTAAGAGATCACCCCAACGATTCTAAATTCTTGATCATGTCTTATGAGCACTGTTTTTAAATGTTATCTTCATTGTGTCTTATGAGCCCACTGTTTTTAAAATGTCTAGGTACCTTCAAATTCATGGCCTCTCTTCTCATTAATTGTTATTACTGCATATATGTATGTATTCCTAAATATAACCTACTCAGTCTATCTACTGGTACACATATTTTCTAAGTTGACCATTTGTTATTAGCTAAGCAGTTGGAGTGCCATTCCTGGAGAAAGCCACTCTCTTCATCAGTGCTCCTCGGTTGCCTGTTGTGCAGGGTTGAGGTCACATGAGCTTTCTCCATCTGGTTTGGTTTGTCCATTGGTGCCACCTTGTTAAAGTCATGTTTGAGCAGACATGTTGGTGAGATGTACCTTCTGACACTCCAAGGGGACACACTATCACAGCAAACTCCCTTTCCTGTGACTCATACAGTCTTTCTGCCCCTTCTTTTGCAGAATTCCCTGCACCTTGGGTGAGGAAATGTTTTGTAGATGTACCTATTGGGCTCCACAACTCTGCCCTTTGATTGGCTATAGCCTTCTGTTGTGGTCTCCATCTGTTTCAAAGTGAAGTGTGTTTCATTAGGGTGATATGTAAAGAAGGGCAAACAAGAGAACATAGTTGGGAGTTACGACAGTTTAGCAAAGTGATGTCCGTAGTTTCTCTTCCAAGATGCATGACTTCACAAGCCCCGTAGAGTTGGCAAGGTTGCCTTTTCTTGTTATGGTTCCCATCTTGTTGAAAAGGTCCTAAGTCCAATTAGAGAGCTGGTGGTTGCCATCAAGGTATGTGTGCCACTACTGCACTCTTGTGTTAGTGTGCCGTGCTGGTTGTTGAAGTGGTTCATAGGTGTCATAGCTGGCTTGGATGCCTTCCTCCTTTGTAAGTTTTCATGTCACTTTCTGGTACCATGGAAGTCCCCAGGGAGGGGGCATTCAGGTCCATTTTAACTCAGAGGCCTCTGTTTCAGAAGTGCATGTCCTCTTCAGGAATAGAGTCTTGCCTTCCACTTCAGGGGGCAATCAAGGGCAATAGTAATACACTGTATATTTTGAGAATTCCTTGCACAGCTCTGACCAACAGCTCAAAAGAGGGCTTCTCATGTATGGGGATTGGGTTTCTGTTATGTGGCATTCAGCTCTTGGAGGTTGCACTGTCAACTCAAGATGGAAAAAGTTTATTAAAAAATAATCATATATATAATTATTATTTTGAATATATTGTATTATATACTATTATATATTATATAATAAAATATGATATATAATTACTTTGTGTATATATACACAAAGCTTCATTTATTATATTTTTAATTGTATGATTAATTGTATGATTCTTAACGGCATTTTTAGAATCCTTATCGCTATTCTCCCCCCTTTTGTATTTACCTCCTCCACTCCTCCCCTTTAAATTTCAACACAACCACAGTGGAGAGTCCCTTCTATGTCCACATGTGTTATACCCATGGACTTGATAGTAATGGGCCATATTTGAAAACAACATTACAGAACTTATTTAGACATTGTCTTATCTTAGTCTTAAAACAGTATAGTGCTGTAGAGTTTATATTATATTAAGTATTATCAGCAATCTAAAATTGATTTGTGTTGGGCGGTGGTGGCACAAGCCTTTAATTCTAGCACTCAGGAGTCAGAGGTGGGCAGATATCTGTGAGTCTGAGACCAGCCTGGCCTACAGAGTAAGATGCAGGATAGCCAGGACTGTTACACAGAGAAACCCTGTCTTCAAACAAACAAACAACACAAAGCAAAAAAAGTGATTTAAAGAACATAAGAGGAAGCCAGGGATAGACCAGCAGTGCTTGTCTATCATGTAAAACCCAGGGTTTGGTCCCTATCGCGATAAAATTCATTGATTTGTTAATGTAGAAAATATAGACAGATGAACACAGATTGTACACAAACATCACACTGTTTTATGAAAAAGGATGCAGGGGGCATACGCTCTTATAAAGTTTAGTTTCTACAGGATCAAGCTCCCACGGATTCTGAGTGAAGGCTATGCCGTCTCCCGCAATGGGCGTCCTTTTGGCAGATGCTGAGGGCGTAACTCAACAGGGTTCATAGAGCTGTCGGTCTGCAATGTGTCAATCTGTCTGGATTTTAAGAAATAAACACCAAGCCAATGTGTTATATTCTGTAGCTACTTTCCTGAGTGTTTGCCACTGATGAGACTTTCCAAAAGACAAATGTCTGAAACGTGAGCTGTACAGAGAAAATCATCTCAAGGCAAAATCAACTGAGAATAATCAGAGATGACTGTGGCTTCTCAGTGTGCTGAGAGGGAGATTTTAGAGCTTTCGTTTTTAGAAGTGAAAATTGAAGTTACGGACCTTAAAGGTATCATTGTAAACACCACTTTCCCTCATTCTGTTGACTTATGAAGTACGTTTTTTTGTTTTTTGTTTTTTTTTGGTTTTTTTTTTTTGGTTTTTCGAGACAGGGTTTCTCTGTAGCTTGGAGCCTGTCCCGGAACTAGCTCTCGTAGACCAGGCTGGCCTCGAACTCCCAGAGATCCACCTGCCTCTGCCTCCCGAGTGGTGGGATTAAAGGCATGTGTCACCACCGCCCGGCATGAAGTACGTTTTGTCAAAGTGTGTTGTACTCCAGGTTGTAGACTTTCCTAAGCATCATCGGCCATATAAGTAACTAAAGATGTCAGAAGGGCAGCTTCTTGCTTCTTAGCTAAAAACAGTGAAGCCACTTTGAGGACATAAGAGTTGTTCCATCCCCTCTGTCTTACTTCAGTTCATAACTATTTGCTTATTTCATAAGCATGCTTCAAACTCACTATTGTAAAACTGCAGTCAGCATTCTCAACTCATCATTCAGACTTTCAATTCCTTCTCTCAGACAAGTTCTTCTGAACAGAAGTGGTGTCTGCCCATGGTTCCTCTACTGGTTATGAGAAGCAATAGAATTCTGCTGTCACATTCCTCACACCGGCTTCTGACAGCTACTAAAAAATGGTTTGTCTCGCATGTATATTTTTGCCACAGGTCAACAGCAGATCATTTAGAGCAAGACATATAAATTAACACCTCATTTTTGTTTCTCTCATTGTTATTTGATCTAGCACTTTATCATTTTATAATTAATTTAGAAGACTATTTCTAGAATCCTTTGTTATATTCACAGGCTAAAGAAAGGCTGTTTCCCTTTAAAACGTTAAGCAAGACCATACATAAATGCTTACATGCTTACTTTACACCACATTGGTAAGGATAACTAAGTAAATATTGTTCTAAGGGCATTGTTCTTATTTTAATATAATTTAATGTTAAATTGAAAAGGAAACAATATCATCGAGCCAAGAAGAATATAATGATAATAATAGCAACCTAGAGCGCATGCATTGAGGTTGTAATATTTGTTAGATGTTTATTTCCAAAATCCCTGGTGCTTTTTAAAGGGCTATTGTTTTCCACGTGACGACACCAAGCCTCTTAAGCTGTCCAGGTCTCTCCATGTCACACACTTCTAAATGGTGGTTAGAGTCTTGCTGGCGGTGCTCTCAGGCATCATTTTTGAGATGATACTTATTCGCCCCAAAGTGTATGCTGACGAGGGTACAGGTGGCACAATAAGAATATACTGAGGTTGTGTTTGCACACACTTGGGCTCCTCAGCAGGTAACAATAGCAACATTTGGAATTGAAAATGACCTGTTGGACTTTTATTTGCTCTCTCTCTCTAAGAGGCTTCTGTCCATTTGATCAAGTAAGAGTTTTTTTCATTCAAACTAGAACCCTGTGACCTTCATCCTTTCTGGTCACAAAAGTTTTATTTACAATAGATTTTTTTTTTCAAGTTTATTTAAAGAAACATGTTCTTCTCACATACGTAATTAGATTTTTTTCAAGCAAGGCACATATCACAAGACCTAAAACAAGTTAAATTTTAATATAGAATGAATTTTTAGATTCTATTTTGAAAGAAAGAATAGACTTCAATCTCAGTAGCATCAGATGATTTGGGGGTCTTGCTTTGTTTCTGCGAGCTGTGGTTGATGCTGCCCGGTTTGGAAACGGACCCTCCATCATCAGTGACAATAAATATATTATGCTTATGATAGTGTACTCCTTCTCAAGGATGCCCAAGACATTTTAGCAATGAGGATAAAATTTCTTGAAGCAATTTGCCAATATGAAATACTGTACATATCAAATTGGCCTTGCTCCCTTCTTTCCCAGACCATCTATCATAGCTTACAAATCAAGCCCACATTTTCTCTTTCTGGATGACGTGGCTAATAAATACGATGTGGGCCTCAAATCTGAACTTGTCAATCAACCTTGAGAACAAAGCAGTAATGACTTTCAGCTATTAATATTTTATTTCAGTAGAAACCAATATGTATAAATTTATGGTTGTTGTGAGGTTCATTTTTAGTCATTATCCATATTCTGTTCTCTATATTCAGAATGTTGAGATATTTCAAGACATTTAATCAAAACTAGTCACAGAATACACACACACGTAAATTTTAGGAAGTTATCAGCTCTGTCTGCTCTTTTGCTATGGGAACAAACATAAGAGCATTTTTTTCTCATCTGTGCAACATATTGTACCAATTTTCATCAAAAAATTACAATTTCTATAGGTGTGTGTCTCTAGATACCCTTAGAATTTCTGCTCTTTGACCCTGAGAGAAAATTGATCTTGTGCACACCTGTCTTCCTCGGGAAGCTTGCAAACTTGATGTTTGAGCTGAGCATCAAAGAGATACAATGCTGTTAGACAGTGTGGAGTCAAGTTAACAAAGTCCAGGAAATATCGTGACGTCCTGTAGTTCTGAAGTGATTGGTATCTTCAGTAGACAACTTCTTAAAGTAGTTCAAATGCTATAATTTACTTTTAAAATTTATTCTAAAGGGTCAGATAAACTATTACAATTTTAAGAAAATGTTTTTCTTTGCCCTAAATGAATTCTAAAGCCTAAAATTTCCATGAATTTGTGCAGGAATTAAACAGTTTTTCAAATAATAAGGGTAGTTAAAGGGATGGCTGTACTTAACAACATGTTTCTCAAGCAGTGCTCCCTAACACAGGGGCTCAGCCGTGTGCTTAGAAATGGTGTTTTCAGTTTTAAAATGAAAAACCTTAATTACAAAGCCCTCATCCTCATAAAATCTTCCCAGTGTGTTTGGAGCTCCCTGAGATATCAAGACATGAAATCCCTCCACAAAGTATTGTTGCGGAGTTTCCAGGCTAGAAGTAACAGGTCAGCTGGACTGCCGGCTTACATGATTTCACCTTTAGGCGGCCGTTTGTGATATAGCCAGATGGAAGATAAATATCTAGGAGAAATTATCAAGTCCCGCTGTTGCTCTGTTTTGCTGCATTCATTGACAAGGGAGAGCCCTGCCCTGAACTCACCCTGTCCTTCAGCCAACAGCGCCCAATGTCCAGTGTCTTTGGGTTTTAGTGTAGTTGTTTGTTTGTTTTTTTTTTTAACTGAAGAAAATTCTTTTCTCATTCCATGATTTTACATCTAAAGTTTGCAAAAACTAGATTTATTGAGATGATAAGCAATGTGGGAAAAGTGGACCATTTCAATATACTGTGAGTATAAATCTGTATTCCTTTTGTGAGAACTAAATAAATATGATGATTTACTATGAGGAATTTAATCATTGACTTCCTCCTGTGGAGAAATCATACTCATGAAAATTCTGTTTCTCCACATCCGAAGGGCTGGGCTGAGGTTAATACAGTGGCAGAATGTTCATGGAGAGTTCCCGTATTTATAGGACATCAAACTCCAGATTGTAGACTCAGTTTTCCATGTCAGTCCCCATGGTTTGATATCATATGGATGAAACTTTCAAATCAACATCTGTTTTCACTTACGTAGGTATTTAAACTCCTCTGGCACCTTCTGGAAGACAAAGGCTTACCCCTGTATCTGGTATAAATCTGCCCCTCTTTCTTGTGGGCACAGCAGAACCAGGTACTGGCTGTCTAGATAAATTCTGATGAGCAGGGTTGACGGAAAGCCACAAAGGAGGACAGTGAGCTTATAAACGGCAGGAGAAGGACGGCCAAAAGCAATCTTACTGTAGCAGCTCATATTTCATAATACAGGAACCATGAGGCGAGATTAATGATGGAGTCTGTGTTGATGCTCAGCCGAGTTTCAGATCTATCCACATATCAATTTCAGGGTACCTTCCTTCCGAAATGCATCCATATTTTATCTTCCCCATTAAAGAGGTACGTATTGCATTTAGAATCAAAGGGTTGATTTCCTTAGGATGTGAGATCTTAGCTTTCTCCCAGCCTCATGTCATCACAGCAATACTGTAGCTACTGAAGGAGGCAGAGGCTCAGACACAAACGAGCCCTCTAATGAGACAGGAGCCACAGTCAAAGGGATGAGGCAACACTCATTCAAAACCTGAGGTGGAATGAGCCAGGCAGGAGCTGCATGGGATCCTCTCTTCCTTGCTCTCAGTCTGAATCCCTGACTCCTACAAGCAGGGTAGCTCTACTCACTCTCCAGCCTTATTGGATGCATGCCAGTCCCTCTCTGGACATAGCTCTGCTACTCTACCCTTTGCATGTCCAGAAATTCCAAAATGAAAATACCAGTTCAGAAGTGCAATGGCCCCTCGCCCTCCAGCGAATATGCTCATACTCGGTGTCCCAGTAGGTGGAAAAGGAAGGCAGGGATGAATGGCGTTGACTTCTTTAAATAACATATTAATTCCTAAACTACTCAGAAAATTAAAGCCTGCCCAAAATGTGTCAATATATTCCACTTGACTGAGTTTGTTTTTTTTAAAAATCCAATAATTAGATGCATAAACCAAATGAAAATATTAACTGATATGAAGGTTTCACTTAATTTGCATTATCTTGTCTTTGTTTTAAAATGGCGATACTATGTAAAAATCGGTATGGTCCAGAGGTGTGGAAAGTCACGAGGTCAGGAGGGCGTCATCCCACTGTCAAGGGCAAACACAAAATTTGGGGTCAGGCAGCATTTACATAAGACAACTTAAAATTTTCTTGTTTCATAATCTTTGGAGCAGTGTTTGTTTCTTATAAAAAGCCTGCATGCTCTCCTCTGGAAGGGCTTCTAACTATAACTGAACCACAAGGTTGCCCCCTGGTGCTTTATGTATTGTTTAATTGTTTGCCTTTGGTGAATGTTTTTATGAAAAGCCTATTATTTAGAGTAAGACCAAAGTGTCATTTTAGGAACAACAGAGGCAGAGCTGTTCCGTGTAATAGTTCTTTTTCATGGGTGTGTTTAATGCGCACTGGATGTAGCTAATGAGCCAAAATTTCTTCTTGTAATACTTCAAAAAGAGCAACAACAACAACAAACAAAACTGCATTTTTATTTTCCTCTAATAAAAGGTGGCTGGATTGGTTGGAAGAGCAGTGTGTGAGTACAGCTGTGCCCTAGGCAGGAGGCAAGAAGGGTGTCTGTGTGTGTGTTCATCTGCTCTGTCTGCCTTTGTTCAAGTAGTCCTCTCCAGGCTCAGGCACTCCGGTGCACATGGCTCTAGGACCCAGGGAGGCCAGTAGGCATGGCAGCTTCTCGCAGCATTTACCAGGCCCATGTGTGTTTCCGTGTATATCTCAGTGGCAAGGATGGGTCCTGATGTCTTCTGAATCTTCATAGCCTAGTTGCCAGGGAACTCCCAGCATACTTCGACCTGGGAAGTGTTTTGAATTCAGTGATTCTAATCTTTAAGGTTCTGCTCTTGGAATGCTCCCTTCCTTGAAGCTGCCTTGCCACATGGCTCACTCAGGAATTCCTTAGGATTTGACTCTGGAGAAAGTTCAGTGTTCCCCACCAGGTCCTCACAGACAGCAAGAGTTGTTTTCATTGTTTGCTTGTCTTCTTCCAAAGCTAATCTGGGACTGGGACCCAGCCTCCAGCAACGAAAAAAAAAGTAAAGCCAAAGTACCTTGGTACAATTTCTAGGACCTAAATGATCTCATTAAATTCTGACTCTAGATATCAAGTAGACATTTGAGGAAATATGATTATTGACAAAATGTAAGCCTGTTATACACTATATCACTTCAAAAGGAGAAAGGCCATTAGGACATAATTACATCAGAAACAGTATACACATTGGGCTGGTTTATAAACTGTCACTTTCAGAAGTACGAAGACATATAAAAGTTTCCAAAGGTCCCATTATGACCCTATTTCCAACAGTATTCTCTGACAAACTAAATAAATTACCGCATGTATTGGACCTTTGAGGCTTGGGGCAAAGAATGGAAAAATTATTTACAAAAGCTTGAAAATATTTAATCACTGGAGGCAGGGGGCAACGGTGTTTTAATTAGCAGGTCCCCGGGCCATTGGCTGACTGGAGGCTTTCTCAAACAACCACACAAATGCACTGAATAGCTGTTTGCCAGCCTTAGGGTCAGGCCTGAGATGAAACAGATAAGATAATTGGCCCTAATGAAATCCAGAAGGCCTTGGCTTTCTTGTTTGAGCTTGGATTTGAAAAGCGCGTGTGGAAGTGGGGCCTAATTCAAACCAGGACTGAGCTCAGCCGGTTCTCAGTGACTTTGATATTGTTTGAAGTTCTAAAAGTGTTCGCCACACCACTAGCCTGCTGGGCTGGGCCTCCCTGGTACCCTTAATTACTGAGCTTTATTGCTGACTTTACTGCACAGGAAAGGGGCCATTATATGTTCCATCAACATCAGCTCTTCTCAGATTGGAGGAAAGGGCAGGGTTAAAGGCCACTGTAGGAAGGCAGCAACTTCACTTTGAGGTACGCAGGTCATTTACCAGTGTTAAATTTCAGCGTTCTCTACATACATTCCTCACAACACAGAAGCCCAATTTCCATTTTTTAAGCAAATGATTACTTCTCTAAACATTTTCGCTGTGTCTCTTCCCACTCCCCCACCGGAGGGAAAAGTTATATTTAGGGGCCCAAAATGATTGCACACCATATACTGAAAATAATAAAATGAGAAACAAAAACTGTCAATGCCTCCCAATTAATCACGACTCCGGCGGATCTGGTAGGATTCTATAATAAGGAGGATTATTATTAATTCACCTTTGAAGTAGAAATGAATGCGGAACCCTCCTGTGCCGGGAGAGCTGTCCTGACACCCTGGGGAGTAAAGACCCCCTCAGGAGAGCCCACAAAATTAAATCCCCACTTCCAGAATCTCTCACAAAGAGGTTGCACAAAATGGAATGCTCCCATTCCAGTTGGAAGCCAACGTGCAGAAACATGGAAGTTTCCTCTCAGCGGTTTGCTGAGCAGTGCGGGGGGAGTCCACGCTCTCTGTCTCGAGGCTGCTCCTTCGGCAGTCGAGTGGGAAAGGGCGGGTTACACATCTGAGCGAATGAGGAATTATCCAATCCTCAGCTCTCTCAAAACTCGCTTGTGTTATGAAAGCTGCAGGACATGGGCTCTCCAAACATTTCCTGCCCCATCCACCCTATCTTTGAGTAGCCAATGTGTGAGTGATACCCTCAGACTAAGGTATTATGAAAGAAATAACTAAGTATGTTCGCATTATGTAGGTAAACCTGACTGGTGTGTTATAGTAATATGCATGATCTTGTGGACAATAGGTCCGTCCTCCTGAGTATTCTGAGCATAAGGTGTACAGTTGTACAAGAAAGCTCTCCAGGAGGGCCGTGTGTTAGGAATTTGTCCTAACGCGAGCTCTCTGGAGGAGGCGGGACAAGACCACGAAGGGACAATTGAGGAAGCAGTTTAAGTAGACTGGGGGCGTGGTCAAAATTTTGGCGGGCTCATCTTGACACTCCTCCAGGGAGGAGTCAAGGCGTGGCGGGCACAGGGACGGACCTCCAAAGATGGAAGACAGAGACCAGGGCTTGGAACTTACACACGGTGTACAGCTGACTCTAGGTAAGCAGTAATCTGTTGGGGAGATTACAGTATTAGGTAGACGAAACCGAGACCTACTCCGTAGCCTCTCTCTTTTCTTAGAGAAATGCAAGTAAGCCTTGCCAGAATTTTTCCAACCATAAACATGACATCAGCTTGAGCCAGAAAAAGGAAAAGCCATGGTGTATTCGGCTCACTTGAAATATCAACTTAGTTATTGTTAGGTACCCTTATAGACTGGATGTCTGTGTCCCCCACCATCCATATGTTGAGCCTTAATGCCCAGCATGATGGTACTTGGAGACGGGACCTTGGAATGGTGAGTAGGGCCTAGATGTAGTTCTAAGGGTGAGTGCCCTCGCTGGTAACTACAAGGGGCAGGGGAACTTGCTCTGTCACTTACACACCAAGGGAAGGCCTGGGGACTGCATGCCTGCAGTCCACGAAGAGGTCCTCAACAGAACCAACCACCCCAAGCACGCCAGTTCCGCATTTCTTGCTTTCAGGATTTGCTGTTTAAGATGCTAGCCAAGGCAGAGTAAGAGGGATGCTAAAAGTCTTCTGCAAGGTTGAATAGCCCACTAAAAACCGCACTCTGATGTATCCATGAAAGTGCTTCCAAGATACAGTTACAAAACACTAGATTTAAGGAATATTAATGCGTGTTTTTCAACAATAAAAAAATCCAGTACAAAAGACTTTTCTTAAAATATCTACCAATCCATAAATGTTTATGAATAATTTCCTCAAATTATTTCATAATTGGACTCCCAGATGCTTTCCTCTTTAAAGTATTGATAAATGAATTTAAGACTAACAGTCAACCAAACACAGCGTTACTTAAATTCGTGATAGACGGGCAGGAATGCAATGGGTGTTTAGGTAGTGAGTTCATCTTTAATTCACTAAGCATGTTTCACACATGAGGTTAATCTACCTGGAAGGCTCGTACTGTCTGATGCTATGTAAGTCCCTGAGTCTTAGTGTACAGTACGGCATTATCACACACGCCAGTCATTTGAGAAAACACGTGCTGTGGATGATGTCCCCATGTCCTGAGGATGGCATCCAAGCAGTTCCTAGACAAAATACCCTCAGAAGATAAAGGACGAAGGAGAAGCAAAATCAGCAAATGAGGGAAGAGAAGAGCAGGTTGGTTTCTTTTGCTATCACTATGAAATCACTCAGTGAATTTTCTTAGTGTAAAGTTACTGCCATTCAAAATTATAGCAAATTACTGATATTTTGCAGTCTCCATGTATATTTAATTTCAGTTTAAATATAGACACGTATCTCCCATGTGTGCTTTAGATCAGATATAACACATTAAAAATATGGATTGGTTCTTTTTTTGAAACTTTTGTAATTAACAACTGATTTGCGATTAACAACAGTGTGAACATTTAATTGGCTTTATGAGTAGATCCATCTATGGATTTACAAAGTTAAAGCCTCATTTTACTGTTTGTGATGATATTTTGCCAAGGGAAAGAAAGACATGTTTGTCTGCGTGTCAATGAGATGACAGTGTCAGCCGACACTTGCCTTTTGATTATTTTGTATGACACGAACGGAACATGTGCCCTGATGAGAGAGAATCCATCAGTTTCCCTGATTAAAAACGACCATGGCTTTGGCAGTAGATCGTCTGGGTCCAGGAGCGTTAGTGGCATTTTGTTCTCAAGGATAGTATTTCTAGATATACAGATGTTCTGTGCTTTATTAAACCACAGCTGTGGTTGGCACATGTTTATTCAAAAGATACTATGACTATCAAAGCCCCGAGTCAGCAGAGTTCCTTGCTGCTTCCTTAGCGTGCATCCATTTTACTGCAGAAGTGCCAGCATCCTCAGGATATTCCCATAGGCTGAATTACATGAGTGAAAAACAAGCAAAGAAGCATTATTTACACCATGGTGCTCAGAGTGGTAAAATGGCATTGTGACAAGTGGGACTTTGTGACATTGTATAGGTTAATAGGCAAAGGAGAAAAATAATTTTCCTTCCTGACTGACAACAAATACAGGTTTCAATGTTTCTATGTTGAGTCATATTGCTCTACCTAGCGGCTGTGCCTGGGAACATACAACGTGGTTATGAGATGCTCTACCTAGCAGCTGTGCCTGGGAACATACAATGTGGTTGTGAGATGCTCTACCTAGCAGCTGTGCCTGGGAACGTACAACGTGGTTGTGAGGTGTTCTTCCTAGCTGGAACGTACAACGTGGTTGTGAGGTGCTCTACCTAGCAGGTGTGCCTAGGAACACACAAGGTGGTTGTGAGGTGCTCTATTCATGCCATGCGAACTCCTGTGCTTCTTGTTCGGGTAGAGCAAAACTGACCATAGAAGGGAGGGGTTTTTTTTTTGTTTGTTTGTTTTGTAATCAAACTGTAAAAAGATTTCTCCTGTGGATGTAATGGACTTGTCTGAGCCCAGAACACTTTGTATCTCATCCTTCATCTGTCCTCACCAACCTTAGGCTTGGGAAAGAGCCTTCTCAAGAAAGAGCCTGTGGAAATTAACGCCATGGTGAAAAGGGTGTGTCTGTATGCCTTCGTCATTCATTCAAAGTAGAAGACTAGTCCATCCCCATCTCCAACTATTGAGGCTGGTGTAATAAAATATCATGGACTGGGTGTCCCATAAGAAACAAACATTAATTTCTCATAGTTCTGAAGACTATAATGCCCAAGATCAAGATTCCAGCAAATTCTCATTCTGGTATGGGTCAGTTTTGTGCTCTTCTTTCCTACTGAGTCTTTGGTCCGTCAGAGGGCCAAGGGCTCTTACACAGAAGGACAAATTCCCTTCTTCAAGGCTGCAGACTCAGCAGCTTGTCACCATCAAAGGTCTCTGTCTTGTTATACCATCCTTTATAGGGTAGAATTGCCAGAGATGAAGGGAGGAACTTCAGACTTTGCCCTTACCAGCTTCCCGTCAGGACCATCTGGGCTGCAGCACCTGCCCTCTACTTCCTCCTCCTTTTAGCCTTAGCATTATCCTTTAGCAATTTCCATCCTTTGTTTCCTTTCCCACTAAACTGTATTTTTAATTTTCAAAGAGTACACATGAAAGGTTAAGACCTAAATTTATATGATGTAATTTTTCTGAAATGTTGGTCATTGCAATGACTTCTATTACATCATCCAATCAACTTGTTAAAATTCCATTAACATCAAATGTCGGTAATTACTTTTGTCTTTTAAAATGTGTTTATGAAATGAAACCATTTTCCACTTTCTTTGCTCCATCATCAGCCCAGGGTTGGTTTCCTTCCATTCATTAGACTGTCATCCTCTTTTCAAATGTGAAACCAACCGGCCACTGAGCAATGGCGACTTCCCTTGCACGCAAGTACCTGCCTGTGGCAGAAACACCAAGGAGACTAAAGATATTGGAAACCTGTCTCCCAGATAGAACTCTCCTGGCATGGCACTGGGAGCACAGAAATGGAAATCCCCCTGTTCCAGTGTCTTAGTCAGCATTTCAGCTGAGCCTTTGGTGTTTTGAAGAGGTGTGTTTTCCTGAGAACGCATTTACATTTAAAATGCCTTAGGAACTGAAGGAAGTAGGAAGTGACCTACTCTGTGCTGAACTGAGAGTTGTATGAAAAACTTGTAACTATGCAATAGTCCTGTTCAATTGCAGAAATACAAAGACAAAGAAAATAGGTAACGTGTCTTGGAAAAGGGCTATGTAAGCCAGGGATTTTGACAGCAAAGTTTCGTTGGTTCTATGTTTGGGTTCATGCAGCCTTCCTGTCTTCTTCTGTCATTAGTTGAGATAAAACAATGTACAGCACCCTGTACATTGAGCCTTAGATGAAATGAAGGATTACTCTAGGTCTTGATGGGAACATGGAAGTGATGCAAGAGGAGAGAGTTTCTTAAACTGTTCCCAGGAGGAATGCTCTTGAAGTAAAAACGCAACTGGGATGCATTTTCACGTGGGGGCTTATGCTGAGATCAAAGTAAAGATTTTTTCTCTTTTTCCAGCTTATATTAAGGTATTCATATCACGTGGGGGTAGTATCCATATTTAATATATATATATTAAGCACAAAAGGACCAACCAGAAAACTAATGAAAGCATCCCAAACAAAAGGGGGGAAAATCCTTATTGGAACAGGAGACCAAGTGGAGCTTATGTGGGAGTATGCAGGTTTCTATCTCCTCCGGTGTGAAATGTGGGTACCTGTTTGTGAACACAGTCCAAGCCGGGGCTAAAGCCAGTCCTTAGTGGGAGTGTGGCTAAGTTCCCTCCTAGAGGGCAAAGTTGCTTTAGTGCAGATCATGTGTAGGCTGTTCCATCTTAGCCAGTGTGATTTATGCTAATGAAGTGAAACAGAGAAAATACCCTTGACATACTAGACTCCTTTGAAAAATACTAAATAAATATGTCCCAGATTTTTGCATAATTCTTTTTATTAAAATAAATGGAAGGCTCCAATAAATAGCAGAATAAATTTGTAGGTGATCTTTGTTAAGGTTAAATCCATTAGGGAAAATACGAGTTTGGGGGTTTCATACAAAGTCTGGAAGTTCTAAGTGGTCATTATTTGAGATGAGTGACAGAAGGTGCAGACAGTGACAGTCATTTTCAACACAGCTGACTAGATGATAATGTCAAATGTCATTTTGTCTGGCTTTTAAAGTTTAACTCCTTTCTTGTCTTGCTGGTGTTTCTATCGCTGCAAAAAGACACCTTGACCAAGGCAACTCTTATAAAGCAAAACATTCAATTGGGGCTCACTTACAGGTTCAGAGGTTTAGCCCATTATCAACCTGGCAGCCATGGTGGCATACAGCCAGACAGTGCTGGATGAGGAGCTGAGGGTTCTGCATGTGATTGACAGGCAGCAGGAAGACACTGAGACACACTGGGCCTGGCTTGAGCTTCTGAGACCTCAAAGCTCAGCCTGTGTGACACACTTCCACCAACAAAGTCACACTTACTACAACAAGGCTGCATCTTCTAGTAGTAGACTCCCTATGAGTCTGTTGGGGCTGATTTCATTCAAACCGCCACGCTCAAATCATGATCCCAAATTTACAACACCTTTAAAAGTCCAACGCTAAGATCTCTACTAATAATACTTCCTTATTGCATTGAAAATAAAGCATATGCCACCTTACTTTTAAAATACCCCCTTAAATGTTTTATAACTTAGAATTAATGCTCAGTGTTTGTCATTGCCTTTTTATTATATTATTATTCGCTAGTCCTCTTAATGGACTGGCGAACAGCAGAAAACTTGTCAACTTGCAGACTCTTCTAGTGGGCGGTAGTGGTCTGTCCCTACAGAACATGTTTATGCAATTAAACTGTACGAAGTTGAATTAGTCAGATGAATCAATTTTTGCAAAAACAAGCTGATTGTCAGTGTTCTCAGAAGTTATCTGTCTGGTGAAAATTACTGGACAAAAGATAATCTTAGCTGATTGGATTGTGTCTTAGCCGGCTTGTGAAACCATCATTGGACAAGAGGCACATGAACTGCTTTCCAGACACTTGGTACATGGTCATAATCCCTCTGGTATCAGAAAACAGTATTAAAAAGACGATATTTAGGAATCAAAATTAGAATAATAAGTTATATCCTCAAAAGTCTATCTGGCTGTTGTTATGTGAGTACATCTCACTAGGAATGTTCCAGAAATTTTCCTAATGTGATATGGTTGGCAAGTGTGTTAGTTAGCCAGTAATGCCGATAGGCAGGTTATGCTAAGAGAAATAAGAGGATGTTTTCAATACCTTTCTAAGAAATGCTTATATGCCATTTGTGATAATTATCCTTAGCTGTAAACACACACATATGTATATATAAATACGTGTGTACATATATATTTACCAAAATGTAAATATATTTATAATTTGGTGTGAATAGCAAGGCTATGACTGCTTTTAGGGGCCCTGGCAGGGATAGCGATGGTGATGCTGCTGATGCTGATCATTTAAGGTGCTCTGGGGCTGCTGGCATCCCTTAGAGCATGGGAGATGAAGACACTGTTGGTCCCATACAGCAGTAGTTTCTAGACGCAAACTCCCTGAAGGAAGCAGCGCGTGTTTGTGTCCTGCCCTCTCCTGCCACTACGCTGTTTTATAGAGAAGAGTTTAAAGCTTGATTCCTTCACTGATCTGGGAAGACAGCATAAATGTACATTTTTCTCCAGTCAAGACAATATTGCTAGTTTTTAAACCTGGCTCAATGATGGTTCTGTTCTCATCTTTAGCATGTTGAGAGCGCCCATGCTTCAGGTCTTCCTTGTGATTCATCTCTGCTTTTCTGTGCAAGTCCTGCTTCCGTTCAGATACCGCTGTCTTAGAAGCCACAGCCATGCTGAAGTCCAGTGCTCTTTTCCAATGGCTTGTGGTTTCCCCACTTCTTAATGTGTTTAATCTCATTAAGCGGTGGTGGCTAATTCCTTAGTTTCTTGCTTGCCATTCTATCGACTGTGTCCCTTGAGTAGGTCAAAATACTGAAAAGCCCAAAATAAGTGATCCCTAGCCAAATCCTGGCCGTGTTGCTACACCAGAGGTATCAAATGCCACTGCCCTCTTGTTACTCTTGCCAGTTTTGAAGGCACCTAGAGACCTTTGTGGTAATAAGTCCTGTTCACTACGGTCTTCCTTGGATTCAGGCAGAGAAACATGAGGGGCGGAATAATTGCAAGCATTTCAAAGCAGAGCGTTGCTACTGACCGTGACTCTGCCCTGAGAGAAAGGCCTAATTACAAAGAATAAAGCACAAGTCACATTAGCAGGAAAGACGCTGTTCTGCACACAGACGCAACATCTGCCTCCGAGTGAGGCTTTGGTGTGGAGATGGAGCCCTGCTCTTTCCTTAAGAGGCACGTGTTAAAAAAAAAAAAAGACGCTTGTATTTTGCTCATGAGAGATATTGCGGCAAAAGGTGAAGATAAAGGCTCATAAGTCCCAAAAAAGTATGAGTAGCTTTCAATCGTGACTTCAATCTCTAAAACAACCCTGACCATCAGAATATGTCCGAAAGCTCCCGTCATGGCAGTGGACAGCAGGGCTTCCCACCTGGTCACTCTCTGGTGCAGCAATTACTAACGACATCATGTCATGACATATTGACAGGATGGATTATAGAAGCAATGTCAACACATCTCTTATTCTTTTCTTATATTGAACTTGAAGTTGGCAAAAAGAAGCCTATATGTTACAAATACTCTGTGTCCCTCTCTTGACTGCAGCTTAGTATTTCGTGTTGTTAAGGCTTAAGGCAGGAAGTGGAAAACCTCATGTGCACGCATCTCTGCGCCTAGAACAGTGATGGGATCAGTTATTTTCTGTTATCATAATTCTGAGTAACGGGAACAATATAGCAGATCTAATTCAAACTCAGGTGTAAACTATTTCTAATTAGAAAACTGATTGTCTAGTTTGTCACGCTCTTAAACAGTTTGTGTAATTCCCTGGATTGTGTGCTCTTAGGACCCAGACTACCAGGTTTCAAAACTCAGCCCTTCCATTTCCTTTACGGTGTGGCAGAAGCAACTTCAACTGACTACCTCAGTGTTTCAGATCTGCAAACTAGGAAGCATGGATGGAAAATCTTTAGGGCTCTTTGTGCAAGACAATCAATATATTTGCATTGAGCTCTTAGAATAAGGCCAACTGCCTACTGGGTATCATGTGTTAAAACTAGTATGCTTTTGACAAAGGATCTAAGTCTCCAGAAGGCAAGTCTTCAAGGAGCTACATCTGGAGAGCCCTCTTCTTCCGGATACATCTCAGATTGGCTGATAAAGGATCGGTAGCATTTGTGGAGCTCACTGTGGTGCAGATGGAGGGAATGTTACGTAGACAGCATGGGCCCTAAACACACGTTGCTGTGGACTCTGAAACCCGATTGAGAAGAGCAAACACTCCCTGGTTATTCAGACATTATCCCGTCTCCAGAACCACAGTCATTTCTTCATCTGGTCACCAAACCCAAAGTGCCAGTGGTTTGGTAACTTCTTATTCTCACTGTTACTTGATATTTAAATCTCTCCTAAATCTTTACCCTGTCCAATCTTTGTGGTTCTGTGCTGAAAAGGCTCCTTTGTTTGACTCTTTTCCTTTGTGTTCTGTTTCCTTCTTCTGTGGCACTGTTTCTTTATGTCTAGGGATTTGACAAGAGTAGCAAAAGATTTGTTAGGCTTTTCCTGACTTAGACTAGGACCTGACATCAACGACTCACACAGGAAGTTTTCATTTGGCCCCTGGCCCTTGGCTCTGTTGATGCTGCACTGGTGATCGAGCAGAACGTCGGGTTAGTGTGAAGCTTGGCACAGGGGCTCACCATGGCAGTCATGAGGCAGAGAGCGAAGGACTATGAACCATCCAAAGTGTTAGAAGACATTCTCTCCAAATGACCCACCCCTTCAGCTGTGTTCTGCCTCCTAAGGACTTCATCACTTTGCAAAGGGAGTTGCATCAGATGAGAATCTAGCATACAACACAGGAGCCTGTGTAGGTTCCAACCAAAGCAGAAGGGTTAATACTTCAACTTTCACCTACGGAAAAGGATGTCCTTACAAGTGCAGAAAATGAAAAGATAATGAAACATCCCTTGTGAAAGATAGCATAATTATTTTAAGATGAACATAATTAAAGTTTTCATGTAGCTAACATATTTATAAATTTGATAAACATTCAGTCTTAATGTAAGTTATATTTATCTGTGGAATATTAAATTGTAGTTCTTTGGAAAATTTGGGTATCCTAACTATTGGTTCAGTTAGAGAACACTTTGTCCTTGTCTGCAGGACAATTTGGACTGTTCCATCGATGCTTTTGCAGAAAAGGCCATGATGGAATAATGGTGTACAATAATTTAATAGAGGTTTAAACTTTGAAAATAGGTTTTGGTTTGTTTTCTATCTTTGAACAACTTATGTACTCTCCCAAACTTTTGGAAGTTATGCTTGGCTTTTTCGCCCCTTTTTAATAAAAAAGAACTTTAAGAGAATTTGGAGGGGCCTGGAGAAATGGGTCAGTGGTTAAGCACATTGACTGTTCTTCCAGAGGACCTGGGTTCAATTCCAAACACCCACACGGCAGCTCACAATAGTCTATACCTCCAGTCTTAGGAATCCGATGCCCTCTTCTGGCCTCTGTTGACACTAAGTGTGTACATACATGTAGGCAAAATATCCATACATGAAAGCTTAAAAACTGATTTCTAGTCATGAGTGAATAATGGATTAATGGTTATAATTTTATATATGATACCTATTGTTTACCACATTAAATTTCAAAGGTCGTGCTCATAATCCTTAGCAAACTCATGAAAAATATAGAAGGAGAGTAAGAATAAAAAGATATTTTTAACCACACGATAATTTGGCATTTCTCTTACTTTTTACATTTGTTTTGACTTCTACATTTTAAAATCAGAATTAACAATTTCTTAGGTCATTGATATATATATTGGTTTTTCGAGACAGGGTTTCTCTGTGGCTTTGGAGCCTGTCCTGGAACTAGCTCTGTAGACCAGGCTGGTCTCGAACTCACAGAGATCCGCCTGCCTCTGCCTCCCGAGTGCTGGGATTACATATTTTATCAAAGTGTGAGAGCAAAGTCCCCTCAGCCAGATGAAATTCTTCAGAATAGCTCCGGGTTGTGGTGTACTTCTGGTGGGTATGTGAAGTGGTCTTCAAGCCCCACTACTTTAAATAGTGAGCAGATAAAGGTTCTTTACCATTTAAATTCCCCCACATCCACCCCAGGGAAATAATTTCCAAGCTGAGTATTTAGTCAACATCTATGGTAATCATTTTTAAATTTTTTGGTATGAGTAGTCCAACTGAATCCCAAAAGATCACAGAAATGTAATGTCGCCAGTAAGATAAGTGCTTACTAATTTCAAGTCTTCTGTACCAATATCAAATATTGAAGCTATTAATCTTAGGCAATTGGTAAATTAAAATTGGAATATTCTGTTTCTCTTGTTATTCATAAGGTGAATATTTTTTCAAATATTTAATAGTAAATCCTGCAAACCTAATATTCACTTGTAACTGTTATCTGAAAGAATGACTTGAACTCTTCAGAATAGCTGTTTGAATACATGACTTTAAAAAAGGTGTGTCTGTGTGTATGAATGTGTGTATATGTGTTGTGTGTGTGTCTATATGTGTGTATGTGTGTGTATATCTCTGTGTATGTGTGTGTGTCTCTATGTGTGTATCTGTGTGTGCGTGTGTGTATGTGTGTGTATATGTGCGTGTGTGAGTGTGTGTGTCTGTTGGGGTCTGAGAGGGTGAGTATTGGTGCCTGGTGAGGGCAGGAGATATTGGATCTTCTAGAGGGGAGTTATGGATGTTTGTAAACCACCCTGCAAGGGTGCTGGATTCTCAAGAGCATTATGTGCCCTTCACTGTTGACCCATCTCTCCAATCCCATGGTGTTGTTGAAATATTTTTTTTCCCATTTGGAAGATGGAAACAATTTATGTAATTTTTTCATCTTCACCTTTCTAATTTTTTTCTTGTTTACTAGGATATTTTTTCCTCTTAACTGTCTGACTTTGAATCTCTTTCTGGATACATTGCTTGAAATTACTGCCTTCCTGCCTATTCCAATTGACCTCACCTTGGCTGAGGATTCATAGCACCTTCCTGCCCATGCCAACTGACCTGATCTTGGCTGATCATAGCTTCTTCTCTCCACTGTGTTAGTGTACTCCTCTTTCCCAATGCAGATGATTGTCTGTCCCCGGGTTACAGAGCAGGGCTGCTGTCCTCCCGCTCTGGCTCTCCTGGAAGATCAGCTGCACTCAGCGTCCTCCCCATGTCCTCCCCAGCTACAGCGCTGACTTTTCTGTTCTTTGTCTTCAGCTTCCATCCTTCACCCTTCACCGTATGATTCATTTTCACCTAAGCTGATCATTTCCTTCAGTCTCTGCAGTTCCGCAACTGAAATCTTTCTTCTCTTTGTCTGGAACTACTTTGCTTCAGTGGGTGATTGCTTTTCTTCCTTTAAAGTCCTGTTTTCTTTAGCTATGAGTTGAAAGTCATTAGAAGACTATGAAATCAATTGAATGGGTCAAGTCTAATATTAATAGAGTGTATTAGGGAACAATAGAAAAGGCAAGAGTACAAATATTGTTTCTCAAATCATGTCTGTGCATGTGTGTACATGTGTGTGCATGCGAGCACGTGTGTCTGTGTGTCTGTGTACTGGTTCAGGAGGTGCAATGTGTGTTCTTTTGTTGGTTTTGAATTAAAAACATCAAAACCCTCTAAGCCATTGTTTAAATAGTCAGTTATTATTATAAATGTCCATTTATCTGTGAGGCCTTTTCTCCATTTTCTGGGGAAAACCTGTCACTTCCTTCTCTGTGTCTGTACCTACAGCTCTACTTCTTAAAACAATTATTCTTCTGAACTGGAAACAATGTGTCTATGGGAATGTTAGGGAGAAGATGCCATATTGCACTGAAAAAGGTTTTGTTTTCAAGTCTATTTCTTAAATGTTGTGTAAGCTTCCAGAATACAGCCGTTTCCTTATTCGGTGAGATCCTGCCCTTCATCGGGGGCACTGAGATCCAATGCGGATGTGTGAGGAGGGTTTGGGGAATCCACTCGCTATTGCACAAACAGATCTGTGAGGAAGACAGACTTGTCAAAGCCGGCTTTGATTACTTTGCTTATTGAGAAAATTGTTAAAGCAAATGAAATCTTGTGCTTGAGTGTGTGAGTGCCTGGGTGTGTGAGTGAGCAAATCAGTGTGTGTGTGTGTGTGTGTGTGTGTGTGTGTTCTATGTGTGCATGTGAGTGTGTGAGTGCATGGGTGTGTGAGTGAGTGAAGCAGTGTGTGTGTGTGTTCTATGTGTGCATGTGAGTGTGTGAGTGCATGGGTGTGTGAGTGA
>NC_022009.1:80645563-80649024 GCF_000317375.1 Microtus ochrogaster
GTGTGTGAGTGCATGGGTGTGTGAGTGAGTGAAGCAGTGTGTGTGTGTGTTCTATGTGTGCATGTGAGTGTGTGAGTGCATGGGTGTGTGAGTGAACGAATCAGTGTGTGTGTACGTGCTCTATGTGTCTGTGCTCTATGTGTGTGTGTGCTCTTTGTGTGTGTGCTCTATGTGTGTGTGCTCTATGTGTGTGTGCTCTATGTGTGCATGTGAGTGTGTGTGTGGAGCCAATGCTCAGCTCTCTTCTCTTCATTGTCTGACATAGTGTCTCTCATTGAGCATGGAGCTCACCCAACAGATGGCATGATGTCGGCTCTGGGGACCTATCAACCTGTTTCTGCCTCCGCAGCGCTGAGATTGCAGACGTGAGCCACCACACAGAGCTTCTACAGGGGCTTATGCAGCAATGGCCTGGCTTTTTCTATAGCATCCAACTTTTAAAATCTGAAAATAGACATTGAAAGCCACGTATCTAAATATTTGTGAAAATAATGAACAATAACTTTTATATCTGGAGTTTGAGTGCATTTAGAAATTTTTTCATAGGAAATCAACTGACGAACTGTAGTGTTACTAATATTTCAATATTTTCCCAAAATAGTAAGTATCAGGGGCAAGAGAGATGGCTGCTTCCTGGCCTTGCAGAGGACTCGTGCTTGACCCGTAGTGTACCCATTGGGTGCCTCAGAACTGCTGTAGCTCCTGCTCCAGGGAGTTCAATACCTCTGGGCTCCGAGGGCACTGGCATTCGTGGGCTCACGTGGGTGTGTCTGTGTGCACTCACGTGCGTGCGTGCATGCACATACACACACACACAATCATAAAATAAACCTTAACAGTAGTAAACATCACTGTAGAAAACTCTTCATTATTGTACCTCAGAGCAGACTGGGCCTTCGTGGGTCCTGTCTCCTACGAAGCAGGGAGCCGCACCCCGGCTTCTCCCTCGTAGGAGCACTTAAGGGTCTAATTAGGAACACGTGCCCTCCTAGCCACACAGGGTCCTCTCACTCAGGAGCGGCACATTTTCATCCAGAAATTCAGTCAAACGCCAGCGAAATTACCACGTTTCAGAATGTGCAACCATTGCTTTAACATAGATCTGGGTTTCAATCAACATCCAATCAGCTAATTGAGCAGATGGACCAAAGGTTTTCCCCTGGTAATAGTTTCGGTTTCCTTAGCTACAAACTGTGAACACAGGTGAATACCCACTTATACTCACCTATAATTAATATCCACTTATAGTCACCTATATTCACAATTTATTCATCTATAGAGTTGGAGTAAATGCATATTTTCACATAAGACACATAATTTCAAGTCATCCGTGGGTATGACAATATTAGAAAGACTAACAACTGTAAAACATCGTCCCTGGCACATAGTGTCCTTCAAAATGGTCAATACGCACAGTGTTGCTAGAGCTCAGGAAAAATGAACTTTTCACTGCCCTGCGGACTAATTCTATCCCCGGCCATTTTAGCTATGAGTGAAATGCAAGGTCCCTGGGCTTGGCCTGGTCTTCAGACAGAGGATGCAGCCATGTCTGAACTTCAGAACTCCAGGCAGGCCTCAAGTTTTGTCTCCTTTCTTGGTCTCTTTCTGGCGATGCCTCAGGGAACAAGAGGGTTTTCCTTACTAAATGATGGTGCCTTTGTCTTCTTCATCCCACATTGTTATTCAATGTTTTAAAAAACCTGATGATGCTGCCTCCCTCAGAAAGGCCACATCAAAAGGTAGAGTTCACCAAAAATAATACACACTTTTTCCAAAGACACAAACAGTTCCTTGAAGAGGATGTCATGCCGTAATTTATTTTGTGAATTCTGTAAACCACAGAACATTTACTTAAAGCCAAGTCTGACCTTTCTTTTTCCTTCTTTTTCTGTCTACAAAGTCCTCTCTTTAAGAGAAAATATAAAGGCAAACATTCTTGTGCACACACTCACATGTGTGTGTGTGAGAGAGAGAGAGAGAGAGAGACAGAGAGAGAGAGAGACAGAGAGAGACAGAGACAGAGAGAGACAGAGACAGAGAGAGACAGAGAGAGAGAGAGAAATTTTATTGGAATCTTGAGTTTAATTTTTAGCCAGGGTCCTTTGGCTTCATGTAATAATATTTTATGGAATGCAATCGCTTGTGGAACGGCCAAAGAGAGACCCATTTGAAACTTTACAAAAAGGATTGTTCTGCGCTGTTGTTGGGTGATGGGAAAAGCAATAAGTGTGCTAAGCCCCTCAATGCATCCCCCAAAGGCGGAGAAATCCTATGACCAATTGGATGGTAGTAAAATCTCTGTAGGAATAATTTTTTTGGATAAAGAAAGTCATAACAAGAATTGGGCACATGATTAAGTTTCCAAAGTTCACTTGTGACAGTCATCTTATTGTCCCACTGTAAGGAAATCTGCTGTGGTAGACAGTTTTCCTGCTATGAGCCCATTTCAACAAACAAACGAATCAGATTTTTTAGATTTTCTGAACAGTACTCTGCTATTTCAGTTAAGAAGTTTTTTACTGTCTTTTCTGTTTTACTTTCAGTTCATTACAGCTGGGTTTTACAGCCACCATGTTGCTAGAGAAATGAAAATAAACTAAGATTTGCAAAGATACATGTCACTGGAGCTTGTTCTGCCCATGTCACGTGGATTCTGTTCTTCCCCATGTCACATGGACTCTATTCTGTCCATGTTATGTGGACTCTGTTCTTCCCATGTCACGTGGATTCTGTTCTTCCCATCTCACGTGGACTCTGTTCTGTCCATGTTATGTGGACTCTGTCCTTGCCCGTGTCATGTGGACTCTGTTCTGCCCATGTCATGTGGACTCTGTTCAGCCCATGTCACGTGGACTCTGTTCTGCCTGTGTCACGTGGACTCTTTTTCTCTCTCACATACTAATGATATTTTCTCTTGTTTGTATCTTTGGTGTTTATTTAAGGAAATAAAGTTGAAATTTTTGTTTTGATTTCTGTATATATTTTTCTAGAAGCATCTTACATTTTTCATGCTCTGTAAGAATAAATCTAGAGGCTGGGGGATAGCTCAGTGGTCACGTGCACTAGCTATCCTTTCAGAGGACCGTGGTCCAGTTTCCAGCACCTACACAGTGGTTCAGAACCATCTGTAATTCCAGCTATACAGCTGTAAACCCTCCAAAAGCACTGGGCATATATAATACCCAGACATAACACCCATCCACAAGCAATAGAGAAATAAATAACTTATCTTAAAAGAAAACAAAACAAGGACTTGAGCTAAGAATGGTTAGGACCCTCGGCCCTCACATATCATGCTTTTGGGCTGTGACTGAGGGCTCAAGCTGTTTCTAAGTTAAAGATTGAGTAAGAACACAGGATGGACCCCATTCCTTTCCAGTCTTGGCCTTTACAGATTTGAAAAATTGGCTTAGAATCACTTGTAGAACTATTTGTGTAAGATAGTCTATAAGTTACTATCT
>NC_022009.1:80649268-80674787 GCF_000317375.1 Microtus ochrogaster
TGTAAGATCATTTATAAGTTACTACTGTGAGGTGTCCTGCTCAAGGAGGTTGAGGAGTTAAGAAACTTCAGCTGAGATAAGTGGAAAAAAAGAAACCAAAACACGACAGAAGGAGTTTCATTTGAGATTTTGTTCAGTGATTAATTGCTGAATGTTCCCCATGTGTTAAATGGGCTTCTGGTTACTGGGAATTTGTCTGTGATGAACTAGATGTTACAGTGAGTAGATATAAACCATGAACATCATAGTAAACAACCAAGCAGGTGTGTCCTTGGGCAGGTGAGTGGCGTGAAGGGAGCGGGAAGACAGAGTATCCGCTCTTAGAGCCGAGCGAGTCAGCACTATTTGCTATCCTCACTGTGGTGTGCAGACTCCTGGCTCTTCACAGTGAGCAACTTCATTATTGTTGTATGGACAGATAGATGAAAAAGACAGCAAGACTTGTATCCAGTGGGATGCTATTTCATCTTTATAAAGAAATCTGGGGGTCCTGGTACCATTACTCATTGGGTAAAGCACTTTCTGCTCAAGTCTGAAGACCCAAGTTCAAATCTCTAGAACCCATGTAAAAAGCACAGTACTAGAACCTGTAATTCTGATATTTTTACCAAGAGATGGGAGGTGGAATAAAAAAGCAATCCTTGGAAGATTGTGGACTGTTTGTCCTCATGTATGGAATAGAGAAACAGCAAACACTCTTGACGCTAGAATGTGGAAGGTGAAACCTGACTTCAGTGGTTGCTCTTTGGCCTCCACGTATGCCTCATGCCACGCCCTTGTATAAAAACACGGGAACTCAAGGAAACAATACTAAGTGTAATAAACAAGCCACAGAAGGACAGATTTGCAGACTTTTCACTTAGAAGGAGTAGCTGAGGTGGTCTAATAATAACGGGATCTATAACAGTGAGTGTCCAGCTGCAGGAATAGTGCCATATGCTCCAGTTCTCATAGTGGAGGCTGAACTCTGTAGTAACCGACCTTGCCATGGTGGAAACAAGGAAAGAAGAACAGAAGGGAGGGAAGAAGGAGGACAGGAAGGGAGGGAGGGAGGGAGGGAGGGAGGGAGGGAGGGAGGTGTGGCAGGAAGCCTTGACCAAGGCTGAAAGCTTTACATCAAAGCTGTTGCTGGATTCATAGACAGGAAAGTAGAATGCTGGCCACAAAATGATTGGAGGATGGGAATTTATTAAATTATTGTTTGACTCATGCAGAGTTTGCTTGAGAACAAAAACTGTTCTGGAGCTGAATGGTCATTGCATAGCAGTTATTGTATTTAATGCCCATGCCCTTTAGAACTGTCAGTTTTATGATACATGCATATTACCACAAGACTATTTGGGTTGTGAAAACACTCCCTTGGCCTGAGTGAGTCAGGCATACTTGTGATCAGAGTCCTGGCAAAGCATGGGAAGACAGTCAAGGATGTGTTGCAGAGCCTCACTGTCTGGGACTTGTAGGTCGTTCAGAACGTGTTTGTCCTGAGGGAGGTGATGGGGCTCTGATAAAATATGCCTCTGTACCTGCCGCTGTCCACCAGAGGCAAAGATGATGGTGACGCTGTCTAGGGAGAGAGCATTGGTCCTGTGGGGAGGGTTAGTTTCTGGTGCATTTTCAAAGTGTAGACAATGATATATTTTGGTGTGTTGATTATGGGGGAGAGGGTGAAAAAGAGTTACCAAAGACAGAAAATTAAGTTAGAAAACAGCTAGCATGAATGTATAAGTTGAAAGAAGAAAGAAATCATGCATGTGTATATATGTGCATGTACACAAAACTGTGTGTTTGTGTGCTGAGAGTTAGGTTAAAACATGCTTGTTGTGGAGGGCAGTTGGGATGTGATTGATGGGGGTCTTGGGAATACGTATATGTGTGCACTGGGTGTCTGTGTATATTGGGGCATGTGTTCTGTGGGTGTCTGTTTTGAATTGGTGTATTGAGTACACATACAAGAGTATGTATTGCAAAAAGAATGTGTGTTAAGCATATGTATGCGTAGGGAATTGTTGGGTGTATGTGTGGGGTGCATGTGTTGAGTGTATGCACAGAGAAGCGGGTAAATATGGGTGTATTGGGGAGGGTATCCATTATGTGTTTAGGGAGAGGTGTGTGTGTGTGTGTGTGTGTGTGTTGTGGGGTGTATTTGGGATGTGTGAGGGGGTTGCACACGGAGATGCAAGATGAAGATAGAAAGACAGGACAGAAGTCAGGGCTTGTGTAACTGATTGTGAACACAACCCGTCTGGTGTGTGCAGTTACCCCAGCACAGATTCCCTAAGAGATGCCCTTGAGCACTTCCACAGTGGTCCAGAGGTGACAGAGATGTTGGGCAAGGCCCAGGCAACTGTCTGGATATGGAATAGTGCTGTTTGCCAGCCCAAGTGTGGCCTGTCATGAGTAGATTTCCTGCAGAATGTTGTTTCTTGCACTTTGTGCAGAAGTACAGGTGCGTGAAGGGAAATGTGCATAATATCATGTGTGCTTTGTTTTGTTGGAAAAGGATCATAAAAGAAAAGAACCCGTGACCCCATTTGGAAATGTTTAATTCATAATCTGATTCCTTGAAGCCATGACCAACAATTACACATACAAAACATGTCGACATGACTCTTCACCTATAATTGACGTATGCATGAATATAATATGCCATCTTCAGTCAGTCATGCAGGAGATAGAATCCATTGTTTGAGGTGACATCAATGAGAACTTGGCACAGTCCTCTCCAGTCTTTCAGAGTCTTCTCGTTTATTGAGACTTAGTTTCAAAGTGCTGCATGGCCGCCAGTGCACCACCTGCCCTGACGTCATTACCAGGTATGCGACTGACCGTATCCAACAGTCTTCCACTGTTGTCACTGTGTGTCAGCCGCAGCATCATCAGGTGCATTCAGGGCGGCATGGCTATGGACTGCTTGATTGCTCATAAACTCCTTCTCAGTTAAGACATGAAGTCTATGAAGTTAGAGGTCAGGACTGTCTGTGAACCTGCCTGATAGATGGCCGGTAAAATCTTGTTTCGTAGAAGAAGCGTATGGATGGAAACTGGCAGGCATTCCTGCCACTGCTCACTCACTCTCCAGCTTCTGAAGAGTACATTGTTAGTAGAGGAGACACAGACACTGGAGAAAGCCGAGAAGAGAGCCCCATTGGGGAAATCTTTCCAGGAGAGTTGAAGAGATGGATTCAGAACGTACAGGAGATACAACCACGACTGTGTTGTGAGACACCGCCACATTCTTCCTGAGGAGCAGGCAGAGCCCAGGATCTGTTTGCTTTCCGCTCTCTGCCATTGTTACCCTTAGTCCATGCTAAGCACACCCCCACTCTCCATCCGTTCCTCCATGTCCACATTGATGCTCTCGCGCGCTACCGGCACACTCTCTTCCTTGTTCTAGTTTTGTTGTTTACTGTCAACCTTCTTCACTGATGTCTACACCCATTCTTCATTTCTGCTGGAATTTATTCCCTCTGTTTTTTCCCTTTTGGTTACTGTCTTGTGTATCTGGGCACACTGTGTATGTTTCAGGCTTAATCTATAGTATTACGAAGACATAAATGTTTTTTTTTCTATACTCTTGGGTCTTCTCATAAGTCAGGAAATCCTCTTGTTTTCCATTGATATTTAAGAAGGCAGGACGTGGTGTCAGTTTTCCTAATGAGTATATAAATGTCAATTGAGAGTCGGAATCAACTAGTATCTTTAACCCCTCTTCACTCTACTTGGGATTAACCTTCTGGAAGGTGGCCTAGTGGGAACTGAATACCCTGAGGACAAAACCAAGAGAATTGTGTTTGGAGGTCACCAACATCACAGGGAAGTTTGGGCTTTGTGCATACCTACTTGTCAGTAAGGAATAGAGGATTCTGCTAAGCCTAGTTGTTAGCAGGAAACAAGGGATTTAGGATGTGTGGACATCTTCTAGTGGTTTTTGTTGATCACATTTTTTTAATGTCTTCTTTTCAGTCCTACCTTTCCCTTCCACTGTGTCTATTTCTTTACTGAGGGCTTCCTAGGGCCACATATCTCTTCTCTACTTCCTTCTATAGCAAGTTCTTGGTAGCAGCTTCCTTTTCTAGTTCATTTCCTAATCTGCTCCCAAATTTTCACTGCTCAAAATTTGTTTAAAAGTCTGTTTGGTAGGGCTGGAGAGATGGCTCAGTAGTTAAGAGCACTGGCTGCTCTTACACAGGACCAGTGTTGCCAGCATCTGTTTGGTGGCCCACAACCATATGTAACTCCAGTTTCACCTTTTGTTGTCTTTAGGTTACATGCATGTGGAACACACAAGTTCATGCGCATACACATATACATAAGTAAAATAAATGAGCAGGTCGTTTTAGAAAGAAAAAATTAAAAGTTCTTTTGCTAAAAGGATTCCCATTGTTGAGTTGGTCATGTTTCTTATTGGATACTTTTGAAGAATATTGGAGGAGTTTCAGAAGCTTTTACAATATTAAAGGTTTTGTGGGTATCTCTGTGTCCCTGATGTGAAAAATGCACAGAATCTGTGCATCTCGCTTCCATCAATTATTTTTCATCTTATTCAAATGGAGATTTTCTCTTTCCTTAAATACTTGAATTCTTGGACATTTGTTGGTTGATAGTTTACTCTGTAGGAAGAGCGGTTTCCTCTCTGCTCGGCTATATCGCGGTTATGCTATGAACTCCTGTTCAGTTATATCTCTGTTATGCTATGAACTCCTGTTCAGTTATATCTCTGTTATGCTATGAACTCCTGTTCAGTTATATCTTTTTTATGCTATAAACTCGTGACTACTTACCTGGTTTTTATGGGTTATAATCCACCGCTAGCCTTACTTCTTGTATTTCTGGAATTGTTACAGCTCCAGCCTCCCAGGGCTTTTCTGCTTTAGTCCGTCTGTCCCTAGGCACATTTTCATCCCCTCTGACAAGTTCCTTGCCTCCATATAGTACTCCTGAGCTGCTTCTTTTTTCCGGTGATAATGTCCTAGAGCCAATCACTTTTCAAGGACCTCTGTAATCTTTTATTGGAGATTGACAATGGAACACTATTTATTCAATGACAGGTTTTCACTATTGGGGTGTCATGGTTATTATGAAGTGTATGATAACCCAAGCAAACATGCATGTTTTGCTTTTCTCCTTAACAACAAACCCCATGAATACCTCTGAGGAATTTATTCAAGAAAAATGATTCTGCTTTTTTAACTTAATATTTTCATAACAGTCTTTTGGTCTTTTATACACAGTCTTAGTCCATTTTGTGTGGATGTAACAGATAGATGATTGATATAAAATATAGATTTGGAAAATGGTTATGAAGCTACAAAGTCCGGAACTGTGGTGCTGGTGTCTGGTATGGGTCACCCTACTGAGCCATAACATGGTGGAAGGGCAAACAAACAGGCAGAGCACAGAGAGGACCCTTGACAGACTCATCCTGCATCAGGAGCCCACTCCCAGAGAATGGCAGCGGTCCATACTCTAGCAATGGTATTTAATTTCAGAATGAATCTTGGAAAGGAGACTTGGCTATAGTGGGCATTCTAGACCCATGCCAACATAAATAAAAGAGCTCGAAGACGAAGGTGATATCTCTTTAAAAGTTTCCAAATATGGGGCTGGAGGAATGGCTCAGCAGTTGAGAGCACCAGCGGCTGCTCCAGAAGGCCTGGGTTCTATTCCCAGCAGGGGTATAGTGACTTACAATTATCTATAACCATCTGATCCCATGGGATCCAATGTCCTCTTCTGGCTTCTGTGGCCTGAGACATGCCGTGATACCCAGACATATTTTCTGGCAAAGCGCTTGCACACACAGGATTTTTTTTTTAATTTACCAATATAATGATATTTGGGGAATATTAGTTCTATCTGTTTATGAGATGTAGGCAAGGAAGAATTTGCATCAACAGTATGAAAATCACTAAGATCCAGTTTAGAATTGAACAATCTTTAGCCATGGCAGTGTTTGCAACAAAGTAGGCAATGTGTGTTAGTTGGAGTCAATGAACAAAACATCACCAATGTTACTATTCATAAGCAGTTGCTGCCATGTAGTTCTCCAGTTTAACAGAAAATTTGTAGAATATTTTATATCAGAACATCACACAAACTTTCTATAATCACACATAGCTAGTTCATTGGGCAGACAGTTGCCATCTGGAAAAAATTCTAATAATTCTAATAGTAAAGGCTGAGGGTTGCTCTGAAGAGGAACCAGAGTTTTCAGAATGTGTGCTTTCAATGAAAGATTCCAGTAGATACTGCCATATCCTAGTTCCCTTTCTTTTGCTGTGACGAACACCATGACCAACGCAGCTTGGGGAGAGAAGGCTTTATTTCTTCTTGTGCTCTCAGTCTGTCGTCCTCCCTTGAGGAAAGCCACGGCAGGAACCGGAAGGCAGGCTTGCTGACTATTTGGGTAGCTGCCCTCTTGCCCAGTGAGCAGAGCAGAAACCATTGAAGAATGCTGCTTGCTGGATGGATTGACCAACCCCAAGACCATTTATTTGCTTAGGGATGGTGCCATCCATAAGGGACTGGGCTATTCCGCTTTAATTAATAATCAAGACAATCCCCCAACAGACATGTCCATAGGCCAATCTGCTCTAGGAATTACCTCGGTCAAGGCTTTTCTCTCAGGTGACCCCAGGCTGTGGCAAGCTTACATCTAAAGCTTCTGGGATGTGTGGTAGATTCCCCCCCCCCAAGTTCTTATTGTGTTATTATTTGTGGAATGAATCCACCTGCATCGGATTGAGTTCCCGGAGACGAAGTGTGACTGAAAACCTCTTGTTTGTGAGTTCAGAAATGATTGGCACACCGAATGTGTTGATTGGCTTACAGATAAACTAGACTAGTATGCTAAGAAAGTGTGTACTGCCCACCAAAATAAAGGGAGAATCTTGGGAAAATATTCTGAATTCTTTGAGAGAGTAGCCTAATGTCTCAGTAACACATGGTCTTTTCATTCATGAACATCAGTGAATGATTAGACATGATACTTCTACAAAAACAATGTCAGAGGTGATAATGTTGAAGGAAAGAATCTTATGAATCTCTTCAGAGTTGGATCCATACTAAATATTCATAACATTATTGAATAAAAACATAAATAATCTATACAAAGTAGGTTGTATTCTATTTTTCTCAGTTTCACTAGTGACTAGTTAGGCTCGGTAGTTTTCCAGTTGCTGGTGGGATGACTGGAAATCTGATGTGTGCATATGTTTGGAGGCACATGGGCTGGCGTTTTATGCTAGCAGAAGAGGTGTGAGAAAAAGTGTTGAGCTGATTTATCTCTCTAGATAAGTTTCATTTAGCTATTTTCTAATTTCAACTAACTAAGGTACAGCATTCAGTCAAAATTTCTTTACATAAAGGTAAGTGATCATTGTTGAAAATCTAAATTGTTTTTCTTAAAAAGCCGAAGAGCTAATTGGTTTTCTCTTGAAGGATTAGTCCTGGAACACTTGCTTCAGTTCCTCCACACAGACAGAAGTCTTCCTAGTAAACTTCATAATAGTGTGCTGTTTCCTCATCTGATTAAATAAGTCTTTGGTATTTGAATTTTTATGATGGCACTCTGAGCTTGAAGCTCTCGTAAACTTTTTTCCTGAGGTCCTGCAGTCATTTTCTCTCAAAACTAACAGTGATGGGAAGGTTCAGAGCCCTGAGGAGTCTGAGAGGTGACTGCTCATGTGTCTAAGTGGGGCCAGCAGGGGCTGCTGCCAGGGACAAGGCTGCCACATTCCAGCTGTGTCTGGCCTTGGACTCCCTTAACATCATAATCTGGATTCTATTAAGGGAATTCTATGTTTTTCCTCTGCAAGAGTCACCCCCTACCATGACAAATATTTTAAAATATATATATATTTAAAGTTGGGAAAGCAAACTTTTTCCCAAAAGAAATTTATAGTTCAAATTTATACCAATTTCTTCTTAACTAGAGCAAGCTAGGTTCTTCCTAAAGCTTCGGTTTTCCCGTAAAACATTGCTCTCCTCTGGAAGAAGCGGGCTTTCGTTTTTATAGGTGAGGGGATGAAGCAGCACACAGATGTGTCTGTGCTGGCACAGGCTGCAGAATGTACCTGGGGAGCATGGGGGTGTGCAGTCTGGAGGGAAAAAGATGAAAGGGAAAAGACTGTATTGGGATGTTCACATATGAAGGAAATGCTAAGCTTTTGCTCCAGCTAGCGTTTCCTTCTCCTTCTTTCCCTGGGAAGTGACTGAGGCTGTGCCAAGTCATTTTCACAAAGCCGTTTTTACAGGTACCCAGCTTTCCCATGAGTGACTGTTGCCTTTTCACCGTACAGGACTGTCGTGATGCCCGTGGCCAAAGAGTTTGATCCAGACATGGTCCTGGTGTCTGCAGGATTTGATGCGTTGGAAGGCCACACCCCTCCCCTAGGAGGTTACAAAGTGACAGCAAAATGCAAGTATCTCTTCCAAGACGTCAAGAAATGCTATGACGTCATAGACCGTTTTGTCCTTTACGATATACGATACCTTTTACATGAGTTCTGTAAACACTGGGGAGATGTTTGAAAATGATTGGTGTGGTATTTACTGCTCTGTCAGTTTTGTGTTTCTGTAAAAATTTTCATTGAACAAAAGCAAAATGATTTCCTATGGTAGACTTGGTAGACATATCAGAAACTTCCTGCATTTCAGAAGTCTTAGTTTTCATTTAAAGAGTACAGCAGTATGGCTTCTGTCTATGATCTAATAGCTGATCTGAGAAGTCATAAGTCTAGGGAAACTACTGGGTCTTTTGAAAGGAGAACGTAGCTGTGATTTTTATTCCATTGTACAGGGAATAGAAATAGCTACTTGGCAATAACGTCGTGTGCTCCCAGGTTCAAATACAGACTTAATTGTGCTACAGCATTCCTGAGGGTCCCTGAGGCCTATGCTGGTCTTCTGTTGGGTTGCAAGGACGCACTTTCTGGCTGTGTTCCACAGCAGCCAGCTTCCCAGCAGAGAAGTGAATTTTGTGTTTTATTGTGTTTGAAGAATCTGACTCCATGGAGTTGAGCTAGATGGGAATTTTCTTTAAGAACAATTTCCTTACTCTGCGCAGGAAAGCGAAGCATGTGTGCAGTGCGTGCATGTAAATATGCATTGGCACCGTGTGCGCCTATTAAACAAGACAAGACTGTAGAACTACAGAGGACGGCATCCGGTATTATAGGCTTTGGGGGAGCTCAGAGCAAACAGAACGAAACAATTCCAGCGGTTTTCAGTGGGAGAGATGAGTTTGGAACGCGTTTGCTATATTAATTTGAAAAGAACCAAGAAACAGCTTCGTGCCAACCTTTGTTTGTCGTTGGCTGCTGATGTGAGACCATTTCTGCGCTCTAATTGTTCCAGTAACATTGTTAGGTAGTGGCTATTTTTAACATCTATTATTTACCCAGGGTTCTTGGTGCCTTGTTGTCTATCGAAAACATATTAGAGCCGGCAACTCCACGCACAACAACAAAAACTAGATAATGCATATTGTGAAAAATTGAATACAGAGGCATTTTCTTATATTAAATATCTTTGTGATCCTTCTGGTGATGCTGCTCACGGAACTCACCTCAAGTAGAAATCTGTCCTTCTATTGCGGATAAATCCCATTGGAGTCAAGGCTGGTGACTCGTTTACTTTAAATAAAGAAAAGTAAAGTTTGACACCAAAACAAAGGAAAAACCTAAATGATATAAACCCCATGGGGAGAAAGCAGAAACCTGGGAAAGGTGGCCTTTTTCATGAAATTCACACTTTTCATGAATTTCACACAATTCAGGAGTTGGAGAACGCTGTCTTTGAGTCTTTCGCCTTGCCCAGAGGTGGAGGTTTAACTTCTCCATCTCTCCAAGGGAAAAGGGACTAACCATTGTGCTAAATCTTGGACAAATGAGTTCCAAATCTCAAATGTCACATTGCAAAGTAGAATCACAAACAGTAGTACTGTGGTCTCTTTTGCTTATAGATACTAGAAACATTGTGTCTAACACTTTTGCTCCAGCAGTGCCAGTCAGCTTTCCCATGACGTAATAAATTAGCTGAGATAGTCGGCTCACACCCCAGGGAAGGGTTGTTTCTGCCAGCAGCTTTTGAGTTTATCACCCATGGGCCTGTTATGGTGAGAAGTGAGTGGCAGAGTACAATTGTTTATCTCATGGGTAGGTGGGAAGATGAGAAGGGAAGGCACTAGAATGGCATAATTCTCTACTAAAGCCTCTCTTCAATGACCGGAAAACATCCTAGTAGGCCCACCTCTTAAATTTCTACTTCTTTCCTACACCACCATGTTTATCCTGAGGACCCAGCTGCCAATTTGGCGGCCTCGGACCCCAGTTCTTTCAAACAGAATGCAAGGGAATCTCCAACGTTTCAAATCTACTAATACAGCAATATTTTATTTATATCTTAATAAATAAAGCTTGTCTAAAATCAGAAGGGTAAAGCTAAATCAGTAGAGGCCAGGCAGTGGTGTCACACACCTTTAATCCCAGGATTTGGGAGACAGAGGCAGATGGATCTCTGTGAACTCAAAGCCACTGTGAGCTACACAAGATCAGTGCAGAAACAAATTCAGGCGGTTTTAATCCCAGCACTAGAGGGAATATCAAATGGGAGGAGATAGAGGCTCTGGCTATTTAGTCTGTGGTGGCCCAGCCTTGGTAGAGGTAAGACCTCTCTAGTGGACTGGCCGCTTTGCTTTTCTGGCTTTCAGGTTGAACCCCAGTATCTGACTCTAGGTTTTCTTATTTATGCTACATACTAGCATATTTGTATTTATATAAGGGATACTTTATTGCTTACTACCCCCAAATAAATCTGACTGTAGAGCGGTCTCACTGTCCCTTCATATATTCCTAGTCCTTGCTCATCTCTCCCTTCTTGGACTTACTGTCCAACAGAAGCTGCCATGCAGGAGGCTATCAGGTACTAGTGATGGCTCTTTGGTCAGCTCTTGGCCACTCAGTCAGGAAGGTTCATAATGAGGGGAGAGGATCTAGAATGGAAAATACAGGAGAGGCTGTTTAGAACAGGTCACAGATTTTGTAACTAGGAGTGTGATTAAAGGGTTTATGGATTTGTATTTAGGTGAAATGGCGTGAGCTATGTACTGGATTTGTCTTCACTGAGGGGAAAAAAAAAAACATGCCACCACATACAAAAGTATAGAGATTGGAATGTGCCCTTAGTAGGTCACATTGGGGGCAAAGACCACAAATACTATCTGTGATAACATGGACACCAGCACCCACCTCTGAGCAACCACATCACCATTTCAGGGAGCCTTCGGGATGCTGGCAACAGTTTCTCAGCATGAACGTCACCACCCTAACCGGGCAGGATCTGGGATTGCTGCACAGCCTTCCGGAGACTCCCAAGTGGCTCTCGTCTGGCTTGCACCAAGCAGATGCATTCTCTTCAATTTGACAGACAGGCGATTAAAATTGAGATCTCAGTGCTCTGTGCCAGAAGTTGTCCTGCCAGGGTGCAGAGTCCCAACACAAAGTTGAAAATGGGGTACAAATCTAAAGTAAATTGTAACTAAACTATATGAAAACAAATGTTCTGCTAAACTTTTTCAATTTCAGCTAAACTCATTCTTGTTCCAAGTCAAACACTGGATGATTTGATCTGAGAGCGATTTGAGGGTACTGTCATTTCAGACATCTGAAAATTTATTTCCTTGGCACATCAAATTGAGTTTTTACAGTACTTTATTTTATATTTTTGAAAGGAAAGGAAAGATCAAGTCAAAACAACAATGGATTTTGTTCATTTTAAACATCTAAATAGCTGTCTGACATTAAAGGAAGAAAGGAAGGCTGTTTCTGAAACAAGAATTTCAGCCTAAACACAGAGGTGACTTTAAATAAAGACAATTCTTAGCACGGCTTTCTTCTCTCCTCTCTCATCCTGTTTTTGTCTTAGCTACAAAACTACAACATAAATGTTGGGTTTTGTTTGTGCGAAAGTTGAAAACAATTTTAACGGAGTTTTAGAAATATTTGCTTAGAATTTTTGTTCTTCTTTAAATTCAGGGCCAAGATTAAGTTCCAACCTAAATGCAGGCTTCTCTACCTTACGCCCAGAACCATGACCTTGAAAGCATCCATTCCCCTTACTAAATATTCTGGTTTGTATCCGGTTGTCTTCCCGTTACAGTTTAAGAAGATAGCCGTGGCAGCAGTGCCATGTTCAAGAGTGAAATTGGCTTTTCCCCTCCCAGAGTTCCCAGCTTTGTGGTGGTATCACCTCAGGAGAGCAAAGGCTCCTTAGTTCCCGCTCAGTTTCACAGTAAATATGTCTCTCTCTCTCTCTCTCTCTCTCTCTCTCTCTCTCTCTCTCTCTCTCATAGATGTGCCTGTTCTCTGTGTCCCTCGGAGTGCACTAGTGAATTCCTACAGGCACATTGCTCATGCCATGTGAATAAGAATCTTTTTTCCTCTGAAAAAAATGATAGGCATGTCTGATAAGATGTGTATTATTGTAAAACTATATACAATTTTTACTTCAGCAAGAATTCTGTAGTTCCTGGGATATAACCCATTTTTACCAGATAATACAGCATTTAATTTTTCAAGAAGGAATCATGTAACATTATCTTAGAGAGTTGCTTTCCTACTGTCCCCTGTATTGAGAATTACTTTGCTCCTGTTTGTAAATCTCCTCCCTATTATTAGGAGTGTGGTAGGATAGGGAGCCAGCACAGTTTTGGACAAGCACCTGCTTAGATGAACTCAGACCTAACTGCCAGTGACTTTCAGGGAAGAACAAATGTTTCCTGATTAGTTGGCCATCTAAAAATAAGTCTCTAAAAAGTTGGGTTTTAATCAAAGCAGCAAATAAGAGCAAAGAACCAAACATGCTCCTTGCATTAGGCCGTGTTGGCCATCCCATCTGCCCATAATGTCTGTGTGTGCTGCATCTTGGTTCTGATCTTTCTGAAGATGGTGGAGCTTACAGAGCCTTCCCTCTGCATTTTACTAACCCAGAGCTGAAAATTACTGAGCCAGAACAAGCACCGCATGGCACAGCTGACTTCCCTTGCTACTGCGTCTTTCTCTCAGGGGCCTCGCATCTATCTTAAATTGCCCAGTTTTTTAAATCTCTGGTTTTCGTCCCACTACTTAAAATTTATGAAGACACTGAATGCATTTACTCATATGATTTCTTTACTGTATGCTTCTTTCTTCTCTGTGAAGGAAAGGGCATTTCAGCCTCTGGGGAAAAGTCTATCCACCAGTTTGGTCTTACCTGTGACTGGGGAATCCATGTCAGGACCTCTAATGATAGAACGTCAGTCCATGGGCAACAAGGGTGGACAGGACAGCATCTGTAACAGCTAATAACCGATACTTCTGAGGGTTCACTGACCCCAACCTCTCTGCTTGTCCTCCTCTGTATGAGGGTAAAAACTGGAGGAAACAAGCTGGGCGTGGTGGTCTATGCTGTTAAAATCTCAGCACTCCGGAGGCGTAGACTGGAGGATGAACTTGAGGCCAGCCTGGTCTACATAGTGAGTTCTAGATAAACCAGGGTTACACAGTGAGAACCTGTCTCAAAAATAAAAATGAACACAGCAACAGGAAAACCTGGAGGAAAGGAGTCAGCATTGACTCTCTAAAGCTCCTACCACCAGGCTCCATTGCAAGGAAGGATCTTGTAGGATTCTGCACTGTGTTTTCAGAGACTAGCCCAGTGTCTCTGAAAACACAGGAATGAAGCCAATAGTGTTGATGGTCTACTGTGTTTTCTGCTCTGTAAATAAGTTAACTATTTGTTCACTGTTACACTTCCTTTTTATTTTGAACCACAGATGCATATCTCTCACAATATTTTCATTAACACAAACTCAGAGTTCTAAAAATTATCCCTCACAGTTGTAACTGTTCAGTGTTTTCTTCTGCTATGAGTTGTGTTGAAAGAAGCTCTAACAATTAGACGAGGAAGTCATGATTTCCTTGTCCCTCTGGGTCTTGGACTGTGTGCCTATTCTAGCTGTTAGCACCTGTTAGATTCTAATTGATAAGACAAATTCATTTTCACCCTTGCTGGGAAAAGTCGGACTAGAGGATTATTGAGTTCTGTAAATATTAAACTTCAGTTAGACATGAATAATTACTACAGAGAAGCCGTGTGTGTGTGTGTGTGTGTGTGTGTGTGTGTGTGTGTGTGTGTGTGTGTAGTGTGGTGTATGTGATCAGATCTCTTTGTGTGAAGCTGGACTGAAATATGTGACTCTCCTTCATGAGCCAGCATTATAAGCATATTCTACTAGGTCCAGATAAGTTGTTTCTTAACTAGGAAAACAATTTAGTGAGGATCTAGAGCAAAGTCATCTCAAAAGAATAAATAACTTACTACTGTCAGTTGTTAATCACCTCAAACATTATAAAGATAAAGTTAAACTAAATCTTGGCATGTAATTACTCTCTAGGAAGACCAGATACACTAGACAGATACTATAGTTTCCTCCTAGACGGTGTAAATTCCTATAAACAACTTGAAGAATGGTGAGAAGTCCAGGAAAGCCATCAAAGTTCTGGATACATAGTATCTGCATACATAGTAGCTGATTACTGGTTCAACTGCAGATCACTGTGGTTGCAAAATACAGCTCATTTACTAGAGGACTTCCCTAACATGCACAAGACCCAGGGTTCAATCCTTAGTAACATAAATGCAGTGTGGAAGTACATAATTATGAACCTGGCTCTCAGACATGGAGGGAAGAGGGTCAGAAGTGCAGGATCGTCCCTGGTTTCATGCCGAGTTAGCAGGCAGACTTGGATACATGAGACACTGTGTCAAAGAAATACAATCAAACAAAACAAAAGTCAGCTTAATAAGAGAAGTGCCTGCATCTCATATTTCCTTATCTGTGTCTATGACTGCTTTGTAAAAAGTTCAGAGGCAATTGGACAGATATTGTGCCTTTAAAAGAAAATAAACAAGTATTTCTTCATGGTAAGGATGCATTAGTCCTGGCCTACTTAAACACTTTGTGTTTTGTTTTGCTGTATTGAGAAAGGAGATCTACTCTTGACATTTTAATATGATACAGAACAAATTCTTTACTGTTATGCATTTTTAGCAACTGAACTGTCTAAACACAGTCAAGAAACAGGAAGAAAAAAAGCCCGAGTCAAACATTTAGGGTTCAAGTAAATAAATAGCATAGTAAGAAGAAGTTTCACCATGGTGAAGTGGGATTTATCTGCAGACGCAGAAGTAGTTCAGTACAGTCGAATAAATAAATGTGACACCCCATGCTAGCAGAGTGGAGGATAAAACCATACGATCACCTCACTAGATGCCAAAAATGCATTTCTTTTATGGATAAAAAAATCCTCAACAACTTAGGTAAGATCATATACAATGGTGAAAAGCGGAAAGCCTTCGCTTTAAAACAGGAAAAAAGTGTTGAGGATGTCACATTTGACAGTTCTGTTCAACCCAGGACTGGAAGGACTAATCAGGACAGTAATACAGGAAAAAGAAACCAAAGCCATCAGTATGAGAAAGGAAGCCCATAAATTCTCTGTTTGCAGAAGATAAAATTCTGTGTATATAATAAAATCCTAAGGAATGTGGGAAAAAACTGGACCAATAAATAAAGACAGTGCAATTGTAGTTTCCAGTTATCAAAAAAATTCATAATACATCTATAAATAAACAATAAACTATCCAAAAAAAGAAATGAAGAAAATAATCCCAAAGTCAATGCCCCTGGGCTCTCAGATGACCACAAATTCTTGCAGACCATTTCATGACTAAAGCAGGGACACTCATTTCATCTTGATAATGTGGTCACCGCTAAATTGCCTCCTGGGAATCATGGAGTGTTTGTGCAAGGGCCTGTGTTCAACAGCTGTCTGTCTGTACTGCCTAAACTTGTTTTTATGATTAGGTACAATAGTAATCTTTACCAAAAGCAATCTACAGATTCAATGCAATGCCCATCAAAATCCTAGCAAAATTCTTCACAGATCTTGAAAGAACAGTACTCAACTTCATATGGAAAAACAAAAAACTCAGGAGAGCCAAAACAATCCTGTACAATAAAAGAACTTCTGGAGGTATCACAATCCCTGACTTCAAACTCTACTACAGAGCTACAGTACTGAAAACAGCCTGGTATTGGCATAAGAACAGACAGGAGGGCAGGGAACCCTGATAGCTCTATGGGCTGACAAGGGAGGAGAACTTGATTGGGGGAGGGGGAGGGAAGTGGGAGGAGGTGGCGGGGAAGAGACAGAAATCTTTAATAAATAAATAAATGGGAAAAAAAAGACCCAGTATTACCACTTTTGGGTATATATCCAAAGGATACTCAATTGTGCCACAAGGACATGTACTCAGCTATGTTCATAGCAACACTGTTTGTCATAGTCAGAACCTGAAAACAACATAAATGCCCCTCGACCAAAGAATGGATAAGGAAAATGTGGTGCATTTATGCAATGGAGTACTACACAGCAGAAAAAAATAACAACATCTTGAATTTTGCAGGAGAGTGGGTGGAGCTAGAAAGCATTATTTTGAGTGAGGTAATCCAGACCCAGAAAGACAATTATAACATGTACTCACTTATAGGTGGGTTTTTAAACATAAAGCAAAGAATACCAGACTACACACCACAATCCCAGAGAACCTAGACAACAATGAGGACACTAAGAGAGACTTACATAGATCTAATCTACATGGGAAGTAGAAAAAGACAGTAATCTTAAAACACACCCTTTTGTATTTTATTATTATTATTGTTATTATTATAGCCTTGGATATTATATCCCTGGAATCTTTAAACAAGAATTTATACTGCCATTTAAATTATCTAGTTTTAAGTCAAGTGTCTTGTGAAAATTACGGAGCCAAAGAATAACAAAACATATCTTGATCTTATCTCTTTATTTCCACCTTCATATGTTTTCCGCTAAGTTTAAACGGTTACTAAAAATATCTCCAATGTATAAGCTCATTCAGAATTGTGAAAATATAGAAAATGAAATAAAATCTTCACAACAGTGAGTTTCTTATTTGAATAAAATTCTCCAAATCAGAAAATCTGCTTTGCTAAAAGGCCAGTTTGCAGGCAGTGCTCCCTGCTTAATACAGAGCTCTCTTGCAGCAAGCAGTCAGAGCTGCAGGCAGTGCTCCCTGTATAACTTGGAGTTCTCTTGCAGCAAGCAGCAAGAGCTGCAGGCAGTGCTCCCTGTTTAACAGGGAGTTTTCTTGCAACAGGCAGTCAAGGTTTGGCGCTTTGGTTCAACAATGTTGTGCAAAAGCATCTCACTGTGCTAAATGCTCAAACAAATGCACAATCCCCTATGAACACATTCAAGTAGAATTGTAAGACATTTTTAAAACTACACAGCATAATCCACTTACATATAAGAACCAATGGAAAGAAACATCATAGCTAATTTAAGGAAAATATTAGCATAAAACTAACATATCTTAAATTTGTGGATAATTTTATTTGTTATGACAACCAAGATATTTACTCAAATGAATGAATTCCCTGTGTTTAATCTTATTTTTGTTTACTTTCTCCTCAATTGTCTCTTCCCTTACACTAGATGACAACTCAAAAACCAAGCTATAGAGGACTATTTTCCACCTGTAGTGTTTAGTTACTGGTGTTAGAAACCATCCTTAGCCTAGGTAGTGTTGCTTAGCCTTGAAGACCAAAATTACTGTAACTGGAGCCATATTAGCTTTGTTTATGAAAAGAAGAAGCATAAGCAGAGCTCACCCTGAAGGAGTTTGCCACCTGCAGTTTATATTCAAATGTATAGAATATTTCATTAATGTTAATGTGTACTTTTTCCATACTTTAACATGTCTGAAATTGGGATGCCATTTACATTTAGTGACAACCCAGCAATGGATTCTTATTTTGACAGCATGGCATCTAAAACTATTACGATTATTTTGTACCACAGTCAATGATATCTTCTATTAAATGCAGTACAATATTTTATTCTTCGAGATACTTTTTGAAATCCCAGCTGAAAGCCATGCTAAACTATAGCTTAGATTTTAATTCAATACTTCCTTTTCAGAGTCTTATTGATTCAATTTTGAAGAAAATCCAAAGTAGTAATATTATCAGGGAATTTATCAATATGTGTTTTACTGTGAGTTTGTACTAGCTCAGACAAAATTTGTTCTTCCTTTTCTCGAAAGGTCCATAGGAAATGGCTGTAACCCTTTATTTTGATGATTTCTGTCTGTAGTCATTGACTCCATTACTAGTCTCTCTCCGTCACTGTGGCAAAGACCCAAGCAGGCGAGGTGCTTCATAGATTTCAGCCTATATTTATGTGCTGCATTGCTGCAGGGAGAAGCATCATGTCATGGAGGTACAGCTGGGCAAAGATGCTTGCGTGCATCCTGCCTTCAGTGAGAGACCAAGAGAGAGGGCCAGGGGAAAGATATCCCCAGAGCTGAACCCAGTGCTCCACTTTGTCCAGTCAGGCTTCATCCTCTGTATGTCCAATAGTCCACTCAGGTAGGAGTGCACTAATGCCTTAATTAATTGCTGAAATCATTGCTTTCTCTGACCTAGTCATTTCTCCCACGCTCCCCCCACTCCACCCCAAAGTCTCTATTGGAAACTAAGTCTTCAAACCATGACCTGCTGGGGAATATTATTTTCAGGTGTGTGACTTTTGTTTACGCTCCATTTGTTTAACTCTGTGAAGCTGTATTGCTGTGCCTGTCTAAAATGCCTGATGGTCCTAATAAAAAGATGAAGGGCCAATAGCAAGGCAGGAGCAAGGTTAGGAGGGGTCTAGCAGGCAGAGAGTATAAATAGAAGGAAAAATCTGGAAGGAGAGAGAAGGAGGAACAAGAAAACAAGGAGAGGAGGCGTCAGGGGCCAGCCACCCAGCCAGCCACACAGTAAGAAGGAAAGTAAGATATACAGAAGAAAAATAAAAAACTCAGAGGGAAAAGGTTACTTAAATTAAGAAAACTTGGCTAGAACCAAGCCGAGCTAAGGCTAGGCATCCGTAAGGAAGAACAAGCCTCAGTGTGTGATTTATTTGAGAACTGAGTAGTGGGTTCCCCCCAAAAAGGTAAAAAGCCAAAAGAGCAAACAACATTGCACAATGACCCCCTTAGAAAGATTCCATGTTGAGGCATCACAACCATTTCTGTTTCCTTTTACAAACCAGATCAGTTCCCAAAGCACCAGTCCGGCAGTGTGATAAGTGATGTCACAGGTTTGTGCAGGACTATGCAAGAGTTGTAACTATGTGACCAAGAATTACCAACAATCCTTTGTGTAGCTGATAAGCAATTAAGGAAATTATCAGAACCGAATGTGTTCCTTGCACCCAAGAGGTATTTTCTTCTCACTGATATCATGGGACAGAGCTTCTGTGAATTGGTCTAGGGGTTTCCAAACTAGCAGGTATCTCCTTACAGAAAGAAAAGATAAGGGCTCTGGAGATGAATGGTTTGCAGTTTGGTCTAATTGACTAAAAACTCGCTTTTTCTGTGCTTTTAACTTTTCTCTCAACTGGAATGAAGACTAATTATGTGAATGTTGGCTACGTTTAGAGCCATTTGAAGTGTCAGTGCAAGGAAGAGTTCAGAAAGTTCTAGTGTGACAGTCTTTGGAAGCTAAGAGTTTGTGCTCAGTAAATTTTAGGATCATTCTATTCCCAGGCACATAAGGCCAGAATTCGTGTGTCAAATTGCTTTTGTAGTCCCAAACAAAAGCTAATACTACATTATCAAAATGCTGCGGAAAGTTCAGTATTTGAAAATATCCGAAACACCTGTGAAACGCTTAACTGTAGTTCTCCTCAAAGAGGAGAACTTCCTCTCCCGAGCTCTATCCGGATCAACAGTCTTTCGGTTTCTACTCCCGATGCTGGGATTCATGGCTACAGATAAGTCTGGGGATTGGCGCAGTTCTCACGCCAGTCACTGCCATGATTCTGAGAATCCTAGACAGTTAGCCTGCTCTGTCCAGATTCCCCCTCGAATTCCAAATCAAGAGCACTTCTGTATGTCTTGGCTCACAAAAGCCAGACTGCACCTGAGCCCGAGACACACGGAGCTCTGTAGAAAGTCGCTGAGCCCGAGACACACAGAGTTCTGTAGAAAGTCGCTTTCTCTGGTCTCAGGACTGGGTGTATTTTAAATGCAGGCTACAAAACGTTATGAGATAACCTGCATTGCTCAAGGAAGGCAAAACGTTCCTCTTCACCATCTTGCCAGATGAAAGCTACAAGGACTGAGTTATCAGACAAGAAAACCCTGACACCGAGCATGCCGATACCACACTAACAAGAGGATCCTCAGATCTAAAAAATAGGAGAAAATGTCAGCTCCACAGCTGACTGCCTCTTCCACAGAGGGCTACTCAGATGATTCCAGTTCATGCAATCAGTTTGCTACGTGCTCCAAGGGCCACACACAGGAGGAGGGGACAAGAATGGAGGTGCCCAGATCTCCAGGTACCTGACCTAGGTGTGATCTTGCCGAGGATGGCCACTAAGGACCCGTGAGCCACTGTGCAAAGCCCAGCAGTCAGCCTGTTAGAAAACCGAGAGCCCGTGTGCCCGGGACTACACGATTGTCCTCCCCGGGCGCAGGAAGGAGAGGTCCTCCATGAACAGAGAGAGGGACGCAAGCTTACAGAGCTGTGCGCGTTGACCAAGAAAGCTGAGTTCCCAAGGTACCACAAATCAGAGCTATCACTCAGTCTCATGAATAAATGCCATTTATTTCTATTAGAACCAATGAAACTCATTCTCATAGGGACCTAGAGAAGTAATGGACACAGCAGACAATAAATGCAAAGCCTCCTTTACAGTCGCTTATTTCGTCTCTCCGGTTCACCCTCGCAAAGGACTTTATTACTACAGCATCCCAGAAGTTGTGTATGTTCAGCCAGGATATAAGTTCTTATTTCCCTCCTTATCACTTCCCAATGTGTGAAATTTCTCGGCATAAAGGTATCCTTATGCTTGTGAAAGTACCTATAATTTTAATAATTGAAGCTGAACGGAAGATTTAGGATAAGAATCATGAAGTCTGTAATGTTCGTTTTATTATAAAGCTTCCATTTTGATATATTTAATGGTATAATCTGTACATATGGTCTTCGATGGCTACACACTTTCCTCTGCTTTGGTTAAAAACTCCAGAGGACAAAATACTTATTTTCAAAGCTGAGTTATTGTCCACTGACGACCCATGACTGAGCACGCCTTTCCACACACAGCTTCATATTCTTTTTCTGCAACAACTTGCCTCGCATCTCTTACAACATGGGCTCTCCCCCCCCTGCCCCCCCCCAGGCTGCCTCTTCTGCTCTCCCTTCAGGAGACTCCAGGCTGGTGAGGTTTGCTGTATCACAGAAGAGCAGGATGCTCCAATCTAGAGCCCTTTCTCCTGAGTTTCTCTTAGGCTGAGATACATTGGTTAATTATTTTCTTCAACAAGGTCTCACTACGTAGCTCTGGCTGGCCTAGAATTCCCCATGTAGCCCAGGTTGGCCTTAAACTAATTTCTTAGAGCAGGCTCCTTGGCTCCACTGGGTCATTTCCTAAGACTTGTTTCTGATGTCTTTCCAATTGTGTGAGCTTACACAAAGGGCTTTGCCTTTTAGTGAGCCTTAATCACTTGCAATTTCTCACATACAAATAAAACTGTCTACTGCATAGATTTGTGGAGATTAGCTAAGACATCCCATTGAATGCGTCCTCTGGAGCCGTGCCCCTTAGCAAACACTCCACTAACATTAGCCTGCGTTAGACAGTCTCAGCATCTTTATCTGCCTCAGAGTGTGCTTGGATCTGGACTGTAACAAGCCCAAGGCTGGCCATCAAACCACTCTCCTGTGCTGGTGCCATCTAAGTCTAAGCCTGTGTGTTTGGTTTTGGTTCACTTTCACTGTGCTGGGAAGAGAACACAGTGTTTCAGAAGCTAAGCAAGTGCTCTATCAAGCAACTCTAGTCTTAGACTTTAACAGGAGACATTGTTTTGAGAGACAGACTTGCTAAGCTGGTCCAGCTGGCCTTGCACTCACTATGTAGGCCAATGGGACTCAACCTTGCAGCCCTTACTCCCTCAGTCACGTTACCAGCTGTGTTATAGACATGTGGATCATGCTAAAGACATTGTGTCTTGAAACCAACCTGCTTGTCTATGTTAGAATGCTACAGTTAGAAGCCAGTGACTTGACATCCTGAGCAAGTGTCCTACCCCTGAGCAATTTAGCCCAGCCCAGCTATCAGGTTGTTAAATGCATTTCAAAATAACTTATAGTCAGAATCAGAAATAGTTAACAACTGTTGACCAAAGCCCAAATGACTTTATTTTGCAACATTCAGATGCCTTTGTCTGGCCATGGCATGGCTCTCTCAGAATTTTGCCTAAGAGAGAATCAGTCTAACTGGACAGGCACACGCAAGCAGTGCAGGCTAGTGATAGCCCCTGCATACAACAGACGTCTTCGATGGGTAAACACGGCTACAAACACGTCAAAGGTTTCCATATAGGGGAGACAAGCATCTTGATACTGCTGGAGAGAAAAACAAGGAATCAAAGAAAGGAAGCTTGCTGCTGAGACCGGGAGTATCTTACGACAACGTAATTCATGGCCTTTTCCCAAGCGGCTTTCTGAAACTAAAACGTAAGGCGTTCACTGGAGTCTTCCAAGGATGTTTTATGTGCATGTGCGTACATACAGACGTGCGTTTCTCTGGTAGAACTGTGATGCAACTTTAAGAGAAGGTTGAGGAGATAGAGACAGACAGAGGCAGTGACAGACAGGCAAAGATCAAGCAGCCTGCAGCTCAGTCAGGTCCAGGTAGCCCAGGCAGGATTTACTGTAGTTAGCCCGCCTCCTACCAACTCTGACCCTGTGGATTTCGGTGAGTCTCTCTGATCTGCCTTTCTAGAGCATCGGTGTGCCCTGTAACCTCCAGTGGTCCCTTTCAAGTGTCTTATCTCAGGTTCAAAGCAGGTCGCTGTCTCTGTTCACTTGTTTGCCGTTTGCTGGGTCGATGGTAAGCAGCTTTCTCGGGTGTTATTTTTGGTCTGAAACATTCCCCCACAGCACTGTCTGTACAATGGTCTCCTCTTCTCTAAAGAAGGCACACAGAAGGGTCCCTAAAACCATGGCATTGCCAAAGTAACCAGCTGAAGGGATCTTTTATTAAACAAAGCTAGTTTGAGTTACTGACAGGCCTACGAAGTGCCTGAAGAAAACGGGAGTGTCCAGCTACTTGGGGCCATTCCAGGAAGGTCGGCTGCTTTTAAAAGCTGCATCTCATTAAGGGTCTGGATGGTCACTGGAACTCCGCCTGTTGTTTTACTCAGTAGTCTCTGGGGGACTATTTGGCACCAGGGTGCAAAATGAGCTCAGCAATTAGGGAAAGACACCACTGCGGCCCTTGAGTAAATCACGGAGTACCAGACTTCACAGAGAGTCAGTACCAGGCCAAAGTCATAGCCTAAGGATGCTAGAGAGTCTGGCTTCTCTCCTTCCCAGTGCATTCTGGTCCAGCTCCCGCTGTCATTGCCTCCAGGGGTGCGTTCAGGTATTTGGCAAGGACAAAGGCAATTTCAACCAACTTTTCAGGCCAACAGAATCGATCCCCAAATGTTTAGAACATTTATCCCCTGGAAGTGGAAAACTCCACTGGCCGCATCAGTTTGTCTAGCCTAGATAACGTGAGATGGGCACGTGTTTGGATGCTGAGAGGTGGGAGCCCTACGTCTGGGGTATGTGGGTCCTCCCAGGGATCTGTGTGATGGCCCCTGTGTAGTTAAGAGAGGACAAGAACAGTAACTCTAGGATTGCAACCAAATCTATAACTGTACCTCAAAACCTCCTAGGTTAAACTATCCATTTTAGTCCCAGGAAGTGTGGGAAGCATGCAGAGGGAGGGAGTGCCCCACTGTCCCACACCTTGCCTCTAAGCCTAGGGAAGGGAAGGAGAGGCAGACCACAGCAAGTTCAAGGCCAGCCTGCCCACAGGACAAAGCCAGTTCAGATAATCCAGGGATACACAATAGACCGCAGTCTCAGAAAACAAGGAGAAATTAAAAATAAAGGAAGTCAGGAGAGCTTGCCCTATGGTGCTGAGGACTAAGAACTAGCAGACAGTTCTCTCGTGTTTTCTTCAGACACTAAGGATATACCTCTCTGAGAACCTATCCAGTCGTCTTCAAATGGAAAGAAGCGTTTGGTCCGTTAATACAGCATTGCAAAATTCCCTCTCTAGAGTAACAGGAGACACAAGAACTGACAATAAATGCTTATAATCTGGAGGAAACTCAAGTCACTCCTATTTATTATTTCTAACAAGGCCATCAGATAAGCAGTTTTACCAAGGAAACAAAACTATAAAAATAATAAGAGACAGTCAAGGTGTGAGCAGCTGGGATCTCCGGGTGAAATGTATCTTCTATTTATGCTAATATGACAAATAGGCCTTACTAACAGGGAGAGGCAGCTCTCTCTCTCTCTCTCTCTCTCTCTCTCTCTCTCTCTCTCTCTCATATTTACACTGATATTCCTTCTGTCCCAGAGTGACATCTTGTATATAGAAAGCATAAATTTCTCCCCTCCCCCCTTGAAGAACCTAGGCCACTCTTGCAAAACCACACAGAGGTAACTTGGCCCCTGATCGCCGGTTTGGCCCTAGCATCTTCTCTCCCACAGAGACTTACAAAACCACACAGAGGTAACTTGGCCCCTGATCACCGGTTTGGTCCTAGCATCTTCTCTCCCACAGACTTATTAAAGGCTGACAGAGGACAAACACCGTGGGGACAGAATGACGGCACAGACAGACATCCACACCTGGCTTCCTGGTGCAGGCCTATAAAATAAATAGTGACCCTGGAGGCTGAGACACAAGGACTACAAATCCCAGCACTACTTGTGCCACCGAGTGAGTTACAGGTGTGGAGGTTGCTCAGTGGCCAAGTGCTTACTTACCATGTGAGGTCATCGGCTTAACCCCCGATTCCAGGGGCAGGGTGTTGATTCAGAAGGTTTAGAACACCGAGGAAGGCTCATCAGATTCTGAGCTATCCCTGCAGGGCTATGAAGGTCTACCCAGGCTTGCTGAAGAACTTTCCTCTCCATGGACAAACGGGGATGCCAGTCTGCAGCGGCTCCCCGCTATCTGTATCTTCCCTTCACCTGAATAGGGCTGATCAGATGATTGAGGTTAGGAAGCCTGTTCGTGTCAGATTGTTGTTGTTGATTTTAAATATTACCACTATTCTGCCATTCCCAGACCACAGCTGTTGCTCTTATCTGACACCCGGCCCGCGTGTGTTTTGTTTCCTGAAGTTGAGTGTTAAATGCGAACACAGAGTTTCAAGTAGGTAAAAAGATGGAATCAACAACCAAACTGTCCTTCGTTACCTATGTGACCGGGGTAGTGACAGCAGAGTCACAGGCTGTCATCCCCCTGCCTCTGCCTCTGCCTCTGCCTCTGCCTCTGCCTCTGCCTCTGCCTCTGCCTCTGCCTCTGCC
>NC_022009.1:80674887-80680940 GCF_000317375.1 Microtus ochrogaster
CTCTGCCTCTGCCTCTGCCTCTGCCTCTGCCTCTGCCTCTGCCTCTGCCTCTGCCTCTGCCTCTGCCTCTGCCTCTGCCTCTGCCTCTGCCTCTGTGCCTTTTCTCACTGCTGGTGATAGCGGAGGGGGGGGGGAGGGGAAGAGGGGGGACGGCACACTGTGAACAGCAGACCGATGCCCTTTCCCTTCAGGCCCACAACGTGTATAGTTTTGTAGGCGGCGTTTGCTTAACGGAATCTGGGATGAGGAGATGATCAAGGTTGGATAAAATAAACGCTGACTTCAGGGGAGGGCCCATGTTCTGCACAGGAAGGAGCTGCTGATGACTGAATCAGGAAAAGGTGTGGAATCAGACTGAATCTCACGATCAGGCCTTGATCTTTGAAAATGTCAGACCTGAGATGTTCCTCACATATCCAAGTCGCTATGTCAAGAGGACAACTGGATGCATTTGAGTTCAGGATAGGCATTAAGCCAAAGGCTTAAACTTAAAAGCCCTGCTGAGATCACTAGGGCACAAGTGCTGGTTAAGAAGACTTGAGGTGGGGGCTGAGGAAGGCCTGCATGAACAGAACAGGGCTCAGAGGAGGAGCCCACATGGAGGACTGAGGCCCACGACCCTGCCTGCACTCTGCACTCCCCTGCCACCCAGCGGAAGCAGGTATAATGCGAAGGAGTTCTGTCAAGACTTGTTGATGGATCTGGTATGATGAGAATTGACCACTAAACTTCCTAACAGGAGAGCCACCGCTGACCACGACAGAAAGCTGTTTGGTGAGGAAAGCCTAGTTCTGGGAGATCATTGTAAAACAGAACAGTAGGCTGCGCAATTGGATTGTTCTGAGGAATTTTGCTCTAGAGGGATCAGACTCATGGAGCAATGAGCAGAGGCAGTTGAGTGATCTGATGATTGCTTTCAAAGGTGATATTAGTGAAATAGCAACACATCTGCAGAATGCTGGCAGCGACCTGCTACAGAGGGGAAATTAACGCAGCCGAAAGTGCAGAAGAAAATGGCTGCAGAACTGTCCTCGGGTGTGCGAGGGTAGCAGGAGCTACTCTTACAGGCGTAAAATCTGGCCAGGGTATGGGAGACTTCCTCTGTACTAACAGTGGGGAATGCAGAGCGCTCCGTCCAGATGGCAGCCTCACTGTGGCGCACACAGTGGTTGGCAATGGATGGAGTGTGTTTCTGACTAGGTTTCCCCTCAGTAAATAAGAAAGTAATCGTTGTGAATTAAAGTAGGGAGACATTTTGAAGTTTTGAAAATAGAAAATAGTCATAATTATTCAGGGGTTTGAAGATGGGACTTTACTAGAGAAAAACGTCTTGGAACAATTTTAAAGGTCGATGTAAATTTCATGGACATCACCTAACAGTCCAAAGTCAGAAGAGTAATCTAATTGCCACGGACATATTCAGCAAAGGGGTTTGATGCCTATTAGAGAGTTGGATCCAACCAGAAATGAGAAAGCACAAAAGAGGAAAGAACCAGTTATGTGAGGGAGCGAGAGTTTTAACTTGACTAAGGGAGGGAGGAAATGAGGATCCGAGACACAAAAGGTTGGTGGAATCTGTGGGTTGTGGGTGTGGGGATTATCACGCTATTCCAGCGGAGTTGAAGCTAAAAAGGTAGGAGGCAGCCATGAGGAGAGAAGATTGTTAGCTTGATAATAAGGAAGAGTTTCAATTATTGCTAGCAAAGATAACCAGCATATGATCATATGAACTATTCATGGCTTGCGTCCCAGAGGTCAGTTCATATACAGACCCTCTAAACACCATTAGATCTATGAACATCTCAGTGAGTCCCATTGCTTCATGAAGTGAGACATTTTTGATGAGATACAACTGATTGACATTCAAATTTGTTATCAGAAACCAACAGGACAGCACATCCCCTCTGCTCCAGCATAAACTCTTGGGCTTCTTTCCCCTGCAAGGCTCAATAGGGAGAGATGGTATTCCGTCTGGCCACTTGAAAAATCAAAGAAATCTCTGGTATGAGCAAATAAAGCCTTGACTCATGCAAAAGGAAGAACTCAAAGACAATACTTTGTATCTTTATGTGTAGGAAATTCCATTACTTATGATAATAAAATATATGAAAAATATTAGTTTTGGTGCTTAAATTTGTTTATTTCACATATAATCGTTTTTCAGAGTCAACAAACAAATGGGGTGTATTTGTAACTCCTATTTAAGAATGCATTTGTAACACAATTCCTAAAGTCCCAATTAGTCTTGACATATGTGTTAAAATCTCTGTTTTCTGAGGTGATTATTTATTGCCTTTCAATCATAGGGGGAAAAATCAGAAACAAACAAACAAAAAACGACTTTGAGACCCAAGCAAAATGTGTCTATTTCCCGAGGTTTACAGTGACTTTGATAAAGCACTCAGTGGGGTCAGGCAGAATTCATTCCCCATCACCCTTAAAAGCACAAGGTAGGAGCTTATCTTCGCTAAGTGCCTTGGATGTCGGGCACCACATAACTAACCGGAGAATCAGTAGCATTGGTCTATGGGAAGCCTCAAGTTCAAAGGGAATGGAGACATCCTGTTTGGTGTTGTGTTTCACTTGGGCTGCTAAAACTGCCCAGACGCCCTCTGTGTTTTTCTTTTAATTCTTCAACTGGTCTTTTGTCTCCCTCATGAATCAGACGAAGTACAATAAACTCCTGTGCCAGATGAATCACTTCCCAGTGTGTCTGAAGATTTTGTTTTTAGGTATAGAAATCTTTGTAAAGATTTATATAAAAAACCATTCTGTCAGCGATGGTGAGCATGGGTCACATGCCACTCCTGAGGACCTGGGGCTTGTAGGAGAAATGAGGCATGGCTTCAGCCCAGCTCTGTAAGACTGCAAGTTCTGTTACTGAGACCTTCACTATGAAGGACACCGATAGAAAAATAAAGAGAAGAGTTAACCTTTCATCTGTCCAATGCTGAAAATTCATCCTCAGTTCCCAAGACAAAAGAAGAAAAAAGGAAGGGGTTTTGAGCTATCTCTAGAGACAGTAACAGTCTAAAGATTTAGCAACATTCGTTCATTCAGTTCAACAAGCAGATGCTCATCAGCTTTAAAATTTTAAATTCACCAAATTTAAAATCATGACCTTTAACCATTTTGTATTTTCTAAATCGGTTTCTACTAACATTTTCCGTTAAAATCCATTGTGGGAAAACATCGCCAGACTAAATAGTTCTGAAACTGGTTTAGTGGGGCTCCCTGCATATTTGTTTGCAGCAGTATGATCAACAAATGTGAAACTATGTCACGTACATGCTGAAATAAGGAGAAACTCGGCTGTCAGTGGGTAAAAGGCAAGAATGCCTCTCCAATGATGACTCACTGCATGATATTTGACGATCAGAGGGAGCGTATGCTGTGCTAGCACCTCACCCACCCTTTCATATTAGACTAGAGCTGGATGAGAATGTGTTCCTAACACAATCCCTAACACCCATGTGTACCTCACCAACACATGTTCAAAGACCACAGTATATAGCTGCTAGTCTTTCATTGTCTCCTGCCTCCTTCATCTGCAGAATATGAAATAACCAAATTTGAAATCAAATTGAGTGTGGCCCTGCTGTGTTAAAAAGGGGGCTGGTTAAGCTGCCTGACTGGGCAGGGTGATGGGGTGAATGGTAGGTTATCATTCTCCGTAGTTTTAGCATTAGTCTCGTTTCAATTTTTATCTGCTAGTTGCTACCTGTGTTCAATGGGTATAATTAAATGCTAAAACTGATTTTAAAAAACAAGTGTTATATTTTCCTTATCCACATGACTCGCTAAATTTTGGGGGTTTAAAACATTGTTTAGTTGATTCCAGCAAAGGGTCTGTACACAAAAACACGTGCACCATGGAATGAGTTCAGAAGCCCATGCCCACCTGTGCTCTTTCTAGTTACTCCTTTTGCCTAATCCATCCTTCCAGAAACACAGAAGGATGATAGCAGACACTCGCGCGTGTAGAGGAACTAGTAAAGCTTGCCCCGTGCATGCTTGTGAGGGACCTATTCCTCTGGAACACGCATCCCAGCACAGCTGATGTCCTTACAGTGTGCTGCTTTAGACATTCCTCAGCGAGACTAGTTCTTAGTTTCACTTAAGTGTTTGTTGGTTCTTGAGTACATGAAAAGCTTATAACCTATTTACAGAAACATGGACCAACTGTAACACTATAGATGCAAAATGCTTATAATAGTTCAATGGGAGCATGTATAAAAACATGACAGTTTTTTTGCTTGGGGAAGACATCACCAACAAGGCTGCTTGAGTAGAACTTTAAAAAGAAGTGGCACTTTGTCAAAGCAACAGACAGAGTCTACAAGTGCATCATATTTTCAGTGGAAAAAGTAAGTGAACTGTGCGGTGTTTGAGGAGCATAAAAGATAGTTAATAAGAAAGTTTGTTTTTTGAGGAAGCTTCTTGACAAGAAAACAGATTGAGCTATCATAAAAAGTGTTGAGAAAGACAGATTCTCACTGGAGAGTAGTTGTGTACCTCTGTGTGTGTAGACACGCATGTGTGTCTGTTCCTACATGCCAACCCATCCATGCCCTGTCAGTGACGGCACATCATACATTGTACATCACAATTCACACCTTCAACGCTGGAAAGATAAAAGAGAGAAAGGTAGAAGTGCGGATCTTGTTAAGTGAAGTAACCTGGGCACGGAAGACAGCTACTACATGACTTCATTAACAGAGTCTCAACACTCGCACTTGCAAAGTTAAGGGTAGAATTCAGGGGGCCAGAGGCTGCTGTGAACAGGAGCAGTGTGGGAACAGAGAAAAGCCAAGTAATGGGAGCAAGTTACAGGTAGATGGTGAAGAAGGTCTACCAGGCTCGCTCACAGTAGGGAGACTACAGGTAACATCATGAGCTGTGCAGTTCCAGGTAAATGGTGAAGAAGGTCTAGCGGGCTCACACACAGTAGGGAGACTACAGGCAACATCATGAGCTATGCAGTTACAGGTAGATGGTGAAGAAGGTCTACTAGGCTTGCACACAGTAGGGAGACTACAGGCAACATCAAGAGCTATGCAGTTAGAGGTAGATGGTGAAGGAGGTCTACCAGGCTCACGCACAGTAGGGAGACTATAGGCAACGGTCATGAGTTGTGCAGTTCAGACTTAGAGGAAAGGATTTTGAAACATTTCAGTGTTTGTCTGAGGAGAGAGAGTTGACCTAATATCAACATTATATAATGTATGCATGTGTTTAAACATCACATGGCTCCCCGCTACTATGTATAATTTTGGTCTTTATAAACTGGTAAAATTAATTTTAATTTAATAAAAGATCACGATGCCAAGGAATATGAAGATGGCTGTGTTATTTTGAAAGCTTCCAAAGTATGGCTTTGGGTTTGGAATCCCCACAAAGTAAATGGTTATTAATGAAAAAGCATGTTTTAATCTCAGAATATATTTGCTCTGCTTTCACTGATTGAAAACATAACTTTTGGATGAGATAGAGATTTTGCCCCTCCCAGTCAAAATGCTAATTGGATGTCCCATCGATAGAGGGCCCTTCCTGTGTGGAGCCTTGATTGAACTGAAGCAAAGAGCTGTGGGTTCCACTGAGTGAACCCCCTAGCGTTCTAGTTCCTACCAGCACCAATTCCTCTGAGAGTTGCCTGCTCTCCCCTAAAAGGGAGGTGCACTCTGTTAACAGAAAATGTTGACAAAAAAAGAATCAAGCTTCTAGTTCATATTTCCAAACTTCAGATTTTGAGAGTATGTACTCTTTGAAGTGAGATGTTCCTTGAAAGAGTATGCAATACACACACAACTGCCTGAAAACAAGAGAAAGGAATTCTTTTGTATATGACTCTACAAAGTAAACTACTCAAAAAATAAAGCTTTCTGTCTGCACAGTTCTCCAGAGGGGTTTCTCCTGTACGAAAGGTTATAAAGAAGCAGGAGGTTACAGTTGAGTTTTGTTTTGAGCATCTTGCTTTCAAGTTCAGACCCAATTTCCCAACTCTCTCTCTCTCTCTCTCTCTCTCTCTCTCTCTCTCTCTCTCTCTCTCTCTC
>NC_022009.1:80681040-80695212 GCF_000317375.1 Microtus ochrogaster
CGCTCTTCTCTCTCTCACACACTATTTATACCATACACAATTGCCTACATATTCTTTATTTAGAGGTCAGAAGTAAACTAACAAATATGCACCACTCTGATTAGGAAAGCTTACTCCAGTCAGCGTGGAGTGTTCTTGATCCTGAGACAGTGGGGGAATAGAAGGACATTAGCTAACTAAGGAACAGATGGCCCCAATCATCCCATGTGGCTAAACACACAAATGCCAACCTCGAGACGCCTTACCTTTGCCCTGTCTGTCCCCACTTGGTTGGCTCTGTTATATTAAAGGGTATTGCCTTTCTGGCCCTCAGTGTTTGAAGTCCATGGCCAAGAAGGCAGGGTGAGAATAGCATTATGAGAGAGGTGTTTGCTTAGAGACATCGTCTGGACAGGATTCCAGGACCCCCTTGATAGTCCAGCAGGGAGCCACAAACTCCAGCCTATGTCTCCTAATCCTCTGAGGGTTCACAATGGCCCACCATAAAGCCATAATGGGCTGTTTATCTGAGCAGCCAGGAGATAACATCTTGAAGTTTCCATCTGAGTTGCAGACCGGTGACATGAAGCCATAGGGAGCAGGAATACCACCCTGGCTGGGAAAATCAGCATGGGGATGGCCAGTGGGTAGACACCTCTTGATGCTCCTTTCTCATGCTAATGAGAGCCACAACTTTCCCAACATTTTTCTGTTGAATAAATTAAATGTACTTGGGAAGAACTCGCTGGGCCCGCCCTCGCTGGGTTCACATGCTTGCGCTGTTTTTGAAGTTCAGGACTATGTTAGGAAATATTCCCACTGGCACAATCAAGTGAATTTTTGTGGCACATTTTGACTTCTTTTCAAAGATTGCTTAAGTTCTGTGACATTAATCATGATCTTCTAATAAAAACCGGCAGAGATCCTCCACAAGTGTTTAATTCCCAGTGCTCCCATGGCACAGCAGTTCAGATGCCCCATGCACACATGTGTACATAGTGTGGACGTGTCTCCCTCTGAGAGTCTGTGAACAATATATTCTGTTCTCTGCTGGGACAGAATTAAAATATCCCCAAAGTTAAAAAATAAAAGCGCTCTTTTCCCAAAGCCCTGCTATTTGTATGCTTTACTGGCTTTAGGAGAAGGAAAACCAAGGCCTGATGCCGAGCTAGCTATGGAACATGCAATGTGGTAGAAATCTTTACAACGGTTCGTTTCTCATGAGGCTGTTGTCAGCTTGTAGGCACACCTCCCCCCCCCCAACAGATTAGTGTCTACAATCAAGGAAAATGAGCAAATGAAGCTCTTGACTATCAGGGTCCTCTTTGTTTGCTGTGTCCGCATATGAACGTGTGACCGAGGATATACTGCATGTCCCCCAGCTTGGTTTATGTTAGCTGTTTCTGTGCATCTTCGAGAAGATTGCTTTCATAATAATCATAAAATCGAGGCTCCAAATATCAAGCGAGTATTTTGAGTTTAATGCTAATGTTCAGACCTGCATATATACCTTTCTTCCCTGCATTTAGCCAGTGGCTTTCCTTTCTCTCCTGGTTGGGGGAGGGGGTGGACGCACAGAGGGTGGCCATGTTATTTTGTGCCAGATTCAATTTCATCACGCTTTGTCTGATCTCACCTGCTCTACTTCTCTCTGCTCTTTCAATAACCATATGAGGTGACAGAAGAAATGTTGCACATGACATTGCTCTGGTTTGTGTGGAGACATCAGCTTCAGCAGCGTCCTGCTTCACAATAAAGAGACTCTCAAGGTGAAAGCCCCCGAGGGCCGAGCCTCTGGAACTAATCTGGTAGGATCCTCTGCGTTCCCAACTGTGTTCCTGGAGGCTGGTTAAAAAGTGGAATGCGGGCCTGGTGGGGAGAGGCTGATGCCGCCATCTCTCAAGGCTCTAAACTCGGTAAGGGCTTTGAGAACAGTTCAATGGAATGGTCGGGAAGCGATGGCCTTTCCTCCTCCCAAGACAGCTCACTGGGATATGGATTAGGGCAAAGCCCCTCTACCTTGTTCTTATGAGAGTCCTCGTGGTGAGCCCCACCAAGGGGCGGGGAGGAATGAAGTCTGCAGAATGAAGTCTGCCTTTAGCCAAGAAGAAAGAGAGAAATGAGGTTTTGGCAGGAAAACCTCCCTGTGTTTGAGAGAAAACTATGAAGGAAAAGTATGTCAGTAAAAAGATTTCCCCAAAGATTTCATTTGGAATGGAATTCTCAATACAATGAAGACGAAGCACTTTTTGAGAAGCCCCTCTGACAATATTTCATTTCTAATAGAATTGCCTGCGAGCAACTGCAACACTGATACGGGCAGGTCAGTGATTGAGTGGACTGGAGAAATAAATAAAAATCTGCTAACTTCAGTTAAGCGCTGCCTTCTGTTTTCTACACTGCGGTGGCTTTGCCAAGCACTCAAGTCTACGCAGGAACAGAAGAAGTGCATTGCTCTTTTCAATTTTAGTGTCCAAGGACCAGAAAATGTTGGGAGCAGGAAACTTCACACTACTGATAATTAAGACACGCCTCTGCCCTGGATACAGGGGCTTCTGCTTCCTTTGAGTGTGTCTCAGGGGTGTGGCCCTTGTTGGGGGGAAGGGAGCCGTGACTCACAGGTGATGCCTTGCTAAGAGTCAAACCAAACAAACTGCCCAGAAAATGTCCAGGTCTTACAGGAAAGGTTGGTCTGGTCAAATAAAGTGTTGCCCACTTATTAGAGGAATTTGGGAAAATATACTCCAGAATTTTCTTGCATGCAGACTTTGCAAAAAAATTTACATGTTCATGTTCCAGTCAGAGAAAAGGTGTATAGGTCAGAGTGTGAGGAGAGGGGAAGTCTGAGGATTAATGAATCTTGCCTGATGGTAGCTATAGCAAGGCTTAGAGCCAGAAAAGTTGCTTTCGGGTCCCAATGGGCCATTTTCTAGGTGGTGTTACTCAAGCAATTGTTGCTTTCGCAAATTTCGAGTCTCCTCTGATGGAGGAAGGCCATTGGTTAATTAAATAAAGAAGCTGCTTGACCTGATAGGTTAGAACATAGGTGGGAGGAGCAGACGCTGGGAGGAAGAGGAAGTGAGCTCAGAGACTCAACAGCTCTCCTCTCGGGGGCAGATGCCTCAGAGAGACACGATGCTATATATTTCTGTAAATATATAACAACTCTGCTTTTTTTCCCCCCATTACATAAAATACTTCCAGGCTGAGCTGTTGAGATGGCTCAGTGGGTAAAGGCACTTGTCGTAAGGCCTAACTACCCAAGCTCTAGAATCCATACGGCAGAAGGGGAAAACCATCTCCAGCAAGTAGTGCTCTGACATTCGCACATGCACTGTGACATATACATGCACACACACAAAATAAAACATGCTAACAAAATTAAATGCTTTCACGATGCCCCGGCAATGGTACATGTTAGAGCAACCTCAGTCAGCAATTGTCCTTCAACTTTTGGTCCATTTGGCCTTCCGTAGCTTCTTCCTTCTTGTTCTTCTGTGCAGCATTAAATAGATCTACACTGGAACGTCCTGCCCTCCGCTCTCTGAGAACAACTGTTGAGTTTCTGTTCAGCTTCCTTCATTCCTTGTTGTCATTATCTCACCGGCTGCCAGGGTTGGACCATGGGAAGAGTGAGTTTTCATATCCACAATGAACTAAATAGGTCTTTTGTTTGTTTGTTTGCTTGCTTTACTTTGATCCGTTTGGCCAAATATTTATTTCCATGTTTTTTAGTTATCTTTTTTTTAACCAAATGCTTTCATTTATTCCCTCTACACTCATAAAACCAAGCTTCCATTCCTCAGCCTCCTTCCCCATTCATGTCAGTCACCATCAGTCAAGAATGGACCATTTGGCTTGTCTGGCTAGAGATCTTTGTAGTCAGGTTTGCCGTCCCCTCTCCATCTTTCCATTTTATTAATCTGGAGTCTCTTTAATGTTCCAAAAGGAACTGGAGCCAGATACTTCATATTCTGTTCACCTCTACATGACCTCCACACAACTGGCCAAGGCTCTATTACCAGACCGACGTCGGCTCCTACTGGGATCAGAGATTCTGGTGAAAGTCTATAGTTTCAATGATCATAATTGCAGCAGGAGAAATTCCTACCTTTCCCCCCAAACACCCAACAGTTGGAACAAGCACAAGCTTTAAAAATAACAAGATAAAAATATGCACATATACATAATTTATACAATGTAAAAATATGCATATATAATTTATAATTTGGGGTGAAGTAGAAATTTACTAAAACAGTAACTTCACTACTTTACACATCCATAAAATAAAAGTAAAATGTATTATAAAATATCTACTTTTCTTGACATACCAAAGATATTTCTAAAGAAGAAACTGCCAACATAGCTACCAAATGAAAGTACACTGCCCTAAGAAAGTATTCTTATGTAAGATGTGGTCTTCACCCTGATAGAGGTTATCATATATTTACAAGTGTTTAGAAGGAAGGAATTTGTTCTAAAATCCATTGATCCTTAAAGTATTATATCAGCTTATTGATTATCTGAGCTTCTCAGTTGCTAGACACAACATAAGCAAATGGGGAGCCCTTCAGGATACCTTGACAGCCATTCAGGAGAGGGATATAATATCATTCATACCCTGTGGAAAACCAACTGTATTTGAAAAGTGTAATATGAAAGTTGCTTCTTTTTTTTTCTTCTTTTTCATTTTTTATGAAGAAACTGACATGCAAGCGTCTTCATGTGGAGTCTTAATGACTTAATGTGAGTTTGAGAAGACTCCCATTATAAATAAATGAGACCCGAAGTGCCCTGATGGTAAAGTACTCTGCCATTGGCGTCCAAGTGTCAGCCATTGGGCCCATTGCTCAGCCTCCTGCTCCTTCTTCCGGGGCCACAGTTTCCTTTTCCCCCCATCCCAAATTGTGATTTTTTTTCATGGGGAATTGTTTGTCTTATTAGGGATAGCCACCGGGTGTAGCTCTTGACTCCCTAGTTGCTTTGATATATAATTTTGTAAATGTAGCTCAAGTTGTGAGAAAATGCAATTTTACTCCTTGCTACAAATGTACAAACTGGCAAGGTCAAGTTAGCCAAGGGTGTTGAGTTATAAGTAGGATTTACTTATGGTGGGGAAATGGAGGCAAACTAGAAAAATGACAGGCAGAAGAATGGAGAAGAAAGACCCATCCACCAGTTGCTTCATAGATCCCACAGTGTTCAGAGATGCTTCTTAAGGTCTCATTTGCAGGCCTCGGGCCACATACAGTCAGAGGCAACTAACCTGAGCAGTTTTTGGCACACAGCTTCTTCATTTTGACTGGCAAATGTGCTTTAAGCCCTCTTTTGTGCACACACGCATTGAACTTTAAGGGCTGTAGGCGATAACAATGACCATGAGGTCATCAACAATGTGATCACAGACACGCTGCACCCTTACACAAGGTTTGAAGTTCAAAAAAGCTTTAATTTGGAGCAAAGGTAACCTGAGAATTAACAACCTGGAAATGAGAGAGTCTGTGTGTAAACTTGGGAGAACAGAGGAAGTAGGATGGTAGGAAGATGTTTTCTCTTCATATTGAGAACATTTTCATGAGAAAAGAAGGAACCCTGGAATGTGTGCTTGGCATCTTGGAAATCACAAGAGGCACTGAGAGCGTATACATAGTTTCAATAAAAAGCCAACTGGATTGATTCCACGGGACCTGTCCCGCGCATTGTGGTCCACGTGGAACACAGTGGTGTGTCTTTTCTTTGTAATTTTTAGCATAGTAAAACAGTCGTTCTAGGGCAGAGGAGGAGGGAAGCTACCATCTAACTTAATAGAAGGCTGTGATTGGGAAGAAGGTTGCCAAGCCAAACAGAACAGTGTATAGCAGTACAGCCACCAAGTGGCTTCGTCACTAGGTAAGCAACCATGGGGATTTCAAAGTGCGTAAGCCTTAGTGTTGAAAGTTTGTTTTAAGAGAGTGAAAGGGAACGCACACACTGCGATGCTATGATGTATTCCAATATTGTGTTACCCCAGATTTTCATTGGTGAAGTGATAAAGAAAATGTGGTATGTATACACAGTAGGATTTACCCAACCGTGAAAACGGAGTTAATTTTGTACTTTGCAGCAATATGGATGGAAAATACAAATGAAGCACAGAAAGAGAAATTCCACATGTTCTCACTTATATTTGGGAGCTAAAAACTTCATCTCAAAGAAGTAGATAAGAGAGTAATGGTTCCCAGAGCCTGGGATGGTGTGGGAAGGAGGAGGGAGATAGCATTAGTAAAGTTAGTAAAGGGCACCAGGGGGCTGCAGCTGGGTGGAAGGAGCAACTTCTAAAGATTTTGTTATATTAGGTTGATGGTGGTTCTGACAACGATCAATGAATATGTCAAAATAGCTAGCAAGGAAGAATCTAAATGTTTCCTACCAAAACAACAACAAAAGCAAATTTATGTCAGCAACTCTGATCTGAACTTCATGCATTATGAGTGTGTGTACTGAATGGCCAGCTAAATCCCCGTTCCCTAACATGTCCAGTTTCTACTTGTCAACTAGAAATTAGTACACAGTGGAAGTATTTATTACATCACTGACTTTCACTCTTGGTTGCGAATTGGTTGGGCGCTTTATACCTTTTGTATAAAGATGGAGAAAAATGAATGGGGTAGGTTCTCCTACAGCCTGGACAAACCGAGGAGAACCCACTTACGAAGCCATTATGACACTCGCTTCTGAGAAGAGGCTTGGGTGGACCAACCATCCTCAGTGATATGCAACCAGATAATTCCAGAATTCAGTGGACCATCCAAACCGCACTGGCACTCTTACAGGTCCTCTCAGTTTTGGGAGAGTAGTGATGTATCAGTAGACTACTGACATCTAAGGACACAGGGTCTGGTCATGTGAAGCATCATTACATGGCCAGCAACATGGACGGTGTGTGCTCAGGGAAATGTCCATGGGATTGATTACGATCACGTGCACAGGTGTGTTTTACCACACAGTCTATTTTACTATATATTCATAGCATGTTTAATAGCATATTGTTTGTCTTTACTTTAGCTGTTATATTCTATTTTGTTTTAAAGAAAAAGAGACAATTGATTATACCGCCTCTTAACAAAAAAAAACATACAAAAACTACTTCAAAATACTGATACCACATAAATTAGGTAGATTCTAGGATTAATGTTCGTAAAGATAACATACAGAATAAGAATCTCAATATTTGTGGTACCTTTAAATAGTCATAACTTAACTTTGCATTGTATATGTTGTTTGAATATCGGCTTTTACATCTATTTTGATCTTTATAGCCTTATAATCTTTGAGGAGCTAATTTTCTTTCTTATACTCAGATTTTTTATCTGTGAAAATGAACATAAAATCCTACATTCCTAGATTTTTAATGATAATCACATGAGATAATGTTATAAGTGAGAAGTATAAATACACAGTAAGTAGAAAAAATAGTATCATATTTTTTAATCAATTCAGAGGAAGCACGAAAAGCTATTGTGTATCAAATTAGCATTTTCTTGTAAAGTATTGCTATTTGGTAGTCTCAGCTGCAGGTAAATTGTGGATGCCAGGGGTTGTTTGACAACAATGTCTTAGAAGATTGTGACCATCACAACTAAAGGGGGCTGCTAGCCTACGACGGGGAGAGAAGGGCATTGAATTGAAAACTTGCAACGCATAGGTCACTTTTCCATAGCAACACGTCTCTGAGTTAAATGTCAACACAGTGGAGATTCAGAACATGGCTCATAGCATGTCTCACAAAGAGAAACGAGAGTATAAGACATTAACAGTAAAGATTCTAGTGACAGCTAGGTATTCTACTGCAAGGAAGCCACCCTGTCACAGGCTGCGTTAAACCCAGGCAGACCTAGTAGAATTGTTATAATAATGCGTGGAAGTTATGTTTTCTCATCCAGAAACTACTATAGCAGATGTTAGAAATATGCTCCGTAATTTCCTTACTCCTACACAACAGATAATATTAAACCTCAGTTATTAGAATATTGTCCAGAGCACAGGTTCTCAACCTTCCTTGTGCTTTCGCCCTTGAATACAGTTTTTCACATTGTGGTAACTTACAATCATAAAATTATTTTGTTTGTACCTCACAACTGCAATTTTGCTACTGTTATGAATCATAACAGAAATATCTGATGTGCAGGATATCCCATATGTGATCCATGAGAAAAGGTCAGTTGACCTCCACCAGTCAAGGTCAGTCGCCACCCGCAGGTTGAGAACCACTTGTGTAGAGGCAGGCAAAGTGCCATAGGTCTCTAATTGCAGGACAGAAGGATTTTGGAGAGTTTAAGGTCAGTCTGGTCCTTGGGGTAAGACCCTGTCTCAAAACAAAAGGAAAACTAAAGTGGAGATTTTAGTAGAATTGTTCAGTTGTGACACCTATAAATGAATATTTTCTCTCCTTAAAATCATGTGATTCTTTTTGAGTATGATAGGAATCTAGCCATCTTAAGGACCAGACCAAAGACTAGGAAAGAGTGTATACATTCAATCTTTTCAACATATGGCTGTTGTCCATGTTCAAACTTCCTCCAGTTCTTATCTAGATCTCTTCCACATCCTTTCCAGAGATAGACATATTAATTTATTATGTCTAAAGTCTGTTTGTATTCAAGAGAGTCACTCATATCAAAATAACATCATTGAAACCCTTGGCATAAAAATGTTTTTCATTTCTAGATGGAGGCAGTTATCTAAGTAGAATGGGAGGAGGTTGGCAATTTATGCGATGATTATTTAATGCTTATGGGATTAGGCTATACGACATCCTTGACACCACCTTCCAGTCACCAGTCTCAGATGCTAGGGTAATGACATAGAAATACACAGTTTGCAACAACCCCCTGGAAGAAGATAATAGGTATAATTTTGTTCCTGTTACACACAGACCACATGGAGCTAGCTGACCCTGTGCCAGACAGAAGAAGAATGGTATTTTAGCTTTCCCAGTGACTGCTGACATCACACAGGATGTATGTTTTCATTAAAGCTGTGAGGGGTGCTTTCCAGAGACTTGAAAGTATAACTTTATTCCTGGTAAAAGAGAAATTAAGAGCCCAGAAGATGAGACAGATGACACTGTGAACGGAAAGTCCTTGTGTTGACTGGTGCTGGAGAGTAAAGGAGAATATGCACCTGAGCAAGAAGTAGTTTTCAGTTGTAGGGAAGGAGAAAGAGTCCCTGCATCTAGTGTGCCTCTTTAGTGTCCGCCAAAAAGAACGCAAGCAGGAGTCTGTGCATCTAAGTGTATGCTGTGGGACAGGGTTTGTACCCTGCCAATTGTATTTTTAAAAAACGCTGGTTGGCCAGTAGCCAGGCAGGAAGTATAGGCGGGGTGACAAGAACAGGAGAATTCTGGGAAGAGGAAAGCCCATTCTGCAGTATTTAACCAGCCACAGAAGAAGCAAAATGTGACTTGCCTTGCTGAAAAAGGTACTGAGCTATGTGGCTAACATAGACAAGAATAATGGGCTAATATAATTTAGAAGAGTTAATAAGAAGTCTGAGCTACTAGGCCAATCAGTTTATAATTATTGTAGATCTCTGTGTGATTTTTTGGGACTCAATGGCTGGGGTGGGACAGAAACCTCTGTCAACAAGTGTGCCTATTTAATATCTGCCAAAAGGAAGGCAAACAAAAATACATTTCACATACAGTTCTTGCTTGATATGCCCAGGTGACACTATTAAAAGAAAGTGATCACTGTGAACTGTAAAGAAACTCCTCTGAGTGTGTTGGATGTGGTGGAATTTGGCAAGTGACCAGTGCAGGCAAGCAATTTAAAAAGCAACTCTTCCAGTGATAAGAAAACAGAAGTCCTGTGATGTGGGAGTGAGTATTTGTGTCTCTCCAAATTGACATGCTGGAACCTAATGTCAGATATTGAAAGGTCTAGCCTTGCACAGATAAACAACAGGCAGCAGAACCCTCAGAAGTAGAGCTACTGCCCCAATATAATTAGTTCCCCGAGAGCCACCTTGCTCTTCCTGTTGATGGACCATCTACACAGCAGACCTGAGCATCTTCACCTTGCTCTTCCTGTGTGATGGACCATCTACACAGCAGACCTCAGCATCTGCATCCTGGACTTGCCATTCTCCGAAACTGTGAGAAGTAAGCTCTCTTCTCTGTCATCGCAGACGGGTCCACATTCAGCTAGTGTGCAGCTGCCAACATGGAAGTCACTGGCATTAGTTTGAATTGATGCACACTGGGGATGTCAGAATTTCCTCCCCATGACACAGTAAATACAAACAACCCTAGAGCATGAATAATAGTAAATATCACCCTACAATCAAGAAGTGATGAGTTTGGGGTTTTGTAAAGCCCTATAAAATATAATCCGTAAACTAAAAGCTTATGAAATTAATATTAAATGATAGTTGTAATATTCCTGTTGCAAAAACGTTCCTAACAGTTCAGCAGTCCATTCTCCAGGGCCAGCTGAGACAGCCTGATCAGAACAGTGTTGTGTGTAGTTATTTCAGTGTCACAGTTCCCATCAGCCATAGAATGGAACCTAACAGCCACAGGGACAAGTGGCCATTATAGCGGTACTGAAGGTTAATCTGTGGGAGAATAAGGTTTTTTACAAAGCTCATTGAGAATAAAGGAGGCAGCCGGGCGATGGTGGCGCATGCCTTTAATCCCAGCACTTGGGAGGCAGAGGCAGGCAGATCTCTGTGAGTTTGAGACCAGCCTGGTCTACAGAGCTAGTTCCAGGACAGGCTCCAAAGCCACAGAGAAACCCTGTCTTGAAAAACAAAAAACAAACAAACAAACAAAAAAAGAGAGAATAAAGGAGGCAAAGGCACCTTGGGTATAGGAGTTGATAAACTGTGGCAGCAGCATTCGGAAGGGTTAGTGTACATGGGTTTATGTGCCTCAAGTGTGCAAACCTGGGCACATTTTCATTAAGAATGGCTGAAATCTGAACCTTTTATCATTAGAACACGAAGGGCAGATCGACATTTTCTTTGGCCTGATCCAAAATTCTTCACATTTTTGTTCTTATACCAAGAGAATTTGGGTACTTTAAAAGCTAAATATAATATATATCTATGGATTTTATAAAAAATGTAAAAGATGCCATTTAGTAAATTTCTCTGAATTTTCCTAGTCCCATCTTGCTTTAAAAAGACACAAAAAACTTCTTTTCAGTTGAATAACACAAAAGTAAAATTCTTGACTTTTTAGGCAGCAGATGAAGAGTAAGCTGAGCAGACAAAAAAAAAAGTATAAATTTATGTTCCCTAATAAGACTTTGCAAACAAAGACTGGAAAACCTGGGAAAAGGCACAATTTGTACATCAGGGGCCAGAGGTTCTGTTTTATGATTATGTGCAGTTTAATTTCTTTATATCTTTCTGCCATTGTTAAAAAAAATTTTTTTTAAAGAGCAAGCAGAACTTCAAAGGACCCCGCATGTGTTCCGAATCAAGGCTTCAGAGCCGATGTCTGACAGCCCAGGAATTAAAACGAAATAAATGTGCTGTTTAAACCCCTATTCTTTTCCCCCAACAACAACAACAACAACAACAACAACAAAATCACTTTTCCTGCATTTAGGTCTCTCCCTATTCCTGAGTTAACTTCAAATTTCTTTGTTTCTTGGATATTTCTTCATTTAGCACTTATGGCCGGGGCCCTTCTGAGAGTAAAACTCCCGTGGACTTCAGAAGGAATGTCAGAGCCAGAGAGCATGTCAGAGCTTTGGGATCGGCCTCTGTGACTTTTCCTGTACATTAAAACAGATCTCCCCTCAAAAAAGAAAAAAAAAGAAATGAACCTTAGTTTAGGCCACGCCCACACACCTGCCCTCCACCGGTCTTGCATTTTCTTGGGATGATGGAAACAGACATCTCACAAAGAACAAAGCCAGGCTGGGGATGTTTTGTATTTGAAAGTGCACCAGCGTGAATATGAACCGTCAGTCACCAGCCAGAAATGTGGCAGCCATTTCTCAGAGCATGGAAGAGAGCAATGAGAGCTTGACCTAGCGCGCTATGTTTTGAGTGAGCCAGGCTCATCACAGCAAAACAGCTTTTCTGTCACCTACAGAGACTTTGTAGCCTCCGAAATGACCAGCTTGGGAAGGACACAGACCCTCATGTTGGCAACGCAGTCTGCTAACAACACAATGAGTAAACTTGGGGTCAAATTCAGGTGGACTGTAAGAGGTGGCTGCAGGAAAAGAGAAATTACTGGGCTTCAGGGAGGGACTCATTCGTAAATACCTGGGTTTGGATGCGGGCTGCTACCTGCGTGTCACAGCATTGATCTGGAGCATACCGCTGGCTTCCTGTTTTAACCAGTATTAACAGAGGATGGATAAATACCCAGCGGGGGCAAAGGACTTTTGCTACTTCCTTGCGAAGAGCAGGGGAATAGAAAAGCCGCTCTGAGGATAACCTAAGTTTAATGGGCTTGGGTTCCTTCTCTTTTCTCCCACAGTGCCATCTCACAGCCTGCACATCTGGCCTGCAGAGCATCCCAGAATGTTTATTTCCGGACCTTGAGAACTTCCCCGAGTGTAGTGTAGACTCCATGTTGGGTAACTCTAAATTAAATTCTGAGAGCATATCCTCTCAAAGTGCAGAGGAGACATGCGGTGTCCACACTCCCTGTTCCGTAAGCACCTTTGGTAAAGAGAAGAGGAGTTCAAGTTAGCAGGAAAGCTTTCAAAGCGTGCTCACATGACATCTTCCTGTGTTCCTTAGGAAAGAACAGAGGGCTAAAGCTATGACCTCCTAACCTGGGTGTAGTCAGGATCCGGTCATCTATGATGAGGAGGAACTCAGATGCCTGCATGGGTACCATCTGATGCAGATGTGTCTCCGGACGTCACTGTGGAGAGACAAACAGGCACTGGATACGGCTGCACTGGCTTACTTGCTAGTGTGCTGAGAATGGGAATCCTACAGTTAAATTAAAAATAATAAAAAATAATCCATGTGATGGAAAAGGCAGTATCTGAATAAAGTAAATTTTCCAGCACAGGATAGAGTGCTCAGAGGAAGGCATCTGTGTATGGTGGCTGGGGTGGGGGTGGGGGCAACACAGTTCATTCTTCCTGTCTTCCCTCCCTAATTTCCTCCCTCCTTTGCTTCTTTTCTCTCCCTCCCCTCCCCTCCCTCCCCTCTCCTCCCCTCTTTCCTTCCTTCCTTCCTTGCATCCTTCTTTTTTGTTCTTTTGGAGTCTGTAATATTTTTCTTTTTCTTTTTAAACAAAATTTCATTCTATAGCTCAGGCTTTCCTTAAGCAGCCTGTGCAGCCCGGACTGGCCTCAAACTCTCTGCCATCCCATCTCAGCCTTGCAAGAGCTAGGATTTACAGGCACGGGCCAAGATGCTCACCAGAGCTATCTTGAACGATGAATTAACTGTAGGTAAAAAGAACAGGAGAGGCTGACAGGAATAGTGAAGAAGTGACCATGTGTTTCCCTGGCACTTACTATGCCCTTGCAGAGCGCGATCGGTAGGGGCCATGTCCAGGTTTTCACAGCAATCCTCAAATATTATCTCTCCACCTACTGAAGAAAAATGCAGGCAGAGTCAGGGATTTCAAAGAATGTGTATTCGATGTCAGTGAAATTCCAAAACCTCAGCTGTTTACTGTGCTAAGGAAAGTCTGTTTGAGAGAGTCAATTTGACAACAATAGCTTATTGGCTACTTGAGTAGCAAGTCAAATAGTCTGCCTCATGGGTCATTGCATATTTTGAACTATTTTGTCATTAGCTTTATAAACAAGATGTAAGGATGTCACTGGGAGAAACTGAGGAAGATGGATAAAATTATAGTGGACAGTGCACTGTTTAGATATGTTTAGAGTCTTGTTACTGATGCATCCAAACCTGCAGACTGCATGCATGCCAGAATTACTATGAATGTGGCCCAAAGGTCGGGGCGGGCACCCCTGTAGTAGGTCTACAAAGAAGTGTCCTACTGGCGATGTGTGACTGAAGACAGGAGCTAGGAAAAGAATATAGAAGAAGGTGAATTCAGTGTTTGCCTTAGTGAGGTTGGAGCATAACTGTGACTGGGGAAGAGTTCACTGAGGCCAAGTGCTCTCAGAGAGAAGACAAAGGCTGAGGGTAGTGCTCCCAGAGGGAGGGCAAAAGGATGAGGGTAGTGCTCCCAGAGAGAAGACAAAGGCTGAGGGTAGT
>NC_022009.1:80695676-80718678 GCF_000317375.1 Microtus ochrogaster
AGGGTAGTGCTCCCAGAGAGAAGACAAAGGATGAGGGTAGTGCTCCCAGAGAGAAGACAAAGGATGAGGGCAATGCTCCCTGTGGGAGGGCAAAGGACGAGGATAGTCTTGGACTCAAGTTCTCAGTAGGGAGACAGTTGCAGAGATTCCTACAACCACATCAGGAAGAAAGAAGCAGTTGAGGGAAATTCTTAAGATATGGTGATGCATGGTTGGTTGAGCAGAGATATTCATAAACCAAGAGAGATCAAGTGTTAATAAGAATGCCACTCAAGAGATACCCTACAGATTAATGCATTCAAATTGAGGGACTTATGTAATTGTGTACAGTTTCCATGTGTGCTGCTATAGATGTAAGAACTCCAGGTTGGTCTGGGAAAAAGTGGCTAAGCAGGTAAATTGTTTTCCAGGCAAGCCTGATGGCCTGAATGAGGTTTCTGGATCCCATGATGGAAGGAACAGAATGGTTCCTAACAATTGTCATCTGACCTCCACATGTGTACCACACACACGCAAACCTACTCCAAGGCATATATGTGATGCGCATATACACAAAATAATAAATCAACTAATCTTTAAAAGAACTCCAGACTTTTTAAAGCAATTGCTGAAATTTATGTTAAGTTGAGCCAGCACACAAGCATGGTATTACCGTTCTTCTTATCACCTGCTCCTACTGCACTAAAGGTGGAATACATTCTTGAGCATACGCCACACACCTGCACCTGGACTACACATCTTTATAAATGCTGTTACCTCTGTGGTCACAACCAGAAGCAAAACTTTGTATAGAGTCAAAGGATTTTGCTGAATGAACTAAATCCAATAGCGATTTATCTTGAACACACGCATCCCTGTGTGTATCAAGAATAACCAGACTTCTTTCTTCTTGTGATAAACTTGGTTTTAATCCCAGTGACCTTATTTTTTTTAAAACAGCTGGTCTTTTTGCAATGCACTTCTCTAGTTGGTCCAACACTGTCTACATCCTCGTTGTTGATCCTGTCCCATGCCCTTTATTTAAAGTATCTGCATCTTTAAGTCTAAGGTAGAAAAGATGGCATAATCACAACACAGAAGTTTCATCAACAAACACTGCAGTTAAAAATCAAATTATGATTAATTTAAAGGCTGAAATAATCAGAAAAATTCAATGTTAGTACAGAAAAAATGTGCATTTTAAAAACACAAAGGCATTTGAATACTTGGGAGTCATTGTTTATAGGAAATAGAAAAAGAAGGGTTCTCTGTCACTCCAACTTAACACAGAGATACAAGATTCTGATAGTTTTCTATGATTCTTACCTACAGAGACATTGCAATAGTAGGATGAAACCCTCAAGACCAAAGCTACCAGAGAACGATGACCTCTTCACACAGATGAGCCATGCCAGGGATCTCGAGAATACGGAGTTCACGGGGTTAAGAGGGAGAGGAAGTCAATAGCTGGGAGAGGCTGGCACACAGTGGCATGGGGAACTGCTAGTAGGCAGGCGCAGCATGCTCTACTGCTATCCTTGCAATGCATACGTGTAGCTGGGCCAGTTCTGTTAGGAGCTTTCTTTCTTAGTTCGCTTACACTCTTGACTACTACAGACATATCAAACCCCAAACCCAGATGTCATGTCTAGAAGAGGCCTTCAAAAGTCAGATGATTCTCCAAGCTGTGTGCCAGCAGAAGAACCTAGGCAGAAGTAGTCGGGCTCAACGGGATACAATTTAGAAGTATTCTGGGTCTCCCAGAGACTTGTATTCAAGTTTGACTTTGTCCAGGATGGGGTTCAAAACTGCATTTTAAGACACTGCCCTGATTTTGGTTAACCCCATACATTAAGAAATACTGATTTAGTTCAACACTTGTCTTTGATTCCTTGAGGAAAAAGAAAAACTTAAATCATCCAACCGGTTCAAGAACCCTCCCTCTTTCATCCCGGAATTCAGTTGATCGGATCCTTTAATTGTTGTTCATTACCAAAGGCCAGTCGATGGCTGTCTCCTGATTCTGCAGTTGAAGGTCACCAAGCAGAGAAGAGGATCTTTTCTAGCAGCTAACAGTTTTTAGGAAATAGCAGTCGACAAGTGTCTGGGAAGAATTTAAGCAGCTGGTGGAGCACAGCTTCATTAAAGGAATAGTTTTTCTTTAATGAATTTGTCTGATGCCGGAAATGGTGATGAAGAGCTACACAATTGAGACGTACTCACCACGATAAAATCTGCATCCCTGTAAAAGTCAATTTAGGTGTCTGCAGTTGTCTACGACTAATTAGACATCTTTACACCTCTACTTGTCATTTTTGCTTCCAGTAACTATTGTACTTTCTGTTTGATTAAAAAAGTGTTGATAATCACACCTTAATAAAATCCCAATATTCCCCATCTTCTAGATATGTCTGTTAATATTGAGAATATAAAATTTTAAGTGTGTTTGAAAATCTGAATGGACGTTCTCAAGGAACAGCAGATCCAACAGCTATCCCACCTGGAGCATCCCAGCCTGGCTTCCAGCCTAAAGCATCTGGGAGCAGCTTTGGTTTGCAATTCAATTGCCTAATCTCATTAAGATTCTCATGGAGAGGTATTTGTGACCTCCCTGCTGTAATGATTCTAGAATGGCCAGCAGACTATGCTTTATTTATTCTAGTACAAACCCAGCTAGTCATCAAATTCCTGACAATTTTATCTTTAATCTACCCATCCTGAATCTGGACTCTGGTCTTCACTCTCTCAAGATTCATGCTAGAGTCTTATCACCTTACAGATCCCGAAGGGTCTTGAACTATTTGAACTGCAATGTTGCCATACTTTGTGAAATATTTTGTCTGTAACATTATGCAATCTTACGTAACATAAGTTGGAGGCTGGCTTGATTCAAAAAGAAGCCATAACCTGAGTCAAAATACCACTAAATGGGCCATTTTCATGTTCCATACCTCCAACTTGGAAGAGCATAAAGCAGTGTGAATTAAAATCCTGGAAGAATGTGCTCGGTAATATTTTCACTTCTTCAAATTATAATAGTTATGTTAAAATACCTGATGTGTGTAGAGTTTTAGAGGGACTTCTTATTTTCAGCTTTCATTATTTTTATCCAGAAAGGGAAAAAAAGGACAAAGGGAAACTCCCTAAAAAGAGAACCGAATCTCCTGGATAATCAATATTTGAAGCAAAGTCTTTATTTTGCTCATGTTGAAAGGATGCACCAGGCGTTTATAAAGAGACCGAAGGAAGAATTCTGGTCATGGTTCCAGGGCGCATTTCTGCTCCCTGTGAGGCACTGGGAAGCACTTTGCTTTTGCGATGACTTCCTTGGGCTGACTCGATTCTCTCAAGGCTTGCTGAGTGTTGTGCTTCCCTTTGCAAAGGTTCCTTAAGTATTTCAATTAAATGGTTATTTATTTTTTAAATTAGCAATAACGAATATGTAATAGTACCCTACATATTACAGAGTTCTTGATCTTTAAAAAATATCCAGGGCCATTTCATATTTATTTAACATACAATTGCTGTCTAATTTAATCTAAATTAAATGGTTGCTTGAAACCTACAATTGAGAGGGTTTCTAAGCTGCTTTTTAAGGAAGGAAAAATAAGAAATCATCAGTTTTGCCTCGAGGGTAGATACTTATCTCTTAAAATCAGGTATTTGGGTATTGAAATTAAAAACCAAGGTCATTTGGGAAATGCAATTCCAAAGAATGCTCTTGGCAGAGACATACATCGCCATATGGCATAGAGGGAATAATTTAGTTTTTTTTTAAAACTACCATTCCTTGAACCTTAATAATATAGCGGATACTTACCTGGCATTCTGAAGATGAATTATCACCTGTTCATAAGGAACATGTGTGATGAGACTTAGCAGTGACATTTTCCTTCAAAGATAAAAATAAAAATAATTTTGACTTTAGGTGCCATATACTAAGTAGGTTGGAAATACAAAATATTTTTTAAAAGTGATTATTATGCAGTGACTGCGGAGAGGACAGAGCAGAGCGACGGGTGCGGGTTGTGAGCGGAACCCTTGTGAAGGGATCTGTGCGAGCTAAGCTTGGGGCCACTGCCATGAGTGAACACAGGGCTGATGTTGGAATGCAAACGCCAATCTGAGGGTTAGTTTGAAAGGAATGAGAGGATTTTGAGAGAGTGGGGTGGTATATTAAATAAAAGAATTACAAAATACTCCAAGGGGATTGTGTCTCAGTGCTTATCAGTATAATTGAAAGCAGTACAAGAACAGTTTAGTCATAGTCATAGATGTATGAGAACTTTCAGTCAGAATGTAGCCCTTTGGACTTAGTAACGTGGCTTGCTGGAAAGCCCTGTGGCCAACTGAAGATGTCACCACAGTCTGCCCGTCCACTGACCTGGCTGAGAGGGTGAGGGACCTTTCTTCTTACTTCCTCTCCCGTTGGTCAGTTACAGGCAGTTTAGATGAGATAATGCCATCTGCGCCTGTTTTGGCTACCTCTGACGAGCTTTAGCTTATGACCTATGATGGCGAATACTTCCTTTGCTTGACCCACAGCACAGTCACTGGAGCGTATAGTCAGCCCTCCACAAGTGTTCCTTCCCTAACTGGGCTCTTCCTCACGGGTGTTTGACGGCGTCCCCTTGAAAACTGTAGAAGCTAAATCAGCAGAATTCCTTCTGTTATAGGCTTACGTTACTAACAGTCTGAGACAAGAAGGGGATGATTTTTCTCTTTGGGATATTGCATTTCTTTGGTTTGAATTTCTTCCTTAAATACTTTTTTTTTTCCTTAAATACTTTTTATCCTTCATTCCCCATGCTCAATCCTTGAGAAAGATTTTCTACTTACATTTCAACTGTATCTTTTTAAAACAACATTCTTATAGAAAATAGGGCTTGAAAGATAACATTATCTTAAAATGCTTCTAAGAAGACTTGTTTGACATTCAGAATCAACATGTTTTTTATAAAATGTCAGATGAGGTGGTTCAGAGAGTCACAGGACTGAGAAGGAGGAAGCAGGAAGACCCTAGGGTTCTCTGACACATCAGCCTCCTCTGTTTCATGAGGTGGGTCTTTGTGAGAAACCTTGCCTCAAAAACAGTAAACAAACAAAAATCTCCTGGGGAATGACACTCAAGATTGGTTCTTGACTCTACTTGCCTGCACTGCTTACACACACGTATCGTGTACACACATATACCTGCATACCACATTCATGTGAACATGCATGTACACAACACATTCACATACATACATGCACACACACAAAGAATAGATCTTCTATAACAGATACACTATAGGAGTATTTTTTTCATTCTTTTTAGCTTATTTACTTTTTTGAAACACACTCGTGTGCACGCGCGCGCGCGCGCGCACACACACACACACACACACACACACTCCAGTGTAATTAGGGATCCTAAATTGCAAAATCGGAGCTGTAATTAAAGCAACAAGTCTGAGACTTCAGATTTTACCTTTGCTATTTCCCCTTGAACAATGTGCTTAACTTCTTGCCTTTTCAACTCTAAAATGGGTATTTGCAAAATTTTGCATACACACCCTGCAAAATATTTAGTAGGGAAGTTATCCTGCCATGCACTCTATAGAAAAATGAACCATCATTGCACAGTCAGTCGATGCTTAATGGCTTAGTCATCAATAGTTTAATTACTATATATTGTGCTCGGCTGGTCCTGTGGTAGGTGCTGAGATTTAGTCCCAAACTCCAGGTATTTAAAGTCTCATAAGCGGTAGATACATTAAAGAGTATAAGGAAAAAATATGGGTGTGAGAACAGATGCATAGAGAGAACAGGAAGTTGATTACAATTTAAAGATGGATGGGAGAATGATAACTAGAAGCTTGAAGTATTGGGCTAGTAGTTGGTGGAAGTATTTTCAACACATACATAACAGCTATGTGCTAGGTAAGAGTGGATGTGGCTGAATGTCGAAGAGGAAACACAGTCATGTCTTGAAGAACTTGAACTTGCTCTTGAGAATGTGAGAAGCAGCTAAAGTGCTGTGCACTAAGCCCAGACTCTCCTGCTAGCATGCTTGTTATCTCAAAACCCAGGGGTTTCTATTTCACATGTCATCTTAGCCCTTGGAAGCCTCATCATGAACGAGGTGTGTTGGCTGGAAAGGCTTTGCAGCATGCTTCCTGCTACAGTAAGGATGTCTCTTCAGCAGAGCCTGAGAAGAGGTCAGAAAGCAGTATGTTTCTAAGCTTGATGATGATCTCCTATTCTCCACGAATGGACACTTACCCAGAAATAATGTGCTGTGCTCTTTATCACAAAGCGACCCATAGACATTGGCCTGGTTCGGGGACATGGAGAAGCTGGGGGTGGGCAGGCAATGGCTTTTCACAGAATCCCTTCATAACAGAGATCTTCACAATTAATTGTATGTTCTTCCAGTAGTCCACCTCCACAGGGCCAATGGGGTGACCAGAGCCGGCAGTGGTTACTCTATCTTATTCCAACATCATGATGATGATGGGGGCGGGGGGGAGACAGAGTTTAAGGTCCATTTGCACTTTTCATTTTAAAGAGGAAGTCTGTCCAATAGTGAAGACCTTAGACTCTATAGTCAGGAAGCCTGATGTCCTCTGTTCTCCTTTACATATCTGTGAGATTTAGGAACACTCCCAAATGCCCCCTCAACTCTTTATTTGCTCCTTCACAGAAAGCCACATACAGTGTTTTTCGTAGCTGCCTCATAAGGTCAGCGTGAAGACTGAATGAAAGAAATGTCATTCTAAGGCCACAAGCTTGTACAGGACAAATACATTCGTGTCACTAAGTCTTATAGCTACCTTTATTGTCGTTTCTCTGTATTCCCAACTTCATGAAGGACAGTGGGTGATCTGGTGTTTCTTAGCCTCTGGTATAGAGAAGTTTGGAGATTCAGTGCTTACATTCTTATCTCCAAGTTTGGTCAATCAGAAGTCTGTACAGACTCAAGTGTGTTCTCAGCCCCAGGTCTCAGAAACTCAGCATCAAGCCAGGCTGGACTATAATTAGAAGGCCCTGGGCAAGACTCCTCTTCCCAGCTTGGGTTGCTGGGCAAAACTCAGCCCATGGTGGGTACCAACCTGAGGTGTTCATACTGTCTAGAATCCACTGACATTCATTCCACAGGTTTTCCTCAATTTTCCAATCCTTCTCTATGAATTTTTATGCTTCAAATCTCTTGAAATTCCTCTTCTGTGGCCAGGTAGTGAGATTTGGGTTACAATGGTTGGGTTGCTAGAGTATCCTTCCCTTCCCCATCACAGTGCCTCCAAGAGCTCTTTGGTACTTTCCAGTTCAACAGAAAAACAATCTGTCATTCACGCTGTTTATCAGTGATACCCCCAAGGAAGGCTACTACAGGATCAGCGTCATGAGGGATACTCCACAGGTCCTGCCTACTGCTTCGTGTCATGGAAATAGAATTGTGTAGGCTTGGATAAGCTCCTTGCAATTGAGCGGCTTATCAGTGACCTATACTGAGTACCCACCCTGACCAAATTCCACACTGAATTTGAGAATATTGCTTGGGTTCTGGTGATTTATCTTAGCAAAATTGTCTTCAAAGAGGACTGCCTGGAAATACAGGCTCCTACGTGCCAGGTTTATCAGAGCATTTCCTGCTTTGTTCTCCGGGTAGGGAAAGCATGTGATCCTGTTCTGCTTTGAGGGATGTTAGAGCTAAATTTACTGAAAGATAATAAATTAGTAAATTAAGAGTGTGATGCCATCTAGAAGATATCACATGTTTATCTAGAAGTGCTTTGAAACCGTGAATGGGTCCATGGGCTTGAGTGGACCAATGCTAGCTCTCGATACTGCCCTGCCGGCACGGTACTGCCCTGCTGGCATGATACTGCCCTGACACCATGGTTGAGTGATGCCTGTCCTTTGTGTCACCTCAGATGAAACAAGCAGCGTGACTACTGTCGTGTCAGAAACGGAAGCTTACGCAAAGGCTCACAGATGGAACACTGCCTCCAAGTGTCCTCTGTATGCACTTGCAATCTCTATTAAGCCTTATGTCGCTTCATTTATTTTGAGATACTCATATTTCTCCATGACAACTGATACTTGTCTGTGGACAGGACTAATATTTCTCAGTTCCTGGAAGCCAGAACTCTAGTCTTGCCATCGTTGTTCTTAGAGATGAGCTCAGGAGTTGCTGGTGCCATTTGGGCTGTTTGAACTACTGTAGTGGCACCATCCCTGCCTAAGATGATCTGCTTTTGGTCACTTATGGACAGAGACACCAATGCAAGGATAGACTTTGTGTATTTGATTAATCATTGGAAACAGCAGTAAAAGCTAGTGATTGGCAAATCAAGTTGCAATTGGGGTTTGCCAAAAGAAGGGTTTCTAGGGATTTTCCCCCCTCATTGGTTTTACACTTGCATAGTTTATTAGAAATTGAATTCCTATGATTCTGTGCTTCTGGTTTGTTTGCACTTAACACAACAAAGCAACAGTTTGTAAACGAAGAAGGAGAAGGAGAGATAAGAGCATGCGTGTGCATGCACACACACATACACACACACACATATGGGGGTAAGGAAGGAGGGAGAGTCCATCTTCGAGATGGAAGTCTTATCTGAGAACATGACCAGTATTAATATAAATGTCGTTGGCAAGGAACGGTGTGGTATGAGCTCCCTGGGCATCTGGATCCCACTCTCGTTCTGTTGTTGTCTGCTTGCCCTCATAATTGACTTTTAGTGTCTAGCTTTCTCACTCTTAAAATGAAAAACAAAAACACTGAATTATACATAATTTTGATTTCTAAATCTGAAACTACAAAATTAAGAACTCCTCATTAGAGAGAAGGCCCATGGATGTGTGTCAGTGGTGGAACGCTCACTTGGTGCGCCAGAGCTCCCAGCTCAACCTGCAGTGCTAAAAACCAAACCGAAAGGCTCCAAAAGCAGAGTCCCATGCTTTCAGGCTTTGCCCTATAGAGCCTGCTTAGGATTTTCAGTGTCTTTTGATTCTGCACTCAAGTCAAACCTGTGCAGTAGAATAAACACGATTTAGTTATATCTTTGAATGATTAATGAGGTTTGTGCGGGATTTGTATCATCATGTGCCCACTTGGCACATCAGGTTTATGTGAAGGCTTCAGTAGACATGACAATACATGACAGCACATAACAGCATATGACAATGCATGTCAGCACATGACAGAGCATGACAGCATGACAGCACATGACAGTGTCTGACAGCGCATGACAGCACATGACAGTGTCTGACAGAGCATGACAGCTCATGACAGTGCATGACAGCACATGGCAACACATGACAACACATGACAGTGCCTGTCAAGTTACTTGTTTAGATCATGGATGGATGGGTTGGTGTGTAGTAAAAATATCAGTCAAGGTTTCTCATATTCTTATTCCTGAGAAGGCAAGTATTCATCTTCCTGTTCAGAAATAAAACAGTGAAATAGTCCATTGTTTCAGACTTTGCTTAGAATTCGGTGCAAATAGTCATTTTCTTTCCAAAGGTACTAAGAATGGAAACTTATTTACTTCCCCGAGCATCACCAACTAGAAGAGTAAAAGGATTTTTACTGGATTGGAAATGCCTTCTTTAAAACATATGTAATATTTATAGGGCAGCTTGGAGTTAGCCAGCTGAAAGATTTAATGATAATAATCTCCATATTTCTTCTAAAATTGATTTCCGGTTTCAATGAACTTGGAAAGAGTCCTGGGACATCAAATAAGTCAAGATCTTAACATGAAATGAATCTTCAGAATATGTCCATAGATTTGCATTTTAAACATGACCAAGAAAAAATATATCTTTACCCATTTTTAAGGTGATACTTTAATGAAATTTTTTTCATTTACATGAAATGGACCTTTTTGGCTACAGATGAAAGGATTTTATGGTAGCGACAATGGTTTTGTGAGTTAAATGATCCCAACATCATCAGGAACGAATCACAAGTGCCTACCATATGAATTACAGCACCATGCGTCTTAGAAAGGTATTTCTGTGGCAGGCGTTCCTCCCATCTGCACAATCAGATTCCGCTTTGAAGTCCTGCTTGAGAGCCTCACAGGACATGAGAGTGCCACATGCTAGCCCTGCTTCTCTCTCAACTGCAGCGTGACTGCTTCCCTCGAATGGAGCATGCTAACATAGTGACCAAGGGGACTAGGGAGAGAAAAGGCTGCAGATTTTATAATTAGAGTTCACTATAGAGGCATTCCTCACTAATTTTCCTGGATAAAACCCTAGAGATTATGACAGGTGATATACAATGTTAAATTTCAAACAAACTTGGGCAAGATCATTTGACTTCTTTGATCTTTTCTATATGGAATATGCAATGAAGTCTTTGCAAATATTAGGCCACAAATGAAGCCAATCTGCTAATACATGAGCGTATTGATATTGTGTCATATAGCCATGCAATAAAGAGTCACAGAGAAATGATAGGAATCCTAAGATAATAGTGCAACTATTTCAAGGGACCCTGACTACTGCTGACTTTCCCTCCGGTGCCTCTGGAGAATGGCTGTGTTGGCGATGGCGGAAAGTCAGCTGTGGTAACACTTGTTGTTTGGGCTTCCTCCTTGATGCATTTGTAGAACAGACAGAAAACAATGCTTAAGTGAGACCTGCGGTGAACAGAGATGGAAGTCAGCAAAACTGGAGCCTTTTAAGTCCACGTGAGGTGACTTGTCTAAGCGCTCACGGTGTGGCATTATTTTGTATCCATCAAATCAGTCATGACAAGGGTATGTTTCCTTGGTATTTGCCTCATACTCAACTTGTATCTATGTTATGACAGGGTAGCAAGATAGAAATGGACACTAAATTGCAGTTTGGAGAGAATTCCATCTTCACTCTGTGGTAAATTTCCCTCAACTTTCCAGCAACATTTGCAATTTCATATTAAAAACAAGCTTTTGGGAAGGCTCTCAAACACCTCTGAGTTCTCCCAAGAATATTTGGGTTGTTTACACCAGGTGTTACCAAACGTAGATCCTTAAAGAATCAGGCTTAGAAAATACTGCCTGTGCCGGGCAGTGGTGGTGCACACTTTTAATCCCAGCACTCGGGAGGCAGAGGCAGGCAGATCTCTGTGAGTTCAAGGCCAGCCTGGTGTACAGAGGGAGTTCCAGGACAGCCAGGACTATTACACAGAGAAATCCTGTTTCAAAAACACAAAAAAGAAGAAGAAGAAGAAGAAGAAGAAGAAAAAAAGGAAGGAAGGAAGGAAGGAAGGAAGGAAGGAAGGAAGGAAGGAAGGAAAAAAGAAAAACACTGACTGCACATCATTCTTATTTTGCTCTAGATGCTTCAGCCTTTATAGCTGTATCATACCCTATTTTAAAAAGAGGAAACTAATCGTAATAGAAATCTATCCCTAACAACACACAACAATCCAGAAATCACCATAGAATGACTATTTTTATTATACATGCTATAAATGTCCTTTTAATCTGTTATAAAACTTAACAATAATAACAAATACATAAAAACATAATTGGCTGGTATATTAATGTATTTAAAATGACATTGAGGATATGTCAATTTCCACTATAGAGACATTTAAATTTAGCATGTAAATTTAAAAAAATCTAGCATGGTTTTCTTTTATTTTTGAAATAAACAACAATGAAGTACAAAAAAAGCAGAATTTATTATCACTGGTTGACAGAAACATGGATTTGCTGTTATATAAAGTTGCTCTATAACTGTTGCTATTTAACTTATTTATTAAATGAGAGGCAGATATTTTATAAAATATAATAGCATATGGCATGTTTTTCATGTATTACATTGCCATACAATGAAATTTTTTACTTTAACCATTTTTGAAATGATCTACAGGGGATTTACTGATTTTGGTTTTTAAAATGATTTTCCATTAAAACAATTAAAATGAAGTTATTTTTAGTCCTTTTTACCTCTGCTCCTCTCGAGCAATCTGGTCACCTTCAAGTAAAGGCATGGAGCTGTGCCAATGGAAGAGATGTATTTTTTTTCTGTCTTATGACTTAGCTATTCTGTATAAAAGGTTTAATCTCTGAGATCTCTAAGAGTAACTTTCCATTCCAGGCAACTTTTCTGAACTCCCGAGAATGTGGCACAAAATGACTTCTTTAGCAGAGCAAAGACACACAGCATGGCAGGAAATCTCCCTGAAATTGATAATTCAACCTTTTCCCTTTTTACAGTTCATTGGATTCTTCTTAAGGAGAAAAAAAAACTGCATTTTCTTCTACTAAATCAACAGGACTGAACAGGATTTTAAATTAAAAACGCTTCTCCAATCTCTGCAGCAGTCCTGTCTGCGTTTCTATAGCGCTCCAGTTCACGGCTGTAGATGATGGGAGAAGTGTTCCCCACAAGTCTATGCATTGAATACTTGGTCCCCACCGTATGACATTGACATTTGAGGTTTAAAACCTTTAGGACATGGGCCCTAGTGGGCAGTCGGAGGGCAATGGGGGCGGAGCTGAAGGATCGTAGGTGTGCTAGTCTTGTGGCAAGAACTCCCTGCTTCCTGACAGTCTACACACATAAACAGCTGCCTGTGTCAGTCACTCCTACCACCTCCTGTATGCTGTGATGGTTGTGTCCCCAACCACGAACCAGAGGAGCTCCTTCTTCCCTTAGTGCGATTCTGTCAGCTCTTCTGTCACTGATGAGAACAGTAACCAAGCTGTGTTTGGTTATCAAGAAAAATGATTGGCTTTGTTGTATCTTCGCTCTGGCATTTGTAATTTCATACATGTAAATTCCTTCCAAAAAAAAAGCACTAACTGCCATACATGCAGTCTATCAGTGTATAATGTATACAGTCTAGTGATACAATGTAACATATAACATAGTATTGTTTTTAAATACTGTAGTCATGGCAGTATTGACTAATGCCTTAGTCTACAAGATAACCTCAAAAGAAATGGTGTCAAATATGTCTTTGAAAGCACACACACACACACACACACACACACACACACGCATGCTTGCACTGTTTCTCGCTGAAATTAGAGGTAGCAGGGGCCTGTCTAGGGTGGTTTCCAGTAACTTGGTATCAATACCTGGGCCTGTCCACATGGCTGACACTCTCTGGATCTTCCAAAACTACAGGTCTATGTGGAGCTCCAGTCCATCATCTCTGCAGTCCAGGCTTACTGGAATCCGCTATGCCTTGTGTCAGACAAGTTTCTTCTCTGGAGGCCTCAGCTCACCAGACCTCCCATGCAGGGCACTCTCTCTTCCTTGAGGCTGAGTTTTTAACTCTTGGCTGTGAAAAGTGAGAAAAACTTTTGTGATGTTTGTGAACCTAGAAGTAACATGATAACATGAAAGTTGGGTTGATAGTTTTTAAAACTAGCTACCTAGACTCTGATCAATCAGATACATAGACACGTGCCCAGGCCTAGCTTCTGTTCAAGCTCTCCTGTCCTGAAAAGTGATGTCTTGGCATTCACTGGTCTCTGTTCAGCTGACGTTTTGCTGCTTCATACGTGTGCAGTAGAAATGAGCACAGAAGAGCGTGGGATAATAAAGAATGGCAGCATCGTCCTGAATTGCTGACTGAGATTAGAAGGGAACACTTTCATTTCTTTGCCGTACTTGGTGATTTTGCACACGTAAGCACCCGAGCTCAGCTGCCACCATCTCTGACTCCAGGGATCACATGGGCAGCACGTGAATGGAAACAAAGCCTGGAGGGAGGAGGAGGAGGAATTTGGAGCGAGATCAAAGATTAGCCCCATTCCACTATTCCCTCCGACTTTTTACTATCCAGTCTAAAATTGGCATTTTATGAGACATTTCTTTTATTCTCAAAGGTAAAACTAAGCTTGAATCAATCTGGGATTCCTCTGCCCTTGCTGGAGAAATAGCCACAATTTGATTTGCCAATGAGACCTTCGTCACTACATTTCCAGTTCTAGGAATAGTCAGTATGAAATGCGGGGTACGTGGGCTTGCGTTAGAATTCTATCATGAAAACGGCCGCTGTAGCCCTGGTTAAGTTACAGAAGAAGCTCTTTAGAATACTTAATATTACCTGTGACCTTGTCTGGGATCTTCTCTGTTTCCCCATGTTGTTGATGCTGGCTGGGGTGAGGACACTTCTGAGCACCTCGCATCTCCTGTTTTCTGAGCGTCTCTCCTCCGTTCCTACTCCCTGGGTAACAATGGCGCTCGCTGTCATCAGCCTCATGTGAAGAAGCCAGTGTGAAATGATCAGCAGCTCCACAGGCAGTGAGGGGTACGGACAGCTAGGTAGCTGTTGTTGCCTGCTTTCCGTGTACTGTTAAACATGATTTCCCAACCACATAAGAATATAGGACATGTAGAAGGTGACTGACTTGACCTCCATCTGAATAGAAGTTAAGTGGTTAAGACTGACCTACCAGTGCTTTAGGGGAGTTGTGGGGAAGCCATCTCATAGGGGTCATAGCTGAGATCAAATGTTAGAGCACAACCGCACACTCTACACTTGTTGATTGGGTGAATGCTCCAGTTCATTCCAGAACATAAAACGATGTTGTTTATTATGTTTTGTTGTTGTTGTTCTGACACGGAAGCCACTTTGCGAAGCTTTGTGTTCTTTTGACTTGACCATCCCATTGGTTCTAGCTTTGTTTTACCAACGACAGTCCAGAGATTTCTTTTCATGTATGAGACTGTCATACGTCAGAGAAAAGCACGTGTTGGATGGAAAGCAGCCGGACATGTCTTTAGATCATGCGCTTCTGTGTTCAGATTGATCCTTGCAGTGTCAGTTTTTGGTATGTGCAGGCATGCACAAGTGTTCCAGATGTGTGCTGCATCAGGGAGAGGGCAAGGAACCATGTGCTCTCTGATTTGAGTTTGTGAAAGCGCCAAGCAGGTGACAAAACTGAAGAGCGCGAAGACCATTGATTAGCAAAAGCTGAGCAGAAAGAGGAGCTGACGAGGTCGAGCAAACTGGCTTCTTAAGGGTCGTTGCCACAATTCTTGTGATATTAGGATAGTGGACACATGGCCTTCTGCCTTTGTCAGACTCCACAGACTCGTAAGACACAAAGTGATTCTATAATGGGGGAGGGATTGAAGCCCAAGAACAACAAAATGCCAGCTCAAAAGAGAAAAACCACAGGTGAAAGATGGCCAGCCTATTTGGTCTATCATTAGCAAGAGAAGAAAAGAAAACCAGAAGAGAAAGCAAAGAGGTGGGGAAAAAAAATCAAGCAACTTCCTCATGAATGTGATCAAATTTCCGGTCCATGTTTATGCAGAATCAAAATCCTAAATCAACCCTTGAATTCAAGATGGTAAAATGGACCTAGATGATGGTATCTTAAGCATTAAGCAGAAGAAACTAAACTACACTCTTCTGGGCTTGAAAGACAGATGCTACATTCAATAAAATGTCCTTGTTAAGTTTGATATGATAAAGTATAATAGAACAATGGATTAGAAGCAACTGAATTATTTCCCTCACCATTGCCAAACCTGTAGCAGAGAACCAGTACAGTTAGTTTCAATGAACGGTTCTGTACTTACAGCTTCTAGTGGCCTCCTTGCCAGGAAACCAAACAGAGAAAAAACCCAAATGTTTAGAGTATTCTTTGGAGTTCCCTTTTCTTAAAGGCCCTAATCTCAATCATGAGGTTATCACCTACTCACCAAAGGCCACCTGTGGGTACCATTCCCTCTGCAGTCAGGATTCCACCGTATCCACCTGAGCAGAGCGGGAATGTGGTCACAGACGCTCGGTCTCTTGCGCCAGGCTTCAAAGATTTCTCAACTATAAACTCTATGTGAACTTGATAGACAAAAAATAAAAGCAAAAGAAAACAACACGGAAGTAAGAAACTGGAGATGAATCAAGACAGAAAAGGAAGAGCCAACTAATATGAAAGAATTTAAATACAAGGTGCAGCAAGTAAAACATGCTGAAGGAAATAAAAGACACAAGCACAGAACAGGAATTAATAAAAAATAACTGGGAAATTATGAAATATAAACAAAATAGAAATGCTACAATTAAACAATATAATCTCTCCAAGTTAATAATGGGGCCGGGCGGTGGTGGCACACACCTTTAATCCCAGCACTCGGGAGGCAGAGGCAGGTGGATCTCTGTGAGTTCGAGGCCAGCCTTATCTACAAGAACTAGTTCAGGGACAGGCTCCAAAGCTACAGAGAAACCCTGTTTTGAAAAACCAAATAAATAAATAAATAAATGTAATGGTTCTAAACAACAGGTTGGAAATTTCTGAAAGAAAAAAGTTTGAAAGATAGCTCTGAAGGAAAAAAAAATCTATGTAAAAAAAGAAAATATTGCTCAGAAATCTAAGTGGAAAATATGAAAGAATTTAAGAAATATTGGTGACAAAGTTTACATATATCTCATTGGAGTTGGAAATAATAAAAGATAAAAATGAAAAAATTTTCAATAAATTTGAGAATGTAAATGATTGAATGAATTCATAGAGAAATATAGTTGAGAAAGAAATAGCACGAATAGTTCTATAATCCTTCAAAAAATTGAATTAATAGTCAAAAACCTTTGTCATAGAGAAACCAAAGCCTAAGTGACATTAGAGGAAATATTTATTCAACATTCTAGACCAGATAACAAAGGCAGGACTCTCTAGCTTTACCACAATCATAACAGCACAAGAATAGAAAATTAAAGATTAACCCCATTTGTGAACGTAGATCGAAACAGCCTAAGAAAATATTCGCAAGACGAATAATAATACACACAGAAAAATAATGCATCAGAGGAAAGCTTATTTTATGTCACACGTGCAAAGATGGCTTCGGGACAGAGATGCTGATGAATGCCTCTAACTCACAATATTCCCAAATGTTAGGGAAAAAACCCAGTTCATGTAGAGGAAAAATGAAACCAAATTCTACAACTATTTAAATAGGAACTTCAGCTCAAACTAGAAAGGGAAAGCTCCTCTCTTACACTTAATGAACCCATCATAATAAGACACTGTCATCCACCGGCTCAGCAATCCCACTGCAGACTGGTAAGGGTGTGGTTGAACAGAACTGGGAGTCTCGTGGGCACTGCTGTTCAGTGTGGGGCTACTGCTGGACCTTTGGAAGTAATCTGGCATTACTTCATGGTTTTAACTCACAACTTCGTTCCATTCTTACATCTGCGCGACAGAAGACCTTCATAGGATAATCTTGGCAATGTTGGTTGCAACAATAACAAGAACAAAAACCCTGAAAGTTTTGTAACAACACCACCGAATATCTATAGATAGAAAACTGGGCAAGTCAATTCTGTAGAGATGAGATTGCCTACTAGACAGCAAACAGTTGTAGCTTCATGCATGCACAGAGTAGAGAAAGCAAGATTCACGAGGCAAGGAGAGCAAGCTGCACACATATGAACCTGCTTTTGTAAGGGTTGAAGGGAAGCAAATTAAACAAAGGAAAACAATAGAATTTAAAAAGCGAACTCAGACTCCTCATTCCCACATGGAGGGAGCCGACGCTACTGAAAAACGGCACATACAGGCTTTCGACAGAAGGGCTAACACTATTTTCCTTGAGATGCAAGTGAAATTGCTGTCAGTTCATTCGTAGCTTATTAATGTATAGATGTTATTTATATATTTGCATTTATTAAGTATTTTATAGCAAAAGACTATAAAAATTGAACGATGTGTAATCGTCACGTTTGCTAACTTTCCTTTTATCATAATGATTAATGATGGAGACAAGGAGCCCGTGACAAACAAATGGGATGGGTTACCTTGTTAACATGATCTGTGTGTGTGCGTGCACGCACGTGTTCACCTCTCTGGGGAAGGGGATGTAGCCTAGTCAAGCACCTTACCACTTGTTACTTTCAGAGCCTCTTCAAGTTTGTCACCAGATGGTTACACACCCTGCTGGGCAAGGAGACAGATGAAGAACTCAAGTCTTGTGGCAGTTCTTATCTGTGGGGTCTTGGGCGTTCAAGCCCTTGTCTGTAACACTGAGAAAAGAAGATGGGGGTCACATGAGGTGCAATTAGAAAGTGCTGAGAATGCTGAACAGGAACTCTAACAGAGTAAACACTCAACCACTATTACCTACGAGTACTTTCCCTTCATTTAATGCTTTGAAATGTTCTCTTTTTTATGGTAGGCTTTGGTCACTTGACAAAGCAGCTGATGACATTGGCCAACGGACGTGTGGCCTTGGCTCTAGAGGGAGGCCACGATCTGACAGCCATCTGTGACGCATCTGAAGCCTGCATAAATGCCCTTCTAGGAAATGAGGTAAGAACAGCAGGTACAGATCAGGGGTAAGAGGAGGAGGACACATGCAAGTGTGTTTTAAAGTTGATTGTTTAATCTAAGAAAGAAGAATGATCTACGCAGCTTTCACCATGAAGGACGTAGGCACCAGAAGTTTCTGTGCTTTGGTGTGACATGCTCTGCTGTCTTCCCCGGTAGTGTGGCCACACAGCATTCCTGCCAATCAAGTTATTCAGACAGTCAAAAACTGAGCAGTGAACACTTGGAAAGAAGAATGTTTTGTCTACTGAGCCAATCAAATGAGCACTGAATCATTTAATGTGAAATTAAACTTTTAAAAGTTTTGAAATTCCCTGTTACTGTCAGAAAAGCAAAACCATTTTTAAAACAATCTTAGGCTTTTTTTTCATCATTTGAAAATGTTTTTTTCTAAGGTTGCAATCATGTCCTCTCTTCCTGAGAGTGATGAGGGATCTCTTGAAGGTTGAAAACTCCACCATTGCCATCCAGCTGCACTGCAGGAGACCTAGGACCAGAACTTGAATCTAAAAGATCAGAGGTCCACATGGCACACCTAACATGCAGTACAAATTGCTAATCCCTCCATAGACTTCATTTCTAGTCACTTGGACATTTGGGGCTAGGTCGGGACAAGATTTTAGGTCAATTCATTGAAACTCAGCAACTATTTCACGGCTTGTGTGTGTTGGTTAGAATCGTCAAGTTGCTTAGGTTTTTATAGTGACTGTATGGCAGGTTAATGAATTCGTTTTTGGTTTCCTTTTTTAGTTTGGGAGAGAATTTTACCTTTCTATTGTGAACTTGAACTGGAAATGTAGCTTTTCTTATTCGTGAAATTGTTTTTGAAATCTACCTTTCATGTTTTTTTTTTAACAAAACCTTAGGATATTGCATGTATATTCATGGAAAACTACTTTTTCTTCTGTACGCTGAACGCAGAACCTGTGCTGCTGCTATGATCATGAGTCTGAAGTCACACCACATGATTATTTGTCATATTTATTGAATAAGTACACTTACAATTCTAAAGAATATTGCAGCACTGACTGTCTAACACTGTCATACAATTTTACACAGTGCTCAGAGCACTGACTTAAGCCTCCTGGCGAGGAGCTTAGGGAGACTGTAACAACTTAATGATTAGCATCAATAGTAGGCTGCTCTTGCAGTTCATACATCACTCACAGTATCAAAGATGAAAAAAATAGTCTTTCTATGATTGCTGTAGGCTAGCAATGTCAAGCACAATGTGGAATTATTTAGGGGTAGGCAATCAAGGAGGGTCAAAATGCTGGGTGCCTGTTGGGGGCGTCAATTGTAGCAGGCTCTGCTTGCCCACAAGATAGCATTTCCTTTTCGAACCAGCTGTATGTGGTTTTTAATCTCTTTATAAGCCTAAAGACTATGAGAGTGTTTTGTTAAGCAGAACTGTGGTTTGCACCAGAAAACCGGGATGAGCTGTGCATTGTGGCTTCACAGATTGTCCCGCCTAGACAGAAGCATTACCGGGCAGCCTAGGCAGATGCATTTCCAGCTATGTGGAAGGCAGCTACAGATTCAGAGCCTCTCTTTCAGTGTGGTCCTTAAGATGAGTCCTTTCCTATTGAAATCTCTGTGCTCGGCCAAGTTCTCGCTTCCCAAAAGCATCTCCAGGGAAGTAGCGAATCTCTCCAGCGATCCTATATTTTAGGGAACACCAGGCTCTGACCTAGGGGATAAAAGCACAATTCGCCAATCTTAGTCAATCTGCAGGGTGTAGAGACGGCCAAGACATAAAGCCCAGGAAGTAATAACCGGAATTATTTGGGAGAGATATTGATTGTGTAACTGACTTTAATTCTCTGGATATCGTTTAGTAAGCTTTATTTTTCAATTTAATATTTTAAGCCACATCTTGTCTCCGTCCGTTGGCCATCTTCAATTGCATGGACAAAATCTAACATTTGTTTATCCCACTCGACAGAAAGGGGAATTTAGTTTTTCCTATAAAAGGTTCTAGGGATGTAGACCAGGCTATAGATTCCCTACAGGATGCTACAGGAGTGACTGAGCACTGAAAGGTAAATGTTGCTGCAGCAGATCTTTCTACACCAAAAAGAACAAAGCAAAGAGAGAAGGGGATTTTTTTAAAATGAAAAGTGGAAGAAAAATCCAAGTGTGCTGTACATTATAATTCACATAGAAAGAGGAAATGAATGTGTAATACATGAAACAACTCAAGAAACAAAGAGTTCTCACTTTCATTGACAATATAATTTATAATCCAATGCCTGACTTGGGGTATTTTCCAGGTCAAAGGTCACTGTGACTACATTGAAGTTTTAAATTTCATTCCTGCAGAAAAAAAATAATATATAAGGCATATTGCATGTGTCTCACCATTTAACCAAAATACCTACATATAATTTCCACAGCAGTTTTATGTGGTAATCTCTGGATAAGAAAATGAAAACGACGTCTTTCAGTTACCAATTACTGCAATTTAAAAATCCCAATTTCCCTCCAACCCCCCCACAAGTGATTAATAGAGCAATTATGACTTATTATCTGGGATTTTACTTTTACAAATAACAAAATGTGCTGAAGCTGAAGCTTCAAACACTGACAGCACCAACGAGCTTCCCGACCGCGAGATGCAATTGAGCTCAAATTAGAAAGGTCAAGGGGGCCTTTGCCAGGGACTCTGCACTTCGTCAGATGTATTTATTCATGTGTAGAGGATTAGAATTTATAAACATTTTGCCAGGTTTTTTTTTCAATGCCATTTCTTTTTCTTGTTGTTCTTGGCCAGGTCTTGTCAATACAGCAAAATGCTGCTGCTGCTTCTAACTTATCATCAGCAAAATAATACAAATTTCATAACCCCAAGGAACTGTAGGTCCAGCAGGAACCACTGGTTTCATTGTCCTTGCAGACACATAGATGGGTACCAAAAACTACTATTTTTTTAAAAATGCTATCTAAACATTTGCACCTTAGACAGGCATTCTCTTCAAACACTTCCAGCATGGGAATGAACTACTTAGCAAAGCATCTAGCTGTTCTTTTCAACAAATATGTGCAAATATGGTACAGGAAATTCCAAGAGGAGATTGATTTTTTTAAAATCATACTAAAAGTTTTTATTTTTAATTTATTCTGGCCAAGTACAAAACTGGGCTTTATCCCTCAAATCATATTATGATGAATATTTTTTTACATTTTTACCGAAGCCCTTAAAAACTCCAACTTGGAGTTTGAGGAATTAAATATCTAAAATGAGAAAACTCAGGAGATTGATTGGAAAAGGGTCAGGTATGGCTCTGTGAGCTGTCATGTTTTAAGATTTAGCGGCAGGGATACACATGAAGTCCCTGGAAGACTTTCGTTCTGGCCATTTGTGTTGGAGCTAGCTAGGAAACATACAGTTTCCTTAAGGCCCCATTCAACTACTGTTCTGCAAAGCCAATTAAAAGCACCTCAGTTTGCTTCCTCTGAAAGAAATCTGCTTTAGAGGTGAGAAAAGCTGTAGGCGTTTCCCATCCCTATGGAATCCAGTCTGAAAACAGGCTTTCTGGAGAGTGAAGAAGAGGGCACCCAGCAGAAGTTTGAATTGCAAATGTGAGCTCACAAAGGCCACAGACCAAAGGAGGATAAACAATGGACTCAAGCTTGTTAGAAAGATAGGAAGATTTTTGAAAACTAAATCCATATTTTCACAGCTATGGGTGATATTAGAGCCTCTCGACTGTTCTTACTCAGTAATGCTTGATTTCTGGTTTCTTTCCTTTTTCCCTTTTATCTTTCTTTTTGGTTCCTCCCTTTCTGTCTCGCTCTCTTCCATCCTTCCTTCTTTTCACCCCACTCTCTCTGTGTTTTCTTTTCTCATGCTTCTTAAAAAATTACTGCTGTCTTCTAAAATACACCCAGCTGCTTTTTCTTTGTCTGGGATTTCAAAGACAGTGGCTGAATGTGGAGGTTGTCTTTGTTTTTAAAGATGGTTTTGTGCTCTAAAGATGCTGGATAAAAAAAAAAATAATAACCTCCTTAACTAATTCCTAGAGGGTGTTGACATCACCCCTGAGGTGAACCCTTGAGAGATTGTTGTCCAAGTTGCTCACTTGGGGGGACGGGGAGTGTTTGCATTGGATTTTACATAGAGACATTGTTTTGCTATCTTTTTTCATCTTTTAGATTATGTATGACTGAGGCTGAGTCCACTGGGGAATTGGTGTGAATCTGGGAATGCTTGCAAGATTCATGAGTAAAGGAGGAGAGTGTTTGCTATGCCAGAATGACATTTTCCTCTGTGGTCTTCTTAAAGTTTGATACCTGCCTGTACACCAAAAGCAGTTGGGTGGGGTATCTAAAGGGAGTAAAATTGTTTTGTAAAAATATTATCTGAATATTCTTTCCAGTATAGATATGGCCTGGGAGACCGGTTGCTTATATTCAGAGATGAGTATAGGAAGGTGAAGCGTCTGCTTCAGGAAATGCTTCATGATCCAGATAACTCAAAACTGTGTGCAAATCATCTGAACTATCTCTGTCCAGGTTGTTAAGACAGAGTTAAAAGGGTTGTGAGTTTGAACACATCATGGAGTATAGTTACCAATAAAAAGAAAGAATTTATTTTTATAAAGAACCAGACATCATGGAATGCTTTTATCTATCCATTCATTATGTTGCTGTTTATTGGGCATCTATTGTGTGAGAAAAGGTTCTAATGCAAGCAAGAGTGATTGATAGCGACCTTGTTAAAGATCCTACGAGGCCGG
>NC_022009.1:80719473-80735086 GCF_000317375.1 Microtus ochrogaster
TTTGTTTGTTTGTTTGTTTTTCAAGTAGGGTTTCTCTGTAGCTTTGGAGCCTGCCCTGGAACTTCCTCTGTAGACCAGGCTGGTCTCAAACTCACAGAGATCCACCTGCCTCTGCCTCCCTAGTGCTGGGATTAAAGGTGTGCACCACCACCACCCAGCTGGGGGATATTTATTTTATCTATAGGAATGCGAGAGTATTTTACAGAGAAATAGCATTTAACCTTGATGTTGGGTACAAAGTAAGACTTTGGCAAGTTAGTATCTAAGGAAAAGATACATTATATAATAGGAAACCTAAAGATACATTAAATAATAGGAACCATAAATGAGGATAGTGAGGCTCTGGCTGGATACTCTCGCTTTCTGATGGTGAAGAGTCCAAGCTCAGAGGAGTAAAGCAGGTGATACATCTGGGCAGATGAAAGAGAGCATCTTCACAAACTGGATTTCTATGAAGGAATACGCCCGTACTTCAGAGTAAGAGGACAATCACTGCAGAGAGAACAACAGAAGAAACCACTGGTGTGAGGCTTAGGGGAGGGAGACGCTCAGCTCCCGCAGAAAGCATCTCACCAGGAGCAACTCTGCTTCCTCTGTACTGCCACAGCTATCTCCTGGGAGATCCTAGAAACCAGCTGTGGGTAGCTCTACCTACTCTGGGCTCAGTGGCATCACAGGGGCAGGTTGAAATAGGCCATTACCCCACAAAGTGCATCACTTGCCAAATGAAGCTTCTCCATCATGAAAGCTACCAGGATATCGCTGATGTGAGAGGAGAAAGCAAATCTTGGTGTAAATCTTCAGTAAAACTAAAAGGAAGCCATATATAGTGCCCAGTATTATAAACTCTGTAATCAGGAAAGAGAATTACCATAAGTTTGAGACTAGCTTGGGCTACATATCAAAACCTTTAAAAATTAAAATACATAAATCAAAACTGAGAAATGAAAACATGAAAATCAGCCACCACTAAATGTTAGTTGGGTCCACCGTTGCTTCCTGTCATGGGGAAGAATATTCCTGGTATCAAGAACTGATGAACACAACTTCTCCCTTGTCCTCCAATCCTCCTACAAGACCAGTCGGACCTGCTGCTGTTCAGAGATGCTTCTTTAGGACTGTGTTGACATCGTCCTTCATCCTCCACATGAGGTGGGAGACGAGCGTTAACAGTCATAACCTCAGCCTAGTGACATATTAGTCAACCCAATCCGCTCTGATTTCAGCCCCTCCGAGTCTGTTCACTGAAGAACATTAGTGGCTTCAAACCAACAACAATGGCTGTTTTAAGAATGACTGACTCATGATTCACAGTATGGATAAAATTATAACCAGACTTGCTTATGCAATCAAATTAAACATATACAACTAATTGCAGTCATTCCTGAGCAATTATTTAGATGAGAGTAGGGTTTTAAGTATCAATCCCTTCTCACAGGGGAATTGATAATAAATAGTTCATCATCACAGAAGGTCACGTGAGTACCCCCGTCTCTTTATCCTCCTGGTCTTGGCCATCGTATTCTTCCATAATCCCTTTGATCCTTACAGCTGAACACTTTTTGGACGGCATCTGAGTTGTCTGAATGTCGTAGTCAGACTTTCGGCTTTCTCTGCCAGTGAACTTTGGTCCGTGTCTAAGAACTTAGCGTTGTTGCAGCAAGGAACTCTCCCTTGATTTCTTGGGCATCACCACGCGTGGAACACACATGGTCTGAAAACCCAGTCTGTGTGCCTGCTTGCCTGAGTCAGGGACCTTTCCCATTATTAAGTACATGAAGGAAATGTCAGTGTTTCCAAAGTTGGTTTTAGGTCTAACTCTAACACTCATGCAGAAATCTGCACAAATACGCACAATCCAATAGGCATCACAAATCACAAGGACTTCACATGTCTAACCTTGAGTCGCATCAAGAGAATCTAAGTTACTGCTTGGCTCCTTTCTGAAAGCAATGGTTTTCTGATTTCCGACACCATGTTCCAATTTTCCCACTTGTAAACTTTATAAAGATGCAATATTATATATTCACATATATAATATTTTGTATATGTCTTTTTTCTGACTATTTTGTTTGTGAGAGTCTTCTCTCATTGTACACAGCTATAGCTCATTCATTTTTCACACTTTATGGTTTTATATTTCATGAAAGAGAATTTTTAGGAGACTACTACAGTTCATTCACTATTATACTCTATTGAGTAGGCATGGACTTTTTTCAAGTTCTCTCTCAGTGGTGGACTATAATTTCCTTTCTCTGACGTAAAGAGTGTCTGGGCTGCTCACTCTTCCTCTCAGCAGTCCAGCGTGGGAATTAGGCAGGAAGAAGGCTCTGCAAGCTGAAGATGACGCGGAGCATCTTCCCAATCACACATGACTGGATGTGCAGTGAATCCACTATTTTCATTAAAGCATGTTTAGTACTTAAGTTTAACAAGATTAACGGCCAACTCAACTAAATTCAACTAACATTTGTGGAAATTTAAAATTCTTTGGAAAAGTTGGTGAAAGCCAACGATATGTCTTTATATCAAGAACAGCATAGGGAATAAAGTTGAAGTATATGCAGATGTTACATAGCTACATGAACATGAGGAAAACCTGGACGAGTTCTTCTGTATTATGTGACTTCTGAATGATCTTTAGAAGTCTCAGAAAGTTAAAACTTCCTCCAAAGCTTTTTAAATCAAATTTCCATCTGAGTGTGGTGGCATGTGCCTATACTGCCAATCCCTGGGAGGCGAATGTAGAAGGATCATGAATCCATTGTCAGTCTGAGTTTTATTGAGACTGTGTTTTAAAAAAAAAACAGTCAATTAATTAATAATAAATAAACACATAAATAATTTATAACCATATCATAAAATATACCAAACACCCAGAATAACTCGAGTCTGACCTGAGCATTAGAGCTTTAAGTACTTCTGGATACATTAATAAGTGTCCACAGATATCTCCTTCTATCTTTGTTCATGCTATTACTTTTTAAATATTTCAAATTTTCTTTTTTATTAATTTGTTTTTAATTAAGATATAATTTCATCATTCCACTCATCCTCTCTCTAACCTTCCCATGTTCCCTCAAACTCTCCCACCCCTCTCTAATTCGCAGCCTTTAAGGCTCCTCTTCCACTAGTTAATTGCCTGTAGCTGGTGTTTTCCAACATCTGCAGACCTTGGAAGTCATGACAGGTGAGACAGAGCAAACATTTGGATTCTGCCCATACAACAGCTCAATTTTATGTAACAGATATAGAGAATAGGTTTCTCTATCGCAGAGCTTAAATCTACGTAGAGAATGGTTGTGACTGTATTTTACATGTAGAGAAGAATGATCATCCACTAGCTGTGTGTGTCTATGGGTTGTATTTAAATTGTATGATTTATCTTAATAACTTCATGAAAATTATCTTTATTTAATAGAGTTGCTTGGCAGACACCATGATGGGCCTGTAAGACCTCTAACTTCTAGATCTACCTTATCTCACTGGCCTGTTTGCTTAGACCACTTAGTGATTCTGATTGGTTTCAATAGCCAATGTTTTACTACATCTTATTGGCCAAACTAAACACCTATCATAGCTTTACCATATAATATCATGTTTGCTCCAAATTTATTGAGAACGACTATTTGCTTAGTATTATTTCATTACTTAGTTATTAGATTACTAATAGTGACCAATACTCATAAATATTTATCAAGTGGATGCATCAATCAGATGGTTTTATTGCCCATAATTTTGAGTGATTAAGTCAACAAATTCTCTAAAGAAAACACAAAACAAAAAAAAAAAAGAAAGAAAACACACATGAATTCTATGGTTTCTGTGTACAAGTCTTTAATTTTAGGAAAACAGCTTGTAAACGCTGCTTGCATCCTTGCCAGTGGAGAGACTGCTGCCCACGTCCTTCTCTGCGCTGCTGCCTGATGAAATATAAAGAGCCCACATTGAGAACGCTCTGAATCCAGCCCTGTCTGTGTGTACACACTCAAAATGAAACAAATTGGGGCAATTTACAGAAGGTTAAACCCTCAAATGACATTCAGGGAAATGGTTTGAGAGGCTTAAATGATCAATTTAATTTCCTTAATTCTCGGAGTTGCTTTTATAAGTAGGCACAACTTTATCCATCCTACTGAAAACTCTAAATTGTGGGTTTAGAAGTGTTTGTGTTTTCATACTCAACACGCTGAACCACATATACTTTCTATATTACCCGGGACTTAAAAACAAGCCCACAGACCTCAGTGAGCTCCAGTTGCAAACTTGGAGCTTTTTGCATGTGTGATCTGTGTCTCATTTTCCCTCCAGGATCCAACACCATTAAGTTTGTCAGCATTTTTTTTTTTTTGGAGTCCCAAGGAAGTTTTTTGAAGAAAATGGACTGTGCCGATCTTGTGCATAAGTTCTAATATGAAATGGCGTATCAAAACATTTTATTGCTATTAAAAATTATTTTTCCCTATGTCCTGAAAAAGACGTGAATGGGAGGGACGCTTGTGTATGAGCAGAGTGGCTCGCTTGACCCTGTCTAACTATTCAGTAAACATTTCCCAAGAAACCTCGGCTTATGGTTTGGTCTTGCCTCTGAGATGAGGGTCGTGAGCAGGATGACATATTTGTAAAGATACCATCTGAAGTACTGATTTTTAAAAAAAAAGATTTTAACCAAATTTATGTGTTTAAGCTTCCACAGCCTTTCACTGACATGGACTTGGGTGCAGTGGTGTTTCTCCTCTTGCTAAATTGTGTTGCGTACAGACCTTTTGATGTTTTAAAGCTTTTTCTTTGGCAGCTAAGAAAAACACTCTACAAAGTTATATTTAGTGAATTTGCTCATGTATAAATATCCCCGAGCTACTCTGCTAGCCTGTGGCATCTGGAAGAAAGGTGCTATTGTTCTCCATCCCGTGATTGAAGTACAGAATAATCAACTCCAAGAGACCCTGGGGGTGAGATTCACTCACATATGCTGTGGAAATTTATAATCCCTGAGTGGTTTTTTTCTTAGTTTTTCCCCCAGCTGAAGAAATTTGGATGAGAGTGTGCTTTGGTCTGCCTGCTGACAGCAGTTTCTGGTCACACCACTCTGTTCAACCACTGCTTCTTAGTTGAGGTTATTAACTTGAAGTTTTCCAAGAAAACAGCATGTTTAGGGTTTATTGTCTCCCAACCATTGTTCGCTTGCCTGCTGTGTTCCCAAAGCTAGATGGTTGTTTTCTTTGCGACTACCGTACCCCACAGAACGCCCATCACCCATGTGTCTAGTGTCTGTGCCACCAGACTTATTCCTTACAGAGATGATCCATAATTATCGGGATCTCTGCAGCATTTCCTGCAATGCTCGCTGAATTCCTCCATGAAAAATCAGTGTAATTCCAGAAGATCATGATAGATTTGCACGGGAGGAATTTATCCCAAGCTTGAGGCTGACATGATCGCAGTTTTGAATAAAGTAGATGTTAAATGGAGCTGTGTTTTTCTTTTTACCTCTGGCTTCTTTAATACATTTTTTTCTTCTGCTCTATTCCAAGAGTAAGAACAAATGTCTCATGGCTTTCCACCAGGAAGTGTTTAATGTTTAAGACGATTAAATGTCAGAACACTGAGGAAACACAGACAGTAGACCGTCCACTCTGCCCCATGCCCTCCCTGAGTTTGTTCACTGGCCCAGCTGTGGATCCCCTCGTGATGGAATTCGGTTTGTGGGAGGCCCACAAAAGGTGCACAAATAACTCAGATTTTAAATGACTAACTCACAGATGTGCACCTGCTTCAGGGCCTTCATACATTAATCTTGTGGCCAATAGAAAAACTCCTTGGAATTTAATTACATGGACACAAAATATGACTGACTACACTTGGGGACCCCATGTCAGCAAAATGTTAAGCAGTTGTTGGAGCAGGCCTCTGAGGATGAGACTGTTTGCTTGCTTTGCTTCTGTGCAGCTCACTGTCAAGTCCTCACGCTCTGCCCGTGTTCTTCCTCTTGTTCCTGCAGCTCGGGCCCCTTGAGGAAGATGTCCTCCACCAGACGCCAAACGCGAACGCTGCCGCTTCTTTACAGAAGATCACTGAAATCCAAAGTATGTCTCCTGTTTCTTTTTCCTCTCTTACTGGGTCAAGTTCACTGGAACTATACTGGGAATAAAAGCACAGGGACACATAATTATTTTCATTTGCACATATATTTTTATTGGAATGTCTTGATTTATTGCCTGGGATAGTCTTATCTCCCACTGCTGTCCTAACTCAGAATCTAGACCTCGGATCTCGGTTTTTCTCCTACCTTCTGCGTGCTTAAGATCGTTTCAAACGCCAAGCACAGACCTGGAGCAGCTAACTAAATTTAGAAACTACAACTGTGTCATGGCTTTAACTAGGAGTAAGTCATCTCCTAAATGTGTATTTGACAATCATGCCCTGGCTTTAAGTTTGACAAGGAAGAAAAATTAATGAGTAGGTCTCATTACAAGAAAGCCCCATTTTGGCGAACATGGTAAGACGGTGTTTTCATAAGCCAGTTAGGTTCACAGACACCAAGGTCCCCCACTAGAGAGTAGCATGCAGGTCAGCACAAAGACAAGTGCGGAATGGCAAAGGTAGGTTCTAAGGATGATCAAGAAACCCCTGAGCTTTGAGGATTTCCCATAGAAATATGTTTTCTACACCAGCGAAAAGCCTTTGCTTTGTCTTAGAGGCAGTCTTCTCTTACGCAGTGGCAACCAGGAGATGAGGTGTGGCATTACCATTCTTTTGGTACCAATAATGCCACACACAAACTGGAAAGAAACCTCCCCTTAAATCTCACACGTGCCTGGCTTGTGGCCTCTCGGCATTCACTAAGCTTTATTGGCTGCACATAACTGTGAAGTAAGTGAAAGATTTTAAGTGTTTTCAGAGAACAGAAAAATAAATATTCAAATACTAGGGAGAAAACTTCCTGGGATAAAGCTAAGGTCCAGGAGTTGGAGGTCTCCAAAGACCAGCTTTGGGATGCTCGTTTGCCTGCCTCTTGATTTGAGAGGAGATAAGGCGGGTCATGTGAATGCCAGTGCAGGTCACTCAGAGGGACTCTTTGGTGATCTCTGACAGCCCTCTCCTGTTCATCCAGGTCTTATCCAAAGTCCCTGGGTAGGATATTGGCAGTATAAAGTGAGCTCTGTCTTTGTGTGTGTTGTATTCTTTTCCCAAGGATTCTTTTGCCATTCTACACACAGAACATTCATATAAAATTCTTCCTGTGTATCTTCAGAGTATAACACTAGAAGATCAACAAGCATTTAAGAATGATTTTGTCATGTGTTGATCAGTTTTCAAGTCACAAAGATCAGGAAAGAGGAGGGGGGAGGGGAAGAGAAGGAAGATGAAGAGGAGAGGAGAGGTAGAAAAGTTTCTGGCTTTGAGGGTTTTACGTTCCAGTAGATGAAGGAGTAGAAAATTCTAACTTCAGTTCAGTGCTCTCTAGAGGCCACGAGGCCACGGCAAAGGAGCAGCATTATTACAGTTTGCAAACTTAGACTCTAGAGGAGGTAGATCTGAGGAGGTGATTCTGGAACAGTCTTCAAAGCCATAATGAACCAAAGTTTGCGTCAGCTTCTAGTGAAGAGCTCAGGGTCTGTTCTCTCACCTGTTCGACCTGGTTTCCTTCATGAATTCTTACCAACAAATAGCATGCAAATCCTAGAGGATTAACTTATCCCTAGCTTCACGGTAGCTGTTCTTAGTCTCAGGCCAAGCCAGGCAACCCATTTAATAGTTATCACTTAAACAAAGGATGAACGATCTTCCCTCTCTCTAATAGGAAGAGCTCACTGGAAGGAAGAGGGGGGCCAAGATCAAGGGAACCCACAGAGACAACTGACCTGAGCTAATAGGTGCTTACAGATGCTGGACTGAGAGCTAGTTAGGGCATGGGACCAATGTAAGCCTCTACCTGTGTGTGACAGTTGTGTAGTTTGGTCCGAGGGATCCTAGCAGTGGGATCAGGATCTGTCCCTGGCACTTGAACTGGCTTTTGGGAATCCAATCCCCCAAGCTGGGCCACCTCACCCAACCTTGATGTAGGAGGAAGAGCTTGGCCCTGCCTCAACTTGATAGGCCATGCTTTGTTGACTCCCATTTCCCTGAGTGGAAATGGAGGGGGAGTAGAAGGGAGGAAGAGAGGGAACAGGAGAACAAGAGGGAGGGAAGACTGTGGTCAGTATGTAAAATAAATTAAACAATTAATTAAAAAAAGAAAGGGTATATTTCAGAATCTGGACAGAGAGAATTGGGCTCCACTGCCCTTTGGCCTGTGCAGACCCCATTCTTGGAATGACCCATGTTCGGGTTAGTACTCTTGTTGCCGCCGCTGCCTTCAAATTCTCAGTAAGTTTATAACAAGAGGCCCACGTTTACCCTGGGCCCTTTCAGAACATAACCAGTTCCGATGACAAAGTTCTGATAATAAAAATGACCACTACGAGACTAATAGAAATACTTAAATTGTGAGTTAGAGGGAGAAGAACGGTGTTGGGATGGGGTCATAAAGGGACAGGCAGACCCAAGTCTGGAGGGGACTTCTTCGTGTGGAAAGAAGTGAAATCCGTAAGACGCGGTCCTTCCTTCTGCGCTGTGTGGCACTTCTGTTGGTTCTAAGTGTGTATGGCTGTTAGGGATGAGAATGACCATGGAACTTCAAAGTAAAGTGGGTATTTGGGGGTCTGAAACTTCACATTGGTGAGGGAAATTAAAACTTTGTGTTCAGTACACAGTACTCAGTTTTCTTACAAAATATGGCTGTATTCTTTACTTCTCCACAATTCAACTCCTACCTTTCCACACGAAGTGTCCTGGAGTAGTCCGTGTCCTGGAGTAGTCCGGGTCCTTGACCAGGTTCTCCATTTCTGGTTCTGCCTGGAAAGTAGTAAGCAAGCCTGGCTACAGAGTTTTGGAATTAAAAAACAAACAAACAAAAGAAAAACACACTACCCCTTCCTTATTAGGATGTTCTAAGAATTTTGAGTTCACAGCAGAAAAGTGGTCCAGGAAGCAGGGCTCCTTCTGAGGCCGTGGACCTCACACCTAGGAAACGGGCCCGAAAGGAGCCTTTCTTTAACAAGGGTTCTGTTCTTTAGTGAGCACCACAAGGGTCCTTCTTTCAGCTCAAGGAGGTGTTTGAGTTTTAGCCCACCTCCTAGCCCAGGTTCTGAAGGATTCCTCTGTGCTCCAGTTTAGAGCCATGTAAATGTTGGGACATAGGCCTTCCCATGTGGGAAGAAGCATTCAGACAAGTTCCTAGAGAGTTCTATCCCCAGACACAGGCCTTCCCTTGTGGGAAGAAGCATTCAGACACGTTCCTAGAGAGTTGTGTCCCCAGACACACAGCGAGGTGCTGACAGGCCTTCTGTGGATTTTTTTTTTGAGAACGGAGCCCCCCAGCTGAGGGTGTGCAGGTGCTGGAAGCAGTGATTAGCCTTGGCCCACTGCCTGGACACATGCCTTTTATATTCTGCAGCGGGATCATCCCTGTGGTCCTATTCAGCTCAAGAGGAAAGCCTTGCAAGGATTCTGCAGGGTAGTCAGTTCCCCTGACAGGTGGAGCCCCCGCTCCTGATAGACTGCAGGCTACTTACCTCTCATGGCAGAGAACTGTATATAAGGGTCAGCTGTCTTTGGGAAGAAGTGAGAGTATATGGCTAGCAATATATTTTTTTAAAGTTTTTTTCCTTTAAAAGTTGAAAGTAAAATTACCATATATTATTCTAATCATCTCACTCTTAGATATCATCAAAAATATTTGCTAAAATATCTGCAATTACTGGCATTGACATGTTCGTCACAGCACTATTTAGAATAAAGCCTGACTGTCTATCGGTGGAGGAACGGAGAAAGAAATGTGGTATGTAGAGGCAAAGGAGTAGTATTTGCTCTTAAAGAGGAAGCCCTGTAACCTGTGCTCATTTAGCTTTATGGCCTTTCACAGCAGAAACCATTTCGCCGATAGTTTTGCTTGTTGTCTCTTAATTGCTGAAACCGCTGTGCCAAGACTGGCACGCACAGCTGCTTTGCAAATATTTGAAATAAATTTAGCAATTTCTTGTCCCATTTCTTTTTAGTTTGGCTAGACTGCCTTTTCTTAGATAGCTTAATATAATTATACCTGCCAAGCATCCTTGCTTCAGAGGAGTAAAGGAGAAGGACCAAAATGCGTGAGAGCACAGTAGACATGTTTCCTCCTGCTTCACAGCCCGCAAGGAGGAGTCGGTCCTTCTGTGAAGACACAAAGCTACTTTTTTTGTGCTGCCATTTCCCCGCTAATCTGGGAAGAAATATTTTCAGACCTGAGTCTGGTACTTGATTGCACAGCCGTAGTCACCAGCAAGTGTTGCCAGGGCAGAGCCAGCCCAGAGCAGGATAAGGGACCCTCATGTGTGTGCAGTCTGTCCTAAAACACATGCTTCCAGCCCAGAGCATCCATGTGACCCTGAAGCTCCCCATGCTTCTGCAGAGCATGGTAGGAAGCAGGCTCTTCTGGCTACTTTTCTTATACCGGTGCTGGCCCATGACTAGGCTGGGAGAACCGTGAACTGAGTTTTCCATAAAATTAAAGTGATTCAGATTGGAAGAGCAAAATTTTAAGTTCTAAAAACATATAAAAGAAATGATATGGATTTTCATGTGTGGGACCCCCAAATTTGAGAAGTTTAAGTATATAGACATGGTTTCTCTTCATTTGATTTCTTAGTGAAAATTCCCTTTATAAATGACAAGCAACTTTGTAGACCTTTTATGTGATAATCATAGTATCCTTTGATTTTAGGATCGAGAAAGTATATTCATGCCCAAGGATTTGTTGCTTTGGTCTGCATGAGAATGTCTCCCATGTGCTTTGAATGTTTGGCCTTTAGTCAGTGGAAATGTTTGGGAAGGATTAAGAGGTGTGGCCTTGTTGGAAGAGGTGTGACACTGGGGACAGGCTATAACATTCCAAGAGTCCATGCCATTCCCAGTTAGTTCTTCCTCTCTGCCTGGTTCTTGTGGATGTGAGCTCACCACTGCAGCTCCAATGCATCCCTGCCTGCTGTCATGGTCTTTGTCGTGATGCTCATGGACTCACCCTTCAAAACCATAGCCCCAAATAAACTCTTTTTTCTGTGAGTTGCCTCAGCCATGGTGTCCTATCAAGACAACAGAAGAGTAACTAAGATGCTACTATTGTTTTTAAAGCACACTTGTAGAGCATTGTTCAGGGACGACAAGCGTGTATACAGTTCTCTGCGTAGACCCAACTTTTAAGCCAATTTGAAAAGGAGATGGTTTTCTTGTATACAGGAGAATGATATACAATGGACTTGAGCCCTGCGTGGAAAACAAATCTCAAGTGCAGTCTTCCACATTAGGAAAATCAGAATGAAAACAGACTTTGTCTGACACCTGCTCCTCCTAGCTACAATTGCTGTCTCCGTGGCACGTGTGCTATTGAGTGAAGGGCTCCTACCATTCAATGCTTCTCTTTCTCCTGTTTTCCTTCTCATCCTGGGTCAACCTCTAAAGTTGACCTGAAAAGTATCCTTAGAAGAAAACACTGACATTAATAATTAAACAAAGATGAAGGAAGGCTATTTTGAGTGATTTTATTCATACACTATTTCCTATAGGAATCAAGTAGTTTTCAAAGCAAGATAAACACTGATGATCCTGCACGAGAATGGATGGTCAGAACATGCACTGTCCAGGTCTTTTAGCGCAGAAGATATGAGAGTAATAACTGAAAATGGCCATTGAAGCTAAGATGAGACTGGCTATAAAGGTAGCAGCCCCTGTCTTCACTCACGTGCAATGCCCATCCAGCTACCCTCCCTCATTCCTCCAAAACCATGCTTCCTCCACCACCAGAGAGGAAGCATTTCTATCAGACAGACCAGAGGGAAATCCAGATGGTTCCTCTTCTAATAGGAATTTGCATATATCTCTTGATGTGAGAGAAACTGATTAATATTTTACCTCAAGGCCCATGCGAGCAGCTAAATTTCCATTTTCTCTGCATTTCCACGTGCCCTCAGCAAATCACCTTGTAGTTGACCTGACCACACACTCACCCGCCTACACAAACTCAAATTTCCCTCTGAGTCTTTGTCCCATACTCTTTTGTTTGGCTGGTCTTTCTTCTTCTGGTCTTTCTTTTGCTCTCTCCTTCTTTCCATCCTGCTGATCTGGGGAGAAGAGTAAGAGGGTAGAATGTTGGAAAGGGACTGCTTACTTCCAGAATGAATAGCTTGGTTTCAAGCAAGAATGAGGCATCATCCGGCCTCCATTGGAAGGATCAGTAGACAGGTGGCTCAGGAGTCAAGAGCATGAGCTGATCTTCCATAGGACCTGGCTTTGGTTTTCAGGACCTACCTGTGTCAGGTGGCTCAAAACCATCTGTAACTTCAGGGGATCCCATATGTCTGGGCTCCTTGCTCATCTGTGCGCACACACACACACACACACACATACACATGCACACACCTACACATAAAATAATAAAAATAAATCTTACAAGATTATTGTACCTATACCAGGATCAGGAGATATGCAAGGATTATGGGCTGCTTCAGTTTCAAAACAGAATTAGCATACGGTCATTAGTTGGCGTGGAGAAGACAAACGATTTTTAGGTTTTCTGATTTTGAAAATGGGAAAACAGCAATATTTACCTCATGAAATTGAAGGCAGTGAAGGAAAAGAGAAATGGAAAGAAAGAAGAAAGTTTCAGAACAAGCTTTGTCGAGCGTCTTGAGTGTTGGAGAAATGTGAGCTTTTGTCTCAGCATCCGTGTTCTACAAGGAAGTTGCAAAGGGCCGCTGAATGAAATGATCTATACAAGACAAATGCTGTGAGCTGTTAGCCAGTGTTCAAACACCAGTTCATAAGGGAGTATTGTCTGCCATGTGCTACCTCAGACTCCTACTAAGACCAACTAACGGTTTTAACTTTTCCCAACAACTCCATAAAGTGAGTTCGCTATCCTCATTGCCACTTTAGGGAAGCTGAGGCACACCAGGTGACTTGCCACACAGCTAACAAGCAGGGAGAAGCGAGCACAGAAACGCATCTGCTCCAGCATCCTCCCTCCCAGCCACTGTGGTCTTGACAGCTCACAGGTAAACTCGCTCCCACTGTCTCTGTGTCTCTCCCCCATTTTCCCGTCTGTTTTGAAGGTAACATACTTAAGGGAGAAAATCAATTTGACTTAAAAACTGGAATTTTAGTTGTCCAGACTAATTGAGGTTGAGCCGTAGTCAGGTCTGGAAGCCCTGTTGCCAAATTCCAAGGAGCCACAGAGCTCTGAGTCCACTCTAGAGCCCCTTGTAAACTTGTAGAACAACTCTAATCAGGAAAAAATGCAAGGGCTGGCAGAATTTCAAGTCCCTGCCCTGTTGTCAGGTGTGAGCTGTGATTTGTCATAGAGCCCTTGGCTGTAGACAGAGGCCTTGATGTTCCAGGCCCAGGCCAGGCAGAGCTTTCGGGGAAGAAAAGCCGCGTGAGGCATTCTCCCACTGTTAACCCCCCTCCCCCGACCCGCGCTTGTACCTCAGCCATGTCAGATGTGTGCAGATGACACATTCAAAGCCCATTCAGAATTTCTAATTAGCCATTCTCTTGAACCACTAAGACTCCTACTCTCGCGTGGAGGAGCCCTGGCTCTAAAATGCACCCAAATAGAAGCAAAAATTCTTCCATCTGCTTAGAGATTTAACTTGGTTTGGTGATTTGCTTTTCCCCCCTGCATCTGCAGTTGGAAAAGTTTTCTTTCACATGACTAACCAATCCAAGCTAATGAAAACCCAAAGAACAAAGAAAGTAAAGCATGTGTCTGAGTCAATGGGAGTGCTCTGGGGAGGAGAACATCTCCTAAGACGTCACCAAGCAGGACCCCATTAGCTAAGGCAGAACAGACCAGAAGGCTGGATTTAAGGGGAAGAGCACTTGCTCTCTATCTCCGTACGCTATGTCTGGTCCCCACACACCTCTGCAATGTGAGCCATCCATGACCACTTGAGACCTCGCAAGGCCAGGTATGTTGCTGAAGGTCTTCTCAATAGGAAACAAACAACAACAACAAAAACCTAAGATTTTGCTCCTCTGTAGGACTGTGATATCAAAGTCCATTTTTTTTTAAATCTAGGTGTCTCTGTCTCCACCCTATTTTCTAAGTGAAATTAGAATCCCGCAAACTTCCTCTTTCAGCTATAACTGAACAGAAGCTTCAACAGGCCCCACCTAAAAACAAAGAGATTTAGTATATGTACGAAAGAATAAACTTTAATATATTACTGAAGTCACTAAGATGTGGGGAAACAGAACAGAGGGAGGAGAAAACTAAGCTGAAGCATCCTAAGGAGCAGGGGACAGTGGCACCTACGTGACGAGGAAGGTGTGTACGCTCACGACGGAGCCTGGCGTGCGCACACATGTCTAGCATCTGTCAACAGTCGGGGCAGGAGAGCTTGGGAGGTCTTAGAGAAGTTGTTTGTTATTTAACTCGGGTTCTGAAAGATGCCAGTGAACCTTCTTTCAGGAGGCAAGTATCCCTAACTCAAGTCTTCAGTGCATAGGAACATTGGGTTTGACAAAATATGAACGTAATAAAAAAAATTAACAAATAACCTGTTTAGAGAAACGAATAAAATCCAAACCATAGGGACACGTACCACTAGGGAAGGTCAGCAGAAGCAAGACAAGAGATCATTTTAGGGTTAAATATGAAGGGTACCATAACAGCAAAGGGTGAAGAATGGCCATCCACCCTCAGATCTGCATAAAACTTCAGTGAAATGATAACCCAGCTCTTGCCCAGGTTTTCCTTTTCCTTTTTTTTCAAAAGACAAACTCAGAAATAAAGAATGAGAAAGGAATTAAGAGGAGCCTGGACCACAGATGACCATCCGTTATCATCTTAGCAGGTGTGCAGGAAGGATGAAAAGTGAATGATAAACCAGCACTGGCAACCCTGCCCCTGCCCAAGACGGATGGATGCAGGACTGCATCAGCCCGTACACATACTATGCTGGCGTACACATGTAGGAGGCAAACTTGTACCAGTTTGTGGGAAAACACTAACTGGCCACTCAATTCATTTGTCAAATTTTAAGAGTATCTTTATTTTTATACCTATGCAATATTTTGGGTCCTCATAAAATTCTCCATTTAGCTATGAGCGGATTCTAACAAATATTAAGTTACGGCGAAGTTAGGATCTGGGCCTATCACAAACCCCCAAATGTCGCTGTGGTTGGAGTCAGAGGCAGCCTTCCACCTAGGAGAGCATGCTGTGGAAAGGTGAAGGGTCTCATCGAACGGCAAAAAGGTGAAACCTACAAATCTCAGTATGAGTACTCCAAGGTTCCTAACGAGATGGGGAAGGGAGATCTTTGGCAGGCCCAGGAGTCTCAAAGTGACCTTGGGGCTCCGGGAGGAGAAGCTTCAAGGTCAGTGAATTATTTCCATCACAAATCTCCTTATGTCAAAGCTACCTGTTTATTCCCATGGTCATTCCTCCAGCAGACAGTCCCTGCCAGGAGCCCCCCTGGCACCCGCTCTGACCCGAGCACACTGTCCACACTCACACCCGCCCTCTCTGACC
>NC_022009.1:80735192-80749821 GCF_000317375.1 Microtus ochrogaster
GAGCACACTGTCCACACTCACGCCCGCTCTGACCCGAGCACACTGTCCACACTAATGCCCGCTCTGATCCGAGCACACTGTCCACACTCAGCCCGCTCTGACCCGAGCACACTGTCCACACTTCGCGCCCGCCCGCTCTGGCCTGGCTGCATTCCACCATCCACTTTGTGCTTTTATTGTCAATTCGCTCTTCACTTTCCCTGGCCAGGAAAAACAAAACTGCAGAATGGTGAAGGCTAAGTTGTTCTTTTCCTTTAAAGCGTGCTGAAAAGTGGGAAGATTTACATGGTGGGAGAAATGGATGAGGATAAAGAACATGACAGAAGAGGAAGGTGTTCGCCCAGTTTGAGCTGAAAGCCCCTCTCCTCTGCCAGTTTTATTGCCATAGGAGCGAGCACCCAAGAGTGGCAGGCTACTGATATTTCACTTTATGAACAGCAGTCCCTGAAAACTCCAATAGCAAATCTTGGATCATTTCTCGCATGTGCTAATGATGTTACTACTCCCAAGCCATTAGATATGATTTTTTTTTGCACATCTGTTTCTGAAAAGAAAAAAATCCACACATCATGTGAAAATATTCCATAAATTACAGGGTTTGAGCTGACTCTGTAGTTCACCGTCTGGGTTGTACCTGCCTCCAGTTAAAGTTTTCTCCTTTATGAAGACAGATAGTGGCCTATCTGTGTATTACTAGTGTTGACTATTCCTTTGTTTTGATAGACTTTGCTTAAATCAGTAAGTCATGTATAAAGTCAAACTTTAATCTTAACTTTGCAGTATATTTTATACATGCTAAAATATATTTTAAAAAGCTTCACCTATTTATGGCTTTTCTGCTACTCACATACATGTAGTAACATTGGAAGGGCCACCATTGTCAGTGGTTCTCAAAGGCTGCTGCCGATAATTTGTGTTGTCTTTCCTCATTGTCTAGTGGATGTAAATACGTCTGTTTTCTTTATGGCCAAGAACGCTGTTCTTGAGGCTGTAGATATGCCAGATCATTTGCAAGGGAGTGTGTGGCACTAGCTTCCTGCATATCGAGTACCAAAACAAAGCTCAGTAGTGATAGCTCCTGAGGCCCCATGCAGATCTGTCTAGTTGGTGGGGGCCTATGTATTTCCTGACTTGGGTCAGACAATAATGACACTGTTATATAGAAAAGTTTAAGACTTAGAGCGGATCTGTCAATCAGGGATAACGTTCACAGTTGAAAGATAGAGGGATGCTGAAGAATGTGCTCAGACAAACCCTGTCCTAAGCCCCTGACTGTGTCTCCTCAGTCGTACACCCAAAACCTCATTGCCTTTAGATAGGTATCCTTTCCACCTCTAGGTTGATGAGATATGAAATTGATCTTCCTGTTTCCACTCTTACCAGCCCTCTATCTGCCCTTCTTCGTTTCTCCAGAGCAACCTTTTTAAAAAGAAAACTGAGTTCTCTGTCTCAGGTTCAAGACTACGTGCCAGCTAGTCCCTGCCTACCAAACCGCCTCACTCACCTCACCCTCTGTAATTCTTGTGCCTACCAGCTGATGGTCCTCAATAGTTATCAGATCCCTGCAACATCTTGCTTCCTCTGCCACGAACACTTGGCATTGTGCCTCCTTCCATTTTAGTTCAGTCGCCTTCTGCTTGTTTCTCAAGTACCATTTTTGCCCCTCTTAACTTACCCTTATGTCGCCATCACCATGGGTAGCTCAGCTATTTCTCTACTCCTGAGAGCTCTGAGGTTTTTACCTTGCAGGACTGATGTCACCAGCTAACAGAACGCCTCAACAGGGTCATCCCTTTCTTTAGTGAGGTTAAGAAAATCTGGTGCAGCATTATTTTCAAAAAAAAAAAAAAAGCTTGTGAGTCCATTGTTGAACTTGTTGTTGGTAAGATTTGAAAGGTTTGAGTTCCTAGACTATGGCCAGAATTGTGATAACTGTAAGGGTAGCAGTAGTGGGCACCTACATCTGAAGGTCGTGTTGATGCAGAGAGTGGATGGAGACTAATCCTCCTTTCATAAATTAGAACTGGGAAGGACAGATCCCAGTAAGACTTACACACAACGTAGAAATGGCTGAAAGCAGAACCGGACCCAGGGCTGTGATCTTACTTTGCAGTTCAGTATGGATCTATCTTCTGCTCTCAAACAATACCTTCTTGTTTTAAAATAAGTAAACCCTTGGCATGCCAAGTTCCTTTCTTGTTGGTCAGTGCACAGAGTTTGAAAGTGGACAGTTTTGACTGAGTGTTTGAGACCACTCAACCCTTAACAACTAAAAAATATAAAAAAAATAAAATAAAATGAGTCTTAGTAACTGTGTGCCTTTGCCTCTGCCCTGGAACATTTGTCCACTGGAACTTCTAAAAAAATGACCCACTTCCCTCCATTTCTTCTTCTGTGCCAAAAAAGAAAAAAGGAAGAGAAAAAGAGAAAGGAAGAGAGAGAGAAAAGAAGAAAGATCAATATGACATATGGACGAATTCCAACATCAGCCAGCGTATATATTAAAGTTTTAAATCAATTATTGCTCTAGTACACACCCTGAGGTTGAGAACGAAAGAACATCCAGGACTAACAAACCTGATTGTTCTGGCAAAGGTGCCATTCAATTCATGCTGGCATCTCTGGGTTTTCTTTTCCTTTGGTGTTCCAACTTCATTTTTTAAAAAAAGCAAGGTAATGGTTCAAGTAGCGACTTTTAAGATTGCTGTTTCATTCATTTTTCTCCAGGAGACTTCTACCTCCCGGGTCTCTTGAGGGTTTCGAAAAGGGCGTGATGCTTAGAGTTTGCTTATTTAGTTGTAGGGACATCTGTCAGTCTGTGAGCAAGTCTATTAGACCGTAGATTACTCCTTGCTTTATTGCTTTCCAAGCAAGGCTGAGATCTTGGCTTAGGACCATGAGTACTTCACAACTTGGCATCCTTAGCGTCCCCCCAAAAGGACTTAATTACGGCAGTTCAGAAACCAAATTACAACTACATAGCAAAAAGACTTGAACCTGTAATCATACTGTGATTACTATTGATCTAAAATTCCTGCAAAACATGTGGATTTTTTTTCTAGGCAAGTACTGGAAGTCGATCAAGATGGTGGCTGTTGCAAGGGGCTGTGCTTTGCCTGGTTCTCAGCTGCAAGAGGAGTCAGAGACCGTGTCTGCACTAGCCTCTCTGACGGTCGATGTGGAACAGCCATTCGCTCAGGAAGATGGCAGGTATGGACCCAGCATGGGGGGGATCATGTGGCCAGGAATGTCCAGACTCATTGCTGGCATTCTGGAACTTTCTTGCTGCTGCTTCTTCGCCTACGTCTTCTACTTTCTCCAGCTGTTTTCTCCAAAGCCACAGATGGCAGAGTATATACTCTAGGCTGTGAAGAACTCAACTATTTCATTCTTCCTGGGAAAAACAGAGCTGGAGCACACGACTCACAGAGAAAGAGAGCGTGAGATAGACGGTGAGAAAAACCACTCCTCGCTGGGCAATTTAGTGCAGGTCATCCTGGAAAGGGCTGCTTGGGGACTTCATGTCTTCCCCTCCTTAGCTCTGTTTTCCCAGACGTTCTTTCTTCTTCTCATCATTCGTAATTTCTGATATAAGAAATGGAACACAAGAAGGTGAAGCTGTGTGGGATGCTGGTCAGGGGCCAGGGATTGTATACATACATGGGTCTCCTTGGGTCTATGTGTGTAAAGATGGAAGGAGTGTGTGTGAAGTCTAGGAGAAATGAGGCTGAATCTATTCTATATTCCATGAGGAGAATTTCTCAATTTGTCTTCATATGTACCCAGACTGGGGTGGGGAGTGGGTTGCCTTCTTACTCTTTAAGGAACCGTTCTCAGCTTGTACATTGTCCTGCCCATTCCCTCCATCCTGACGAGGATGCTACCCTCAACATTTCTTTACAGTCCACTGTGACCAGCCGGACTGGTGCTTTCCACAGCTGGCTGCAAGGTCACATCTTGTCTCTGGGCTTATGTCAGGCATAACTCTGGAGCTTGCTTATGAGAAGGAGCTCCAGCTCCCTGCATCAGTAACATCAGAGCCTGCCACCTCCCAAACACATGAATGTGAGCCGTTCTGGCTTTCTTGCCTTAGCTGGATACTCCCGGTTTAATGGATTTAACATCTTGTTTGCGTCCAAACAGTTGATATACCGAACAAGAGATTTAATCTTTCTGCCTATGTTTTCTCTTGCTGTAACCAGCTGAGGAGAAGATTACCAATGGGGAGATCCCTTGTGTGATGCTGAAGTAGAAGGCATTTCCCCGCAGTACCTGGAGAGAGGGGGAAACGTGTTTTACATTTTTGATATTATGTGAACTAGCCCCCCCGCTGTCCCCAGCTCAGAACTGAACCAGGTTCATAATCCAGAGGTGTTGCAGTGATTCTCAAGGCCAAAACCAGTTAGTTGTCATCTGAGGGCCGTAAAACCAAGGAAGCTAACATCTGTTAGTGTGGGATCGAAAAGAGCAAGGCTATTCTTCAGAATACATTTAACACAGCAAAGTGCGGCGAAGTTAATTCTAAGTAACTCTGGCCATGAAATTGCAGCACTTCCAATAATTAACAATAACATGAGATGTTGTGAACCTCAAGAAATATAAAAAAAAATCTCGGTGCTTTGGCAGGCGCTACCTCTGCAAGCACATCTACGTATTCTGTGGTAAATCTTGTGCTTGGCTCCTGAGAATCTGTAAGAATGAACCCGGTTTCTGTTCCCCGTGATTCTGCCCTTCCACTGAGGACACGTAGGGCACATGAATGCTGAGTCCTGATGAACAGAAAGGCAGAGCGGAAGCCAGGTTTCTTGTCTGTTTATCCCTTTCAGACCGATTATACCAACTGTGATTATTTTATTATCGAGAGAAAAGAATGGTTTGACTTGAACTATCTTCTGTGGTTTTTTATTTCCCTCAACAAAGGGACAGAAAACAATTCTGCTGGAACCAGATCCTGTGTTTCAGTTAAACTGTGTATGACTTCTTGAACGGGATAATGGAGACATGGGTGGGGGCGGGGAGGGGTGGAGAGAACACGGGAGATTGACCCAGGGTTTGCAATCGGAATCATCCCCCTGCTCAGCAGGCAAAAATAAAGGGAAGGCCCCTGGGTCTTTGTTGTGAATGCAATATTGTAATCACACAGGAAATTGAAAAAATAGAAAAAAAATCAGAGAGTTAAATGGATGGAAAGAGCAAAGGCAAATTCTTTTTATAGGAAATTCTTGCCAGTTATTTTGGAGGATATATTGGTGTTTGGAGGGAGATGACTCATTTTGTACTCGGATTCTGGGTAAGGCAGCCCTTTTCTTGGCCAACTCATATCTGACTCATTTACCACTAGTGAATAAGGGATAAAATGCTCCTGGCTAAGAACCATTTTAAGTGTTTTCTGTTCGTTTTCTTGAATGGGGGAGGGGTGACAGCCATTTCATCTTTATGACCACACTGATGGGCCTTGTAGGACACAGTACTGAGGAAAGACGGGCCAGTGGGAGCTCATGCTGTGGAACATTCCCAAATACACAGCAATCATGGGTCATTTTTCAGTGACAAAAGACTTAAATGGGAAGGGAATGATGGGTGGATCGGCAGAAAGTGGGAAACAAAGCCCAGAGCATGCCCACGTGAGGGAATCAAAGAAAAACAAGAGGGTAGGCTTGGTATATGCAGCAGATTGTTAGAAACAGGTTGCGGTGTTTGTTTCTCTGTCGTTTGCTAGGGCAGCATGCCTGTAAGATCTGGAGTGTGCGTGTAGTGGTGTGCCTCTGTGTTTGGACTCTGGGAGAGTTGGTAACAGGCTTCAATTTCCTCTTAGAAGAAAGGAAGGTCGGTCGGCCCCCAGTGACTTCAGGACAGCCAGCTACAAAGGATTAGGAGCACATTGGCACTCCAGACTTCTTGGCTGAGGCCTTTTCCTTTCCCGGCTGGAAATGAAAGTGAAAATTAAATGTTCACATATCAGTCTGAGCTGTCGACAGACGGGCGCATCGTGTTTGATTATCTGAGTACATCTCTTATGTCCTTAATCAGTTAATTTTCGACTTTCGGTAACTTTTCTCATGAAAGAGGTAGCTTCAAGCCTTTGATAATCTTTGAAGCCTGGGGGAATATTTGCTTCGGAGGCTCGGAATTTGTGGAGTAGCTGTCTTCCTGTGAAGATAAGGTGCCATTAGCAGAGAACTCGCTGACATCTCGGCCTTCATTTTGAACAGCTTATCCACAGAGCAGAAGGACACTGGTATTGTTTTTCTGACTATGGCGACTTATAGAAAAGCATAGGCCTTCTCAATGCATGTTCATATCTAACACACAAAGAAACACGATGGTTCAGATTTCCTGGACAATGAGAGTCCGTCTCTATGGCTGCTAGCAATGGACACCGCACGGGTCGTGCCATTCTCCGGAGTCTCCCTGCGCTGTACCAGTTTATCTAAGCAGGCAGATGTTCTGAAACGCATCTCACTTTCATTTTCTCTCAATGTCAACCAAGCATCAGCTAGAAAGCTGACTCACATCTAGAAGCTTCCTCGTGGAAACAGGAAAGGTCTGTGCACATGTCCTTCCGTCCCCGTCCTCTTGGAACGTCTACGTTGTGTGTTTTTAGTATATAATACAAACTCAGAGCAGGGGTGAAATCTGACCTGGTCCATTCAGTGGGTCCTGCAGGGCCCAGTCTACATCCTTCACAAAACAGTATTTAATTTATTGAAAGGAAACAGGATCAGATAGAACTCTGAGGAGACTGGGGTGCATCAAGAGCTTAGTGTCCCCTCTCTTCTTCCTGCTCATTCTGGTCCTCACCGCTTAAGGAAGAGACGGCTCTAGGAGAGGGCACCTGACTCAGATTAAAAAGCACACGGAAAGGATCCAGCCCCACGCCTGTTTTCTAGGAAACCCCCAGGAGCGTGGGATCTGACTCTTCCCTTCATGTTCATTCCTCGTCCGTTTGCTCTTCTTGTTCTTCCCCTAATCAGTTGTTTGTGATCCAGTGACTTCAAGAATACAGAGATAATACCTTCACATCTGTGTGTTCTACTATTCTTGGTTAAACACCAGGAGATCAACACTGCATAACCACTTAGTAGTAACCACTTAATTGACTTTATTACAAACTGTGTAGCTGGCTAACCCACCTCAAAAAGCATACAATTATTTTATATATAGGTATATATGTAATTTCATAAATAAAGAAAAGAGTAATTTGGAAGAAAAACACTCTTAAGCAGTCCTTCTGGCAGAAATCAAGCAAGAATTCTGTGGTAAAAACCCTGCATGAGTGACATTCAAGATAGAGGCAAAAATAGGGTTTTACTTTTTTTCTACATACGTACAACCAATACTTCAACCTCCTTTTTCTATTCAGCAACCAGGAAACTGTTTAAAAAAAAAACTGTAGCCAGGCAGTGGTAGCACGTGCTTTTAATCCCAGCACTCAGAAGGCAGAGGCAGGTGGATCTCTGAGTTCGAGGTCAGCCTCGTCTACGGAGTGAGTTCCAGAATAGCCAGGGCTACACAGAGAAAAGGAACTCTGTCTCAAGAAACCCAAACCAAAAGCAAACAAAGAAACAAAAACAAACAAAAAATGCCAGCTGTAAGAACAAGCCCTGCCATACTTTGCTGAAAGTTCCCAGTGCCCTCCATCTCCACAGAGACCACCTTCTGTGCGATTTTACCCTCTCCCAAGTCCACGTTTCACCTATAACCCTCCCTTCTCTATGAGCTCTGCTTTAGGTTCCGACAACAACCTGGCGTAATTAGTTTTTGACTAAAATACATGTTTCCTGTGGTAATTGCCTGTATGGTGGGTGCTACTTGCTGGCACCCCTCTGATGGAAGCCGCACCCACAGCGAGACCGGTGGGGAACATGTCTGCCACTCCACAAAGTCCTGATCTGCTTTCCCAGTCAACACCAGTCCCACCAGAGGTGTAACACCTTTTTACACCACCCGTTCATCGGCTTATTCTTAAATTTCATTTCAGTGGCATTGTGTGCTACATACTGGTTGGTAATCTGGCTTCTCTCACGCCACTAAGCATGGTACTTTTGACATCTGCCCACGTCTCTCACAGTCAGTGTTCCGCTCATGTTTAATTGCTCGTTAGACCAAGCATATTGACGTATCCTAATTTGTTTATCCACTTACCTGTGGATTGGTGCTTGGCTTGCTTCCAGTATTGGACTAATATGAATAAAACTGCTATGATTTTGATTTCTTTATGCTGAAAGTAAAATTTACCATGTTAATGGTTTTCAAGTGTGCTATGCAGGAAAGGAGGAACGTGTGCTATGTGAACGGAGGAAACATAGACTTGCATCCATTTCCTGAACTTTATCTTGCAGAACACAAACTGTATCTCCATGACTCGATGTCTCCCTTTCTCCTCACACCCAAAGTCAGTCCCTGTCCCACTTTCTACCTCATTGCTTTGTAAGAGCAGCAGAGTAATCTAGATGAGAAAGATGATAACTCGTATTAGCTAAGAGAGTAGAGCTTCGCTGTATTGTAAAATTCACAATAAAGGCAATACAAGGAAGGAGGGAAGTGAGGTAGGACTGGGTAATGGGCATTGCCAGGAGATGTGTGAGAAGCCAGCAGGATGGACCAGCAGTCCCTGTGGCTGCACCTGACAAGGCTTCCACACCCACAACACTGAGAAACCTGATTCAAGCAAGTTGTCTTGACCTTCACACCGACGGGCGAGTGCGCACACACACATACACACACACACACACACACACACACACACACACACACACACTCATACCTTTTAAAACAGAAAATCTGTGTGAACTCCTCCAGCCTCCACAGAACTGAGGAGTTTTGTGTGGTAGACTGTTGCAAGGAGAGGGCTTTTGTCCCGGCCGCCCGGCTAGCTTAGCCCTGAAATAACCACGCAGAAAACTGTATTAATTAAATCACTGCTTGGCCCATTCGCTCTAGTTTCTTATTGGTTAATTCTTACATCTTAATTTAATCCATCTCTATTAATCTGTGTATCGCCACATGGCAGTGGCTTACCACCTAAGTTTTGGCAGCATGTCTTACTCTAGCGGCAGATCCATGGCATCTCAATGACTCTGCTTTTTTCCTCCCAGAATTCAGTTCCATCTTCCCTGCCTACCTATGTTCTGCTCTATCAACAGGCCGGGGCAGTTTCTTTATTCATTAACCAATGAAAGCTGCACATGGACAGAAGGACCTCCCACATCCTTAGTAGATAAGTTGCAAGTATGTACAACTCTTTGTGGTTTTCTTTCTTGTTCTCTTTCTTGGTTCCCTCTGCAGTATGTGTGGGGATATATTTTACTTTATTTTATTGTTTATTTATTCTCTCGTATATTACAACCTGACCACTGTTTCCCCTCCCTCCTCTCTTCTATGCCCCCCCTACCCTCCCCTCTACTCCAGGTCCTCTCTTCCTCTATTTCCCTTCAGAAAAGAGCAGAACTTCCAGGGATATCAAACAAACAAGGCATAACAATTTGGAGTAAGACTAGGTTCCTCCCTGCATATTAAGGTTGGACAAGACAACCCAGCGTGAGGATAAGAGACCCAAAGCAGGCAAAAGAGTCAGAGAAAGCACCCACCCCCACTTCTAGGACTCCCATAAGAACACCAATTTACACACCATAACATATAATATGTATACAGAGGGCCTAGGTGAAAGCCATACAGGTTCATGGATTGTTAGCTCAGTCTCTGTGAATCCTCATGAGCCCAAGATAGTCAATTCTGGGGCTTTTCTTGTGGCGTCCTTGACTCCTCTGACTCCTGAAATCCTTGCTCACCATCTTCCACAGGATTCCCTGAGCTCCTCCTAATATTTGCTGTGGATCTCTGCATCTGCTTCCATCAGTTGTTAGGTGAAACTGCTCTGATGATGATTATGCCAGGCTTAGGTCTATGAGTATAAGGAAGTATCATTAGCAATCACTTCTTTGACTACTTTTTGTCAGTCATATTTGGTGCTATCCTAGGTCTCTTAGCTATCTAGCCTCTGATTCCTGGCTCCCCAGGCGGTGTCTGGAATGGGCCTCCTCTGGTAGCATGGGTCTCAAGCAGGACCAGTCATTGATTGGCCACTCTCCCTATTTCTGTGCCACCTATACCCCAGCAGATCTTGCAAGCAGGACAAACTGGAGGTCAAAGATTTTGTGGCTGGTTTGGTGTTCCAGTCTCTCCACTAGGAGTCTTGTGTGGTGACAGGAGGTGACTGATTCAGACTCTGTATCCCCCATTTTTAGGAGTCTTAGCTAGGATCACCCTCGTAGATTCCTGGGCTTTTCCATTGTGCTAGTTTTTCTGCCTCAGCCCTGAGAAGCTCCCCAATTGCAGTTGCCTCTTCCTGTTCTCTCTCCCTCCATCCCTGCTTCATCTGATCCCTTGTGTTCCTGACCCCGCCAGCCTCCAGTCCACCTGCAGTATCAGTTCTATTTACTCTTGCCAGAGAGATTGGTACACTTCCCTCTTGGGCTCTCCTTGTTCCTTAGCCTCTCTAGGTCTGTGGATTGTAGCATGATTACCCTTTACTTTACAGATAATATCCACCATCTTAGTTAGGGTCTCTGTGAAGAGACACCATGATCATAGCAGCTCTTATGAAAGAAAACATTTAATTGGGTCTGGCTTACAGTTTCAGAGGTTTAAACCATTCTATCATGGTGGAACATGGAAGCCTGCCAGCAGACATGGTGCTGGAGAAGAGAGTTCTTCTGCTGAGAGTCCTCCATCTCGATCTACAGGCAGCAGATAGAGTCTCAAAGTCTGCCCCCACAGTGACACACTTCCTCCCCAAGGCCACACCTCCTAATAGGGTCACTTCTTATGAGCTTATGGAGGCCAATTGCACCAACTGTACTCAAACTACCACATTATCACTTATGAGTGAGTACCTACCATGTTTGTCTTTCTGGGTCTGGGTTACCTAACTCAAGATAAATTTTTCTAGTTTCATTCATTTGACTGCAAATTTCATGATGATCTATTTTAACTGCTGGGTAATATACCACTGTGTAAATGTAAATACACTTTCTTTACCCATTCTTCAGGTGAAGGACATTAAGTTTCTGGTTATTATAAAGTAAGCTACTATGAATGTAGTAGAACATCCTTTGGGTGTATACCCAAGAGTGGTATAGCTGGGTCTTGAGGAAGACCAATTTCCAGTTTTCTGAGAAACCACCATATTGATTTCCAAAGCAGCTAAACAAGTTTACACTCCCACCAGCAATGGAGTGTTCTCCTTTCTCCGCATTGTTGCCAGCATAAAATCTCACTTGTGTTTTTGGTCTTAGCCATTCTGACAGGTATAAGATGGAATCTCAGAGTCCTTTTGATTTGCATTTCCCTGATGGCTAAGGTGTTTATCAGCCTTTTGAGATTTCTCTTTTGAGAATTTTATGTTTAGATCTGTATTCCATTTTTCAATTGCATTATTTGGTTTGTTGATCTCTAGTTTCTTAAGTTCTTTATATATTTTGGGGATTAGTCCTCTGTCATATGTGGAGTTAGTGAAAATATTTTCCCATTCTGTAGGCTGCTCCTTTGTCCAGTTTATGGTGTCCTTTTCCTTGCAGACGCTTTTCAGATTCATGAAGTCCCATTTTTGTTGATCTTAGTGTCTGCACTATTAGTTGTGTTTAGGAATTTGTCCCTGTGCCAATGTATTACATCTGGACTTGAGTTTTGTGCATGATGACAGGTGTGGATCTCTTTGTTGAAGATACTTTCTTTTTTCATTGTGTACTTATGGATTCTTTATCTAAAATCACTTGTCTATAAGTCTGTAGATATATGTCTGTGTCCTCGGTTTGATTCAACTGATCCCTGAGTGTTTTATACCAATACTCTGCAGTTTTATTATTATATCTCTGTAATAGAGCTTGAAATCAGGGATGATGATACCTCCAGAAGTTCTTTTATTGTACAGGATTGTTTTAGCTGTCCTGGGTTTTTTTTTTTGTTTGTTTGTTTTTGTTTTTCCATACGAAGTTGGGTAGTGTTCTTTCAAGGTCTGTAAAACATTGTGTTTGGATTTTAGTGGGGACTGTGTTGAATCTGTAGATTGCTTTCAGTAGGGTGGCCATTTTTACTATGCTGAGCCTAAAGATCCGTGAACTTGGGAGATCCAGCTTCTCATATCTCCTTCAGTTTCTTTCTACAAGGAATTTAAGTTCTTTTTATACAACTCTTTACTTGCTTGGCTATAGTCAACCCAAAATATTTTATATTATTTGTGGCTATTGTGAAGGGTGCTGCTTCCATGATTTCTTTCTCAGCCAATTTGTCATTTGTGCATAGGGGAGCTAATGATTCTTTTTTTAGTTACTGTTTTTTCCTTTTTGGTTTTTCAAGATAGGGTTTCTCTGTGTAACCACCCTAGCTGTCCTTGAACTCGCTCTGTAAATGAAGCTGGCCTTAAACTCACAGAAATCTGCTAGCCCCTGCCTTCCTAGGGCAGGGATGAAAGGTGTGTCCCATCACCACTCAGTTTAGTTAATCTTATATCCAATCTCTTCACTCAATGTGTTTATCAGATGTAGGAGTTTCTTGGTAGAATTTTTGGGGTCACTTATGTATACTATCAGATCATCTGTAAACAATGACACTTTGACTTCTTCCTTTCTAGTATTCCCCTTGATCTTCTTTTCTCTTATTGCTCTAGCTTCAACTTCAAGTACTACATTGAATAGATGTAAAGTAGACAGCCCTTTCCTGCCCCTGATTTTAGTGGAATTGCTTTGAGTTTCTCTCCATTTAATTTGATGTTGGCTGTCTGTCTGTTTAGATATGTTCCTTATATCCCCCATCTTCCCAAAACTTTTATCATGAAGGGATGTTGGATTTTGTCAGAGGTTTTTTAAACATCTAATGAGATGATCATTTTTTTCTTTTAGTTTGTTTATATGGTGGATCACATTGACAGATTTTCATCTGTTGAAACATCCCTGCATCTCTGGGATGAAGCTGACTTGATCACGTTGATCTTTTGGGTGTGTTCTTAGATTCAGTTTCCAAGCATTTTATTGAGTGTTTTTGCATCAATGTTCATGAGAGAAATTGATCTGTAATTCTCTTTCTTTATTGAGTCTTTGTGTGGTTTTGGTATCAGGATGACTATGGCTGCAAAAAGAATTTGGCAATGCTCCTCCTGTTTCTGTTTTGTGTAATAATGTGAAAAGTATTGGTATTAGCTCTTCTTTGAATGTCTAGTAGAATTCTTTACTGAAAGGATCTGAAGCTTGGACTTTTTTTTTTTTTTTTTTGGTTGGGCAACTTTAATGACTGCTTCTATTTCCTTAGTGGTTATAGGCCTATTTAAATTCTTTATCTAATCTTGACTTAACTTTGGTAAGTAGGATCTAGCAAGAAAATTGTTTACTTCTTTTTCCAACTTTGTAGAGTACAAGTTTTTGAAGTATGACCTAATGATTCTTTGGATTTCTTCAGTGTCTGTTGTTATATCGCCTTTTTAAATACTAATTTTATTAATTTGGATATTTTCCCTCTACCTTTTAATTAGTTTGGAATTAGTTATTCTATTTTGTTGATTTTTCTCAAAGGACAAACTTTTCATTTCATTGATTCTTTGTAATGTTCTGTGTTTCTGTGTTATTGATTTTGGCTCTCACTTTATTTCCTGCTATCTAGTCTTCTTGGATGTGTTTGCTTCTTTTTATTCTAGAGCTTTCAGATATACTGTTAAGTTACTAGTATGAGATCTCTGTAATTTCTTTATGAAGGCACTTAGTGCTATGACCTTTTCTCTTAGCCCTTCTTTCATTGTGCCCCATAAGTTTTGGTATGTTGTGCATGCATTTTCATTAAATTCTAGGAAGTCTTTATTTTTTCTTTATTTCTACCTTGACCCAGTAGTCTTTCAGTAGAGAGCTGTTCAGTTTTCATTAGTCTTCAGGCTTTCTGTTGTTGTTGAAATCCAGCTTTAATCCATGTTGGTCTGGTGGGATACAAGGGTTTATTTTCTTGTGCATGTTGAGACTTCCTTTGTGACTAAGTATGTGGCCAGTTTGGGGGAAAGTTCTGTGAGGTTCTGAGAAAGTCCTTTCGTGTTTGAGTTTATGTCTGTAGATATCTGTTAGCTACATTTGAGTCATCACGTCTGTCAGCTGCATTACCTCTCGGTTTAGTTTTTGTCTGGATGACCTTTCCACTGAGTAGTGGGGGGTGTTGAAGTTTCCCACTATTAATATGTGAGTGTTTATGTGTAACTTAAGCTTTAGTAATGTTTCTCTTAAAAATGTGGGTTCTCTTGTGTCTGGGGTATAGGTGTTCAGAATTGAGACACCATCTTGGTGGATTTTTCCTTTGATGAGTATGAAATGTTTCCCCCATCTCTTCTGTTTAACTCTGATTTGAAGACTGTTTTGTTAGATATAGAATGACCACACCAGCTTTCTTCTTGGGTCCATTTGCTTGGAAAATCTATTTCTAACCCTTTACTTTGAGGTAATGCTATCTTTTATGTTGAGGTGTGTTTCTTGTATACAGCAGAAGGGTGGATCTTGTTGTCAAATACATTCTGTGAGTTTGTATCTCTTATTGGGGAACTGAGTCCATTGATATTGAAAAATATCAATGACCCATGATTGCTAATTCCTCTTAGTTG
>NC_022009.1:80750168-80754124 GCF_000317375.1 Microtus ochrogaster
TATGCACACCTATGTCCCTTCTTCTGGTGTTGTTGGTGTGAGATTATTATTTCCTGTGTCCACGTGGGTGTAGTTAACCTCCATTGGATAGAATCTTCCCATACTACCTTCTGTAGGACTGGATTTGTGGGTAGATAGTGTTTAAATATGACTTTGTCATAGAATATCTTGTTTTCTCTTTCTATGGTTGCTAGCATTCAGACATTCTCACCCACCAGCCTGCCCTCAGGGACCAAGTGACAGCAGACACATCATCATCAGCTGCCACAATGTTTACTGTTGCTCTGGGTTGTGCATGCTCCCTATGCCCATGTACTATATCCCCTCATAAAAACCAGTGCCTTTTCTCTGCTCTCTTTCCCCTCCCACTATCACTCAGAGGCGGCCTCTACAACACCCTTTTCCCATGAACCTCTCGTGTGAGATCTGTTGCATGGTGTGTCTTGTGACACTCCTTGGCTCCAACCCACCAAGGTACCTTCTGCTGCTAAAGCGTTACAATGGTGCTTGCAAGTTTTGCTGGGTATAGTAGTCTGCACTGGCATCTGTGGTCCCTTAGAGTCTACAGCACATCTGACCAGACCTTTCTAAGTTTAGAGTCTCCATTGAGAGCTTGGGTGTACTTATTCAAGGTCTGCCTTTATATGTTACTTGGCCTTCTCCCCTTGCAGCTTTTAATATACTTTTTTTGTTCTTTGTGGTTGGTGTTTTGATTATTATGTGGAGAGGGGTTTCTTTTCTGGTACAATCTATTTGGTGTTCTGTATGTAAGCTTTTTGCACCTTTATAGGCCTGTCCTTTTAAAAGTTAGGAAAAAATATTTTCTATTCTTGTTAAAAATATTTTTCTGGGGCTTTGAGCTGAGATTCTTTTCTTTCTTCTATCCCTGCTATTCTTAGCTTTGGTCTCTTCATAGTATCTCAGATTTCCTGGATGTTTTCTGTCAGGAATTTTTTAGATTTAACAATTTCTTTGATGGGTATATCAATTTCTTTTATGGTTTCTGTATATACATATACAACCCCATACATATCATATGTGTGTGAGGTTGTAACTTAGATCAAGAATATTTCTGGAAATTTTGTCCTTCACTGAAGTTCTTGTTTTATTCTTAATTTAGATTGCTTCTAAAGAGCTATAACGCCAGCCCTGATTACATAGAAGCATTTCAAAGGTTTTTATGGAAGATCCCCTATGTGTTAAATTGTTGGGGGAGGAAAACAGCAGAGAGAAGTGGAAGAATGTAGAAGTCATAAAGCACGGGGCATGGGGACACAGTACAGTGCAGGGGGGGAGTTCGTGGCTACTGCAAAGGGCCAAGGAGAAGACCGACACACTTCTTCCCTTGATGGAGTCCTGCTGTTTGCTGATAGACTAGTCTTTCAAGCAGTGATCTCAATCCTCCTAATGCCGCAACACTTCATCACAGTTCTTCATGTTGCAGGGAACCATGATTGTAATGCAAATGCCTGTGTTTTCTGAGGTGGGCTGAGGCATCCACTATGAAAGGGTCCCATGACCCCAAAGGGGTTGCCACCCACAGGTTGAGAAGCCCTGCTTTAAGGTATAACCCAAACATGTAAATTTGGATAGCAATCAGATTCTCTTTTACATACATTAAAGTCATCGGACTTCAAGAAGACTTGTAGGCAGCAAGCTCCAGGGAGTTGGCCTTTTGTGTTCAGTGCGGTTTCCATCACCGACACCAGCACTGGGCACTCAGTAGACTCCTTATATCTGATGTCAAGATTACTCTCTCTTTCCTCTCTTCACTTTCTAAATTATCTTAATCTGTGGCACTGGGCTGAAGGAATCCTTTCCTGACTATCAGAGCTCGTGTTTGCTCAATGGCCCTGGCTTGCAGTGGTGGAGGAGCGGATCTTCCAACCAACTGAGCTGTTGTTGCAGAGACCTCTCTGGCAGGTTTATTGTATCGTTAGCTCTCATTTCCATATGGGTGGGATTATTTTTCAAATTTAGTCTTATCTTCTTTTTCTTTTTTCCCCCAGAGACTCAGTACACAGGCCAGGCGTGTCTTGAACACACCATATAACACAAGCTGTCTTTGCAATTGTGTTAACCCTTCTTCAGCCTCCCAGAATGTGTGCCGCTTGCCTGACATGATAGGCCCACTACTATACAGGAGCACATGAATGTTACGGGCTAACTTTCTGATTGGTTCTAAGGCCCTCTCCATGAGATGGAATTCATACCTAGCATTCTTAAAGAAGCCAAGAACCTGTGGCTAGGTAGGTCATAGGACCTGGGGGAACATCTGCTAACCTGTGCTACTCTGTGGATGACTGAAGCGAGAACCCCCACATTTCCAAAGTGCCACATCTCACCTTTCCCCCCACACTCTCACTGTGTGTATTTCCAACACTTGGGAGGTGGAATCACGAACCTTGGGCCAGCTTCAGCTAGATAGCAAGTCTGAGGCTAGCTTGCCTACACTAGACCCTGTGCCAAAAAACAAAAGTCAGAACAACAGCAGAACAAACAAGCAAACAAACACCAACAAAAAGTGTAGTTCTGCTTTCCTCTTAAGACCATTGAGGCATTTATCCATAAGAGTCAAGGGAGCAGAAGCAGGGTAAAGGATTCAGATGGCTGTGAGGACAACGGAGAAAGCCCTCCAGGGTATGACTTTGGTGAATCAGCTCAGATTTATTCCAAACTATAGGGAACATAGAGGATTGGGCAGCTGGGAGACAAACTCTAATTTTTATTAATTGGCAAGGTCCTATCACAAGGTTTCGTACGTGGCAGCAGGGTCCTGCAGCAAAGCTCCTAGCACAAGTCTTAGCTGCCATGTGTGCAACTGGGGAGACTTCTAGCAGGAAACCGTGCCCAGGGTCACCCAGGAGATAAATCAGGCATCCAGGTTTAGAGACAGCTTTCAGATAAAGTCAGAACTCTGGGTCCAGGGACATTCTCCAGACAAGGGCAGGTGGAGAGCAAGAAATCTCGCTGGGGGGTTGGCGGAAGCGGCCCTGTTGTTGAGCTTGGGCTAAAGGCTTCCAGGCCATGATAGACTGCAAACTCTGGCCAGCGGGGCCTTCCAACAAAAAAGTCCTTGTCATCTGTCAGCAACAACTCTCAAACTTGCTGTGTCTAAAGCACAACATGCAAACATATAAAATATGTTTGATTTCCTCTCAGGGATACAGATTTAATGAAGATAATGCCTGTGGGGTGTGGGGGTCGCTCCTGCAACCTTAGCTCTGGGGAAGCTAAGACAGGAGGGGTGGGTTTGAGATACAAGTAGCACAACTGTTCTGAATATTTTCACAGCTCACAGTTTACAAAGCACCCTCTCTTATGAAAACATATCTGCTTCCCACGGCCCTGAGGACCAACCAAGTGGTACTCTTCTGTTCTGAAAACAAATTTCTACCACAGTTAGAGTTTAAAACCTAACAGCGTTGGAACTGAGTGCAAGGCATTCCCTCCGAAAGCGAAGACAGCTTTTGTAACTTGCTGGCACTGTGTTATTGTGGCGATGTAAGGCGCACTGAGGAGAGCGCATGCCATATGCACACACAGCTAAAGGTGGACTGCCGTAGATAAAGCAGCTTTGAAAAAGAAGTTACTTATTGTTCTTTCATACAATACATCCTGGCAGTAGCCTCCCCTCCCCCCACCTCCCCTCTCACCCTATTACACACTCTATTTCCCTGCAGAAAATAACAAGCAACCCCAGAATAGCAGGAGAAAGTTGCAATAAAGCTAGGCATAAACTCTCCTATCCAGGCTGGACCAGACAATAGAGCAGTAGGAGGAGGGTCCCAAAAGCAGGCAAAAGCATCAGAGATACCCCAACTCCCATTGTTAGGAGTCCCACAAAAACACCAAACTAAACAACCATGGCATGAATGCAAGCCTAGGACAGACCCATGCAGGTCTCATGAACCCTCCTTGGTTGACTGTGTGCGCCTTGTTCCCCTGGCATCCTT
>NC_022009.1:80773033-80774705 GCF_000317375.1 Microtus ochrogaster
ATTAAAAAATGGTAAACAAGAAGAAAAAGGTTGAGCAACAAGGATAAGAAATCAGTCCTCCTGGCTTCCCTAGGAGAAGGAGATTAAAACGTTTCCACAAGGTAAGTCAAGCGACAGCATTTCATGGTAGTCAGCCCTGACCACGGAACAAGTCCCCAGTTCTCCAGCCTGAGACGTAGTTGGGGAATCTGGAGATGGTTCATCGAGAGGTGATTCAACAGGTACACGTATTTGCTACCTGAGCCTGGTGACCTGAGTCCAAGACCCAGAAACAGCCCCTGAGACCAATTAGTGCTGTCCATATGCTCACCCACACGGGGCCAACCACAGGTAAACACATTCCTTACCAATGGCTAGGCGCCAAAGAAGAACGACTCTCCCTGCATCCACAGTCGGATTATTTGTCCAGCCCACAGTCTTCTCAGCAGTCAGGGTGGCTGATACAGAGGTACAGTAGTGCCTCAGAGCCTGTCAGAACAGAAAACTCGCTCCAGGGGCAGGTACAGAAAGCAAGAGTATGTACTGACCACTCCCTTCCTCCAAAGGAGGAGTAGCCAGGGCAAGCTACCTACACCTGTTGAGCCCTCTAGGGTTGGCGAGGTGTAGAGCAGCCCCATAGCAGCATCCTTTGATTTGAGGACAGGGTGAGTATAAATGACTATAAAATAAAACAGGCTATAAGGTAAAGTATCTTCCACCAACATTGTTATATTGATACAATTGAGATATTTTTCTAAAATATTGGATTTCATTAACTCTTTAAATGTATCTCCTATGGTGATGAATTCCAAGACCAATTGATGCTAACCTGGAGTGGGTAGTGGCACAGTTTCAGAGATCCTAATAGTCCCCTGTTTAAAAAAAAAAAGTGCTTCAAAGGTAAAGTTGGGTGAAATCCTTGGGCTATAATTGCTACCCTATTTTGACTAAGCAAGAAAATTCTCTCCCCAGGAAAATTCACACAAAGGATAACTGACACAAAAACAAAAAGATAAGTAGACCAATGGAGAAAAGGATCTAGAAATGAACTCACATAGCTATAATTATCACTGTTTGAGGTATCAAACACATATATTGGAGCAAAGACGGTTCTTATGAAACAGAGGTAGAAAACGGGATACCCACATCTGAAATAATGAGACTGTATCCCTATCCCTCACGCTTTATAGCCATCTGTTTGAAATGGACCAAAGCTATTAAGATCTGCAACATTAAAGCTGATAGAGGGAAATATCAGGAAAGCGTGGTACAGAGACAGGCAGGGCGTTCTGAAAAGTATTCCTGTAGCTCAGCCAATCGCTGCTGCGAATGTCCAGTGAAATTGCAGTTTAAAAGTTCTGAATAGCAAAGGAGAGACTTTAGAGTCAAGACATAAGCTACAGACTGGGGCATCATTTACTAACTACAAATATTACAGGAAATCTATAGCAAGAGAGTTATAATTTAAAATGTTAGAAACAGCAAAAATAAGAGACATCTAATCGGTAAGTGGGCAAATTCACACGTGGTTTATGGATCAATAACAAAAAATGTGTCATTTTAGGGAAATGGGTGAGACTAAGGATTGTGATAGCAAAACAAGCCTGAATCAGAAAGGCCAATATTCCATTCTGTCTTATATGCAGAATCATACATCACTACCCTCCTTCCCTGTCCCTACCTGTCCCTCCCT
>NC_022009.1:80774990-80778847 GCF_000317375.1 Microtus ochrogaster
CTCTCTCTGTTTGTGTGCCTACGCACAGGGTATACAAAAGAAGAAGGGAATTACTATATGGAGAACACAAGATGCCGGCTGATGGAAGCCAGGAAAAAGGTTGGTAAGGGACAAATGCACAAATTATGATATAAATGTATAAAAGTGTCATAGGATGTAATTTTGTATAATTACTACTTTTTAAACAAAGCAGTTGTCCCCTGTGCTGAGATCCCAGTGAGATAGCTGTTAAAGTGTGAACAGTATTTTGTGTGTATGTGGTGTGTAATGGCCTCATTCGCCCACATACATGTGGAGGTCAGAGCTTGACTTCAAGTCTTGTTAAGGTCGGTTTTAATCAATTTACACAGATTAGGATCACCTGAATAGGGAACTTGGCTGGGACAGCTCTCCTGATTGCTTTGACGAACTCACGAGGTGGCCCCTTGTGTTGGCATCCCACATGACAATGGCAAGGCAGAAGGAAGATTATTCGACTTCCTATTTGCCAGCCGGCAGTTGGCTTTAACTGTTGCTGTTCCCACCTCTGCTTACACCGGAACCAGCATGCTCTGGCTTCCTTCATGGACCAAGGGCCAGTGGTTCTCCAGGAATCTTCCTGCGGTGAAAGATTAGAAGTGTGGTAGTCCTTGAACTGCCGAGCATCCTGCCTCAAGGACCGAGCAACTATTAGGTGTTCAGCCCACTCCCACTGGAGGTGTGATTCAGCTACTGTGCTATTTTAACATACATTGACTTAATAAATTAATATATGCATGCACACACATATGCATTATATATGTATATATATGGGGGTATACACACATGAGGATGGAAGTTACAGAATAATCCCACACTAGCTCAGAATTGAGGATATTAAAGGGTTCTTTATTCAGAGGTAGACTCACACATCACAGTCCTCTGCATGAGCAGGGAACAGGAACCAAATCCAGAAGGCAGGAGAGAAAGCAAGGGCTCTTTGTGTCGGCTTTTATAGTATAAGAGGCCACGCCCAAGTGGGCTGGTATCTTAAAGGCTGAAAGAGTTCCTGCAGCACATGCACATACAAATGTAGTCAGATTTATCTTTGGCCACCAGTTCACAAATAATCGCACAGAGACCTCTTGCTAATTATGAAAGCTTGGTCGTTAGCTTAGGCTTGTCTCAACTAGCTTTTTTTTTGTTGTTGTTTATTTGTTTCTGGTTTTGCTTTTGCTTTTGTTTTTTGAGACAGGGTTTCTCTGTAGCTTTGGATCCTATCCTGGAACTAGCTGTTGTAGACGAGGCTGGTCTCGAACTCACAGAGATCTGCCTGCCTCTGCCTCCTGAGTGCTGGGATTAAAGAGATTCAAGGCATGCACCACCGCCACCCAGCTTATTTTTTAAGTTTTGTTTTTCAGATAGCTTTTATAACTTAAATTAACCTGCTTCTATTACACGTCACTCTTTAATGATGTGGTAGCTGGATTTAAACCTCTAGATTAATAGCTCCATTTCCTTGGCCCTCTGATAACATACATTTATTGAACACTACCTTCACTACTAAAATGTCTATAATTGTCTTATTGTCATGAGTTGAGTCTGAAATGTCCCCTAGAGCCTTGATGGGGGGCATAGAACCTGGAGGAAGGAAGGCCTCGCTGGTGGAAGCAGACCACTATGGTCTCTGTTTATTGGCTCCCTGCTGCATGACCGATTTCCTCCACAGACTCCCACTGCTGTGAACTGAGCTGTGCCCCTGTGGCTCCCCACTGCAATGAACTGAACTCTCTAAAGTCACGAGCCAAACAACCCCCCCCTAAATTTTCTTCTGTGAGATAATTCTGGCTAGAGTACTACAAAAGTTGTTGATATGCGAATTATTGTTCCTATTTGTATAAACTATTTTCCCCAATCTCTCTAGTCCTTGGCATCTCTAGTCAGTGAGCAGATATGACGCTTTATTGTGGTGAGCATGGATGGCATTTAAAACTCAGTCGCATGTGGTGAGGTGCTACACATCTGTGATACCAGAAGTTGAAAGACAGAGTTGGAACGTGTGACCTGAGGCTCATTCCATGGAATTAGAGGATGGAACACTTGATGTCTGTGGATCTCTTTGTCTCTGATAGTTGGTGAATTTGTTATAAGCATAAAAAAATCCCTTAGTGATGTGGGATTCCCCTCTGTATGCTTTGAATATGTTAGTTAGTAAAGGAACTGCTTTGGGCCTATAGTAGAGCTATAGGGGAAGTCAGAGAGAAGCCATGTAGCCCTGCCGAAGACAGACTGTGTGGAGATGGGTTATGTGTAAGAGTTAGCCAATAAGGCCTGTACGCCTTTAATCCCAGCACTCGGGAGGCAGAGGCAGGCGGATCTCTGGGAGTTTGAGGCCAGCCTGGTCTACAAGAGCTAGTTCCAGGACGGGCACCAAAGCTACAGAGAAACCCTGTCTCGAAAAACCAAAAAAAAAAAAAAAAAAAATAGCCAATAAGAAGCTAGAGCTAATGGACCAAACAGTGATTTAAATAATATGGTTTCAGTGTGATTTTTTTTCGGATCTGAGCAGCCGGGGACAAACAAGCAGCTTCACTACAACACCTTAGCTTCTGAAACAGTTCTTTGTCCCACTAAGAGAGCCCCTCTGACTAGGTCATGAAGATCCATTCCCAGAACAGTTCCTCATGAACCCGAGGTGTTAAAAGAGGTTCAGAGAGAAACCAAACATCAGAAACACAGAAACTAAGCAGCTGCAAGATTGGACTCCTAATTATTTGATGTCTATGGCATCCTATGGAAGGTGCCTCTGCCAAAAGGCCCAGGATAGTTCTTCCTTTTGGAGATGGGGGAGGTTCGCTTGATCTTCCTGTTGGCAGCAAAGGAAAGGAAGGGTGGTAATGGTGCTGCTCGTCTGAAACGCAGAAATCAGGGTGCGATTACTCGGACATCTCTTTCTTCTTTCTCCAACCGCAGCAGGAAAACAGTTGCCCGTTCCTTGATGGAGAGCAAAGGATTTGGGGCGAAGCTTGGCAAGAGCACGCAGTTGAGGTTTCCTTTCCTTGCTCTGAGTTACATACTGTGGCCATGTTAGCGTTTAGGCTTCACATTCCGTTCTGCTGAAGAGCAGATTTCATGAATATGCCACACATTCGATCTGTCGAACGCCTTGAATCTCGGCTCTTTCTAGCTATTCTTTTTTAATGCTATGTATAGACTGTGTATGGATATCTTTTTTTGACTAAATGAATTCACGGAAGAGAAGAAAAATCCCTGCTGTGGGACAAAAATATTTCCCCTCAAAAAAGAATGTGCGAGCACACAAAAAAGATGTGGGGTTTTTATGAATCATATCCTGTAATTTTTCACTTTTTTTTCCCAGCTACCTCCTTCTCAGAACAGAATCCAAGAAAACCAAAGAAAACTATTTGCACTGTGTGCAAAAATTTTGCCAAATTGAATTACATAATTCATCTAGCAGATTTGATGAGTTCCTGGATGTAATTTGCAACTTTGCATTTTGGGCACAAGGAAATAATGCACTTGTTACATATGAATAACATGTTTGCTAAAATATGATATTTTATAATTACTTAAGAATGCTTCTATATGCATGGTTAGTACAGAGACGGAGACATGAAACTTGGCATTTTCACACGTGCTTCAGAATATTAGACTGAATGTACTTGTATGTAGAGTCAAATCAGCGAGTTGGCAGAAATTAAGCATTTCCATAAAATTATATTACTGGGATTTGTCAAGTGTATCCATTAAATATTTGACTGAAGTCCCAGGTAAAGAATTGGATTTACATTGGACCATATAGAACTATTATAGATCATCCACCTACTTCTAAAAGCAAGCATTTTAAATTTGGGGGAAGGTCACATAAGTTTGATAGA
>NC_022009.1:80779172-80818806 GCF_000317375.1 Microtus ochrogaster
GAGGATATTTAAACCCATCCCTAAAGGGCCTGGGACAATGAGAGGATATTTAAACCCATCCCTAAAGGAGCTAGAACAATACAGAGAATATTTAAACCTATCTCTATCTCTGCTCAGTATGCATAACTGATGTTGAATTTGGGGTGCCATGTTCATGTTCTAAACCACCGTGAGAAGGCACTCACGTAGAGTCTTGACTAACCTTAAATTTCCTGGAAGAAATGCAGTATGATATATAAGTAAAATTGTAGCGGCCTAAACGAATGCAGACAGATTGTAAAAATATATACAGCTTTAATGGAGAAATAGACTTATAGAACCACCGGTCCCGCGGAGACCAGGAAAGCAGAAGCAAGTGCTGCGAGCACGCTCGCCAGATTTATAGGTAAACATTAGCCTGAGGCGAACACGCCCCCTAAGGGGCGGGACTTATCACTACATAAAATGTTAAATAAAACAAAAACACAAAGTAAATCAAACCTTTAAATACTTTTTTTTAAAATTAAGTTTTCCCTTAAAGGAGTTTTTTTTTGGTATGGATATTTTGCCTGTCTGTGTTCTGAGACCAGAAGAAGGTGTCAGGTCTTAGGGAACTGAAGTTAAAGGCCGGAGATTATGAGATGCCACGTGGGTTCTGGAACTGAACCTAGATCCTCTGGAACAGTAGCTAGTTCTCTTAACTGCTGAGCCATCTTCCCAACCATCAAACCCTTAACTCTCTATGTCAGACTGAGGGTGACCATTGATATTCAGTACAGGACCCCTACCATGGCAATCAAGCCTCGATACTAAGAATTGATTGGAAAACACACATTTATCAAATGTATACAGTAGTTGTGCAATATTAATAGCAACCAAGTATCTGAAAATAATTGTTTGACTAAGAATCTAGTAAACAATTCTGCAATCCTTGAATATTGCATTTTTTTTTGTTTTGTTGAAAATTCTTAAGTGGGATTACAATTTTAGGCCACCAGGAAGTACCTGACTGTCATTTCAAACCTGCAGGCCTAGCATGGCATCTAGAGTGAAGCTAGTTTATGCTGAAGCTATGAGGAGCGATATAAATCAGGGAAGATAAAGACAACCCATAGCTTATGAAGTCCACAAGAGTTATTACTATGGATGAGGGAAAAAAAATCAGCATTTAGCATGATGGCGAAATGAGGAGACTGGGAACCGGATGCGGGGCAGGCATGGGTTGAGAGAGTTGACTGGTTTCAGGTTCTGTGTACGGAAAGCAGTCACTGCTGGTTGTGTAAGGGATTCGAAGTCCAACTTTTGGCGAAAGTTATCCTAGATGCTGTGATTCCTTTCCCACAGAAATATTCGCAAAGGTTGTCTAGATGGGTGGAAATCAAAGACGGTTGATGTCAGTAAAGCAAAGTGGTGATTACTTATACTGACAGAATAAACTTGTAAAGTGCCATAAAAACAAAAAAACCCAAAATAGCTGAGCATGGACTGGAAACACTCAGACAGAAAAGGCAAGAAGTTGAAAGGCTTCTGGGTGAGCAGAGCATTAGTATTCAAGCATCTGTACCAGCCTGACCTTGATGTATCCATCCTCAGCTTTAGCCACTAAGAGCACCTCCTGTGAACCTTCACACGGTTCCCTTTTAGGGCCCTGACCACCTCTCATCGCTCCCTCTTTCTCTCTCTGTCTCCGTCTGTAGTCTGTCATCTGTCTGCCCCGCCTTCTCTCTTCTGTCCTCAGAGGCTGGCCCCCTCTATGCCCTCCCCATTTTCTCATTCACTTTCCACCAATTAAAAATTCCCCCCACCTGAGCTCTACCATATGGCGTCTTTCTCTCCCATGCTGCCTTTTCTAAATTACAACAGATAGCAAGAATTACATGAGTGTTGTGGATTACAAGAAGAGTATAATTTATATAAAGATGTGTGGTTATGCTAAATAACACATGCAGTGAAGTCATGCCATACAGAATATGCTCGTATCTTCCCTCCTATGTAATAATTAGTGCTGTGGAATAATGCTTTTGTACACTGTGAAGATTTGCCACTGTGATTGGTTTAATAAAGAAGCTGACTGGCCAATAGGTGAACAGGATAAAATTGGGTGGGAAAGCCAAACTGAGAATGATGGGAAGAAGAAGGGAGGAGTCAGAGAAGTCGCCAGCACACGCGGAGAGAAGTAAAATGGGCAGGCTGTACTGGAAAAAGGTACCAAGCCACATGGCAAAGAATAGATAAGAAATATAGGCTAATTTAAATTTAAGAGCTATATAGTAACAAACCTGAGCTAATTACAAAATTAATATTAAGTTTCTGTGTGGTAATTTGGGAGCAGATTACTGGGACAGGAAAATTCCACCTAAAAATAAGATTTTCCTAGTTTTAGTATATTTCCAGCAAATTATCTTCTATAATCTTGTCGTGTTCTGGACCTTCAGTGTTTTCTCTTTATACAATTTTTTTTTTTTCAGAAAAAGTTCAGCAGACTTTATCTTTCAGTCTTAAAGAGAGATATTACCTACTACTGGTTTTAAAAGTAAAGTAAGTTTTACATAGTATCCTATTCATAATGGGTATTCAAAATTTTGCTACATGATGACCTCTGGTTGGTTTAGGCTCTTGTCCCTATGGTGTGTGTGTGTGTGTGTGTGTGTGTGTGTGTGTGTGTGTGTGTGTTAATGAATAAAATACCTATAGTGTGCTATGTTTAATTGGAAGGGTTATTTTTACCATATTTTCCAAACTGAGTTTTGCAGTGTTCAGCATTAAATACGTGGCTTCCCACATGCTAGAAAAGCATCCTGCCACTAAGCTACAGCCTGAACCCTTCTATGTGATTTTAAAAACTGGAGCATAAGAAAAAGATAAAGAATGTAGACAATGCTCAGACAATGATGCATCACATGTTGCTCAGCTCAAATCATTACATGGCTCTCTGAATGTAGCTGCTCACTCCTTTGGCTCTTTAACCGATCCTTTGCTTTCGCTTTTTGTCTTACATCTATGAAGTTGTGTGATTTGCTTTAATGACGGGGTGGGTGTTACTGAGCTCTCGAATATGTTAACTTAGAAGTGAGATGGAGGCTTTTCAAAAAATTGGGTGAAAGGTAGGAGTCTGCTATAATACAGTGGTTCAAAGCATCATTAGAAATGGCCTCCATCAGGGCTGGGGAAATGGCCCTGTGGGTAAGAGTACTTGTCATGAAAGGAACAGGATGTGAGTTCAAATCCCCAGTATCCACATGTAGCTGGGTGTGGCTACAGTACTGGAAGGGAAAGCTTCAGTTTCAATACGAGGTCCTGTCTCACAAAATAAGGTGGTAAACAATACAGGAAATTATTTCTACATATTTGCACATGGGTATGCACACTTGAGTGCACATGTATATGTACACCAAGTCGAGAGAGAGAGAGGGCGGGGGGACCTGTCTTTAGAGACAATAATTTATAATTTACTGATAAAGCTTTATCTATAGGATTGAGCTTTCACATTTAATTTTTAAATGCACTGCTTTGACAATGCATCTGAGAAGAACTAGTTCCCTCTGGTTTTAAAGAATGTCCTGGAATAGTCTTCATTCCTATAAAATCTCAAATTTATTAGAAATGTCTGTTGACTGAATCCCAAGGTTCATGATTATGTGATAGATGAGGTGTGGGGTGATTTTTTTTTAATTTACCTGCTATTTTAATAAGAGAGAGAATTTCCTAACAGGACATGATGAGGCTTCTCCTCACGCCTCCCACGTTATACACATCATGTGGGATAAACTGAGGTTGTTTTAGCCCTGCAATGGCTATGGCACCCTCTATTCAGCCTGCCCGTCGCTATGACAGCAAGAGTGAGGAAATCCAACTGCAAACATTTATAGGGCATTTTAACATGTCCGATTCTGTGCTTAGCTCCTAAATCTCTAATCTTTACAATAATACCATGGCATGCATCCTTACAGTACACCAATGCTCTACAAAAGAAAACGCTGAGCTCCACCCAACATTCCTCAGAGTCCCACAGCTCACAGCTGCCAGGACGGAGAACCAGAGCCAAGGTCTTGATATTATACTTCATTTACATCAAGCTATCAATGTTTATATGACATCTATATTCCATCATGCCTTAAAATTAAGAGGCTGATGAAGGTAGAGCTTAAAGAAGGCTTTCACAGAACCGCTATGGTACCTGAGGTACTGCGTTTTTGTACATTGCTGTGTGCTACTCATGATTCAAAAGGAAAATCAAGCATACCGGTGAAGAAATAAACATCCTTTGCCTGCCTGCACAGCATCCAGCACTGCTCTGTGTTCACTGAGATTGTTCAGACGTTGTATCTTGACCTCAGAGGCCTTTGTGCTTGCAGCAGGAGAGCTTGTCTAAATGTTTTACTGATTCTCGCATTTTCTCGGGTCAGGTCTCACTTATTGGTCTGGAACCAGGCTTACGGCAGAACATAGAAGAAGGTAGGACAGCTATGCTGAACTTCTAGAAGGGATTTTTTTTTAATTATTTCAACAAAAGGGAAAAGTAGTTAGCACAAGTCTCTGTTTTCCATTCTTCTTGTGGACATAATCCTTGTTGATATACCAGCTATGTATATCCAAGAAATGAGAAAGCATGAAAATCAAAGACAACAGGGGAATCATGGGAATGTCTGAAGGATGCAGGTGGAGCCATATCCCTGACACACTGGTGAGCAAAAGTTCCAAGCAACGTGGCATTGGCGTTTACGTAGCAAGGTTGGCAGTGTCAGGTAGGGTAGTCTTTGAGCTACGGCAGATGTGTTCTCACTTATCTCCAGCAGCCTCTGCTGCTAATCGATCATTCTCAGAAAATGTCCACCACAGAGGCATGGTATTGGTGTGTTTGTCACACCCCAGATCACAGACTGCTAAACCCTAGTCATGGGCACCAACAAACGTTATGTCCTTCAGCCTAAGTCTTGGGCTAGACCCAGTGCCTTAGGATACAGAGCAAAAAAAACCAAAGCAATAACTTCTAACAATGAGGCATGCCTATTTAGTCATGAAACATGCTGTAGATCTCAGGATTCAGCTGGATTTAAAATTTTGTGGTACTCTTTAGAGCAATAAATATGTAGAATGAGAGTCCAGAGTAACGCTGGCGGCACAGATAGTGAGTGAGCAGAGAAGACCTTCCAGCTGCAGACATCTGTGAGCAAGGGACTCCTGGAATGAAGTTCTCTGGGGAGGGCAGCCCATGGATGCTAGTGCAGCCCACGGATGCTAGGGCAGCCCACAGATGCTAGTTACACAAGGGAATATACAAGAAATGTGTCCCTTTATCCCCAACTATTCCAACTTCCTTCTGAGGAATGACCTGGTGGGTGTGAATCCCTTTCCACCCTGGGGCTGACTTTGTTGATCTGAGGATTCCTCCACAGTGACTGTGATTGGCCAAGAACATAATAGTGTGGGGCGGGGTTACAGCTCTGTGTTTAGAAAAATTAAGAAAGGAAAACACTTCTGAGAGACATGTTTGAGACTTCTGAAAGATTTCTGATATTTCACTGGGTTTCTAAGAACATAGAAGTTAGAGCTAGGTACAGTCATGTGTGTTTGTCTTCTCAAAGATCAACTTGCCATTTGACTTTGTGTAAAACTCTTAGCTTATATGAACAAAACTGACAAGGAAGAAAATACTAATTTGAATGCTTAAAAATCCCTAAATATGACATTGGAGAAGACAGAAGTGTGGACCCAAGCAATGAGCATACAACGAGTTTAGTATGTTTGCCTTCAAATTTGTAGTTAGAGAAATGTTTGTCATTTAAGGGAGTGTAATGTGGTGTTTTAGGATACATAAAATTACAGTCTGAAGGACTTTAATGTGTGCTTCCAAGAAAGACAAACAAGGAGCATCTAAAAGCACACTGCAGGGAAGCCACTTCCACCAGCTCAGAAATGCCTTAATACCATCCAGTCGAGAAATAGTAATATAGACAGATCATTCTTATTTCTTTTGTGCTTTGCAAAGTATATATGGATTTTTGCCAGTCTTTTACAATTTTTATTTTATGTGTGCATGCCCACAGTCATTCAAAAGCTAAATGACCTGTTGGAGACATTGTTAAACCCAGTATTAAGGTATACAACAGACAAACCAAAATGGAGGACAACTGCCAGCAATTAAGTAATTTAGGAGGGTAGATTGTTGAAATGTGTGCAACTTTCAGACTCACACACACACACACACACACACACACATTCTGCAGTCCCTACGTGAAATTCTCTACAGTGAACATTGCATCTGTTCCAGTCTTTGCTTTGCAAACCCCAGCAATGAAGAAACGATTTTATTTTAGCCCTAGTAGTCTCTAAACATCTGTAATAGTCAACACCAGGGAAGCTAAGTGCTTACAGGGATTGAAAGCCTTTAGCTTAAAAGAAACATAAATAAAAAATAAAATGTAGTTGTTAAAAGGTTAGTTTGGTTATATGTATGCCATTATGAACTAAGTGCATAAGCCTAGTGTAGAACAATCACTTAAATATATATTACATTGTCTATTTAGAATTTTGGCAAGAACTGGCAATTTTTATTAATAATATTGTCTTTTTGAAACAATATTAGCTACTTTCATATACTTCCAATTAGTGAGCATTTCTTACTAAAAATAATTTTTGCCATTATTTCAAATTTGAAGTCATTATCTTTATCACTCAGTCTAGTATTTATCAACTCAAGTAAGTTAGTTACTGATGTAAAAACAGTTACCTGGTATTTGTTTTATTTAGCACTTCTGGCATAGTAATATATAACATATTAGTGTAATAGACATATAATAGCTATCTTTTTGACGTTCATTAAATATTTAGTATGTAGTCAATATAATCTTGGGCTAACTCAAAGCCCTTGTCCTAGAAAGCCTAGTTTTCTATGCACAGAGTTGTCTGATCAATAGTGAAGATAGTAAATAAACAAATTACCCAGGATAATCTGGTAGAGCATGCTGTGGGGAAAGGAAAGCAGGAGGAGAAGGCAGAGCGTCGGGAATGAAGGAGGCAGAACGGGAACACTGTGATTTCAGACAAACAACAAAGGTGATCTTACATTGTGAAAAACAAAGCGGTCTTACATTGTGCTATAAATACTTCCACCATGGCCATTTTCTAATTACCAAAGAATCTCCAGATGGCTTGAAATTTGCTCAATAGTTAACATTTGTCTCCTATTGGTAGAAACAGAGTCCAAGCCAAATTTAGGCAAAGACTTGAAGAAAATGAAGGTGCTAGCCAAGCAGATTCTTGGGAAAGAGTCATGCAGACACTGCAGAGACAGTCCCTTATTGTAGGAAGAACAGCAGTGGTGACCCAGCTGGAGCAGAAGAGAGGGGTGAGGATGGAGAAGGGTCCAGAGTAGAGAAGTCTTCTGCATCTTTCCACTGACTTTCTTTGGACCCAAACAGAGAAATAATCTACCAAAGAGCCTTCAGTTACAAGACTCTCTTTTCTGACTTACATTTTCAAAGGATCCTTTAGGGTAATTAGCTGGGAACAGATTTTAGAAGGAAAAACATTAGGAACAAAGAGATCAGCTTGGCAACAAAGCTGCTAACCCAGGTGATGTTGTTTAGGTCAAGATGGCAGTGGAGAAGGAGGGTTTCTGTGTAAACGGTGAAATCTGAGTCATATGCCCTTCCTCTTAGATAGGGCATCTAGTGGGAGGGAGGCAGCATTCAAGCATGGCATCCAAATGCTGATGCCAGCACATGGGAGCTGAGAAGAGATAGAAAAGGATGTAAGAGAGAAAAGCTAGGTGGGTAATAAAGAATAGCTAATCAAGGAGCCCATCAGCCCTCGCAGGATGAAGAGAGGGAGAGGAAGCCGGGGAGGAGCCGTGGTGGCACCTTCAGAAGACTTAAGAAGGAAGCATACCAAGTATGGACTTAACACCATCGTCCATATCAGGAACCAAACAGGACTGCAAAGGGTTTAGTCAGATGTCTTCAATGAGTCTCCTAACTCATCCGCCCCTGCACCAGAGGGGTCAGTAGGCCAGGTAAAGAAGCTCTCTCGTTCTTCCTGCTGCCTCTTCCTGCACGTCTTATTCTGAGTTTGACTTGAGCGTTTTGTCAAATCCTTTCCAGATTTCCATTTGATTTCAGTGGACTTTGAGGTTGGTCACCACTCTCATTCAGATAAAATTCTCTGGAGAGAACTTTATTTTCAAGGTAAGGATTTTCATCAAAATAAAAATCTAGTCTGTAACCTGATTTAATGTCTTCAAATTCTGTCACTTCTACTCTGGTCAAGTAATGCAGAGACTCTTCGTCTTCCTCCCCAGGCAGTGCAGACACTATTCTGTTCTAAATTCATTTTTATCCTTTCTTGTCTCAAACTGTAGATTCAACACCACCACCACCATGCTCTATGGGGAAAAAAAAAAAACTCCTCCAGCCCCTTTGGCTCTACTGGAGCCTGGGGAGGGGCAGTGCGAGGCCCCTGGGTAGTAGTGCATAGAATTCTAGGTTTTTTCCTTTCTCTGTATATTGGGGTCAGAGATTACACTGTATCTATGTGAATGCAGACAGTTAGCATTTACCAACATCTATCTATCTACTTTCTCTTGTTTAATAAAAAGAAAAACGGGGGGAGTATAGAACGTCAGCAAGGGTGGGTTTGAGGTGTCTGGGCAGGGGGTAAGTGGGCATTGTGACAACATGGCTTCTCCTCTGGCATGTGTAATTGTGATGTTTCACGGACATCCTTGCAGTTTAAGACAACACTTTTAAAATAAAATTCTCTCCTAACGATGACTTGAGCCCTGCCATTCAATGGGAGAATCAGCAGAACCTGCAGGGGTTTATCTGGAGTTCACCTTCTTTGTTGGAACTTTATTTTTAGTTTTTTGGTTTTCACTGGAAGGAAAAAGATGCTCATTTTAAATGTTGAAGTGTACAAGTTGCTTTGTTACAATAAAACCAATATGTACAAAGTAAATAATAAATAAATAAATAAATAAATAAATAAATAAATAAATAAATGGCGGTATTTCGAGTGTTTCAGTTGGAAGGCTGTCAGACAGGAGAGTTCACTCTTATTTGAAGAAGGGTCAGGTTTGTCCAAGAAATGAAAGAGGATCTTTCACAAAACATAGGGCAATATGCTTTGTTGGGTTTATAAATGTTAAATATGTTCATAGACATTCCAAGAAGGGTTGGCCAAGTGTCTGGGTAACCCATATCTCAGGCACGTTTACACATAATATTAACCAACGCATCCATCTATTTATATGACCTGGGTTTTCTGTTGTCATGTATTAATACAATGCATAGTAACTCACTTTTAAAATGTTATTAATACTTTTAATTTTTGACAGTTTCATGCATGCATATGGTGAAGTTTGGTCAGTCTCACACCCTGTATCTCTTTCTTATCTATTGAAGCCTCCTTCCCAACAAGCCTCCTTTCTGGCTTAAAATATTTTGTACATGTGTGATCTGCTGAGTTAAGTTATGAGTGCTTGCATAATTACGAGTGGGGATTATTTGGTAGAACATGGTAGATATTCCACTGACGGAGATGGCCCTCTCTTTCTCTCCTCTCAATATCCATTCACTGCACATGGTCCCTCAGTGACAGGATTCCCTTCCCCTGAATGATGAAATAATGAGGAGTCTAGTCTTCCGTAGGTCGGGTACAGACCACCATGGCTAAAGTGACTTCGTGAACACAATGGCTGTATCGTCTCCAGAAGACACTGTTTGCAACATTTGTCTCCAACCTCTGGCTTTTACATTGTTTTCTTCTTGTTGTTGCAACATTCCGTGAAATATTGACTAAGTTGACTAAGTGCTTTGACCAGTTCTGAGTCTTTATATTAATTGGTACTTGCTGCAAAAGGAAGTATCTCTGACAAAAAAAAATCAAAACAAAAACCTTCTCCTGCATTCTGCTACGAAACTGATTTTAATTGTATATTCTACCTCAGATTAATTTTGTATATATAAGTTTTGCTAGTATTTTACAGTTTACCAAGTAGACTTGTTTATAATCTGTTATTCACATACTCTGATTTATACTGGGTAAATATGCCTCTGAGTTTCTTAAGAAGGTAAGACTCTGGAGAAACGGCTCAGCAGTGAAGAACACGGCTGCTCTTGTTGAGTGCCCAAGTTTGGTTCCCAACACTCACATCACCTGGAATTCCAGCTCCAGGGTGTCTGTCACAACCATCTTCTGGTCTCTGAGAACACTGCATACACCACCACTACCTCCCAACACATATAAACACATAATTGAAATAAATAAACGTATAAACAAAAACTTTTAAAAAAGAATGTAAGAAAATATTTTCTGTTTATTTCTACTCTAGAGTAATGTATACAAAATTGTTTAGATATTGCATTGTTTCTTAAGTGTTCACAGGAATTTATTTGTGAAGCACATCTGGACTTAATGTTTTCTACATGGGAAAACTGACTATGAGCTCAGCTACTTCACACACTTGTCAAGACTGTAGATGTGTTAAAGTATTTATACTTTCCTCAAACTTTCTTGGATCCTGGTTTTTAAATTTAATGATATTAGTTCTTTATAATATTCTCATACTCTCATTAATTATGTATCATTATTTCTGTTAATCTTTATCTATACAATACCTAATATTCTTACTAGTCTCCCAAAAATTTTATTAATTATTTTTCATTTCAGAGATTAGAATATATTTCTTTATATTTCTGAATCATAGCTATTTACATTTCTACAAAGGATTGGATGTTATGCGCAGATCATGTGGTCTCTAAACATTGACATTATAGCATAAAATTATCTATATATGGGACTGTATATCAATAAAACTTTATTCATAAAAGCAGACAAATGGTGCACAATCAATAGCTTGCTGACATCTGCTACTTTATTTATTTCTTACGTTCAATGAATTTGTATTTTCCTTGAGAATCTTCTGTGGTTTCCCTGGACTGCCTGCTGTATACACAGTTCACTAACCTTGGCTTTATTCTTCTTTAATTTATTACAAAATTTTAAAGTACAGTTCACTACTGATGTTCCACAAGCTTTGATAAGATTTCACTGTTTATTTATAAAATTTTCTCCTTTCTTTCGTATCCTCTTCAATGCCTGAATTATTAAAGATGTGTCTCATTTCAAAATTTTAAAATCTTCTATTGTATTTGCTTCTAAATTAATTTCATTATGATCCAATAATTAAAATTTATTTTTATTGTTTTCCAAAATGAGCATGAAAAATATATTTCTATACAAAGTTCTATAGATGGGTACTATCTATAGTAAAATACTAAGTGTGGTATTTTACTCTTCAACTCCTTTTTATCAATTACTGAGAAAAGTGGATTGTAGTTTCCTAGTGTAGTGGTCCATTTGTGTTGTTTTGGTACTTATGTATACTGTATAAATGTATACTGAATGATATTTGTATTTTCCTTCTGTCTTAGGCTGGCATGTTTTGTCTCATTTACAACAACTTAAAAGGGAATCTCAGTTGAGGAAATGCCACCATAGATTAGTCTATGGGCAAGCCTTTACATAGTGCATTTTCTTGATTGATAATTCCTGTGAATACCATGGTTACTAAAGAAACTGTTGTGGCCTGTGATAGGGCAAAAGAGTGGAGCTAAGCAGGGAAAACTAAACTGAATGCTGGGAGAAAGAAGTTGAAGAAGTCACGAAACACCATGTAGTCACCACCAGAGACAGGTGAACCAGAACTTTGCCAATAGGTCATAAACCTCATGGTAAATATAAAATAATGGAAATGGGTTAAATTAAAATGTAAGAGTTAGCCAATAAGGAGTTTGAGCTTATAGGACAAGCAATGATTTAATTAATACAGTTTCTGTGTGGTTATTTCGGGATTGAACAGTCGGAAACTAACTAGCAGCCTCCTACAACAAACAGGAGTTCAAATCCATCATAGCTACATAGGATGTCCAAGACGAGCCTGGCTATATGAGACTCCATTTCAGAAAAAAAAAGATTAAATAATTTTTTGAGTGATTTAATCAAAAGTACAACTTATATTCAAATCCTCTAAAGTGATTTTCTGATAACAATGCTGAACAACCAAAACTTCTGGCCTTAGAACATAAGATTGTCAAATGTGGACCAGCCATTAGATGCCACATGCCTGACAAAGTATGAAGTCAGGGCAAGCAATTGCATGTAACTGAAGTAAACCATGAAGGGGCTAAGTTGTGGAGGTTGCCTGCAGACGGGCAGGGAGCACAAGTTACTTTAAGGTCTAAGCCATGAGTACCCATTTCTCTTAACTTGATTCTGAAACTCTCGTTGGGCTACAAGGAGAGTACAGTTGGACATTCTCTGTAGAGCACAATTCCAAGTAGGAAGGCAGAGGCTTGGATTTTTGTTAATATTTCACATCTCTAAAGACGGATGCTTAAAAGAAATCCCACACTAGCTAAGAACTGAGTATAATAAAGGGTTGTTTATTTAGGGGTAGACTCACAAATCACAATTCTCTGCTTGAATGGTGAACAGCAACCGAATCCCACAACCGGAAGAGAGGCTGGACATGTGCTTTACGTCTACATATGCAGTATAAGAGGCCACGCCCAAGTGGACAGGTAACTTAAAGGCTACTGCTGCAGGAATTCCTATAGCACACTCTGAAGTTTCCATTTAAGTACTGGGGAGGGACACTTACCATCTGTATCAGAGAATAAGAAGTGTCAATTATCCCCAGGATACAGGACTTTTTTTTTTATCTCACAAACCATGCAATACTGTTCTTTATTTAGCTCTTTTTTTGGCAAGTATGTTTATGTGTCTATATTTTGACAATGTAGAGATGTGCCAATATATAATAATTATTATCTAGTAAATAAGAAAATCTTAAAAGTAAACAAGGACAAAGTAAGGTTTTTTTTTCATATTTCTTTTTTCCTGAAAAATGGCATCAAATAGTATAAGAAAAGAAAACTACAGGTTATATGAAAGTATTGTCACAAAATAAAACGCATAAAATGAAGCTAAAGATCTCAAAGTTGAACTTCCAAGAAATCAAAGATTACTATTGTCTCTCCATTAAGTCTGCCTCCCACTAGCGGCAGCCAAGAGTAATAGCAACAGCCTGTATTGTTCTGAGGGTCTGTGGGGCAGTGGGATTTTAATGGGCCAATCAGGGGAGCATTGTTCCCTACTTTGTGTGATTTCAGTTAAACTTTTTATATAAACATAGGTTGAACCTACAAAACAGTAGGTTTCTGCATGGCTTTTTCAAATACTCCTTAGAGCTATTTCCCCCTTCCTGGCCTCCCACTGCCTTCCCCTCCCATCCTTCTCCCAATTAAACATCTTTCCCCATTGTTACCCTTTCTCTTTCGTGTTACCATGTTCTGCTGTACCTGTACCTTTAGGATCTTTCTTCCCTGTCCCCAACCAGTGGTCCTTTTCTAATTTGTTGTATTCTGTAGATCCTCCAATTTAACCAATTGAATACAAAAATCCAGCTTCAGGATCCAAATATGGCTGAAGACACCACACACTTGGTCATGGGAGAATTCTGGGAAGGAGGAAGTTGATTCCTCCCAGTCCTGCGCAGACCACCGAGGAAGCAGGATGTGGCCTGCCAGCTGAAAAAGGTACCGAGCTATATGACAAAAATAGATCAGAATAATGGGTTAATATAAGCCGTGGGAGCTAATAAGTAGCCTGAGCTAATGGGCCAATCAGCTTTATAACTTATAGAGATCTCTGTGTGATTTTCTTTGGGGCTAAACAGCTGTGGGAACCAGACAGGACAGAAACCCCCAACTAGCAGGACCCTCATGTTACACTTTCTCATCATAGGAGATTATGGTAGTGCCCAAACACCCAGCACAATGGAGTGCTCCTGGTTCATGCCTTCGGTTGCTTTCTGTCCACTTCAGCTACATGGAATGGGGTGGTGGCTTGGCTGGAGATCTGCTGCAGGACAGAGTTAGAACCCTATGCCCCTACTTGGCTGTGCTGTGTCCATTGCCGATTCAGGCCAGGTTGGGCCAGCCGCTCCTGCTTGAATGTGGCCCCTGTCCAAAATTACTTTAGTAATGTTCAGGGTAAGTTATTCCCAGTTATTTTCCTATTGTGTATATTCCCTAAAGAAGCTCAATCATTTCTAGGATTTGAAAAAAAAATGTGAAGAAGCCTTTCTCATCCATCATTGTCTTGGAAAAAGTTCAATTTACTTAGCAAAATAAATGGGCGTAGCATAAATCAGGATGAGCAAGATGTACTTGCTTTCTGTGGCTTCTTCCCGGACCATCCCAAGCACAACCGTGGAAGTGAACACTGACTCTGGCTGTGGACACAGATGCTGGGTGAACACTGGCTCTAACCATGGACGTGAACACTGGAATACTCTTATACACATCCATACTTTAGTGTGGATAACTGTAATCTATAAATCATTTTGTGTTTAATCCCAGACTTTCCATGCCTGCTGACTATGTAGCAGCAGCCAAAGAGTGTTCAAAGTCTTTGTCATGGCCAGGCAATGATATCCGGTATCTGGATGTTTTTGTGATAGTTCAAGCTTCCTTGCACTACAGATAACATGGCTTTTAAGATCACCATTGTTTGGGGGTGCTCTTTGTTGTTCTAGAATTCATCATTCAATATTTGCTCTTTTTCTCTCATCCTGAAAATATATTTAAAAATATGAATTCCATCCAACATACTACTATTGATATGGTGAATTATTTTGGATTGTAGTATCTTGGCTTTTCTAAATAGTGTTGCATAACTTTCTATGCCTGATTTGCTTCATTGATCCACATTATCCTGGAACCCAGAGTAGACTATCTTCATTGATCTCCAGCCAGATGGACCACAGAGCAGTCATGGCAAGCTTTCCCAGGTCCGCTGAATAGCCTGTTAACTCAGAGGAATAATTTGATCTCTAAATGCTCAGGCTTTGGATTTTGTTTTATGGGTTTGTTTGATTTTTTTTTTTTGTAAATGACATTATTCAAGGGGAAGAATGTGGTTCCTATTTACTAGAGGACACATTCAATTGGAAAAATTGCTGTACTGAGGTAGCTTCCAGATTAAACATAGTGCTAAATGACAACAGGAACTGACACCTACCTAGGAGAGGGGTTCCATTCAAGGGTGATGCTTTCCCACTAAAGGAACAATTTGTTGATGGACTCAGAAACCGTTTGAGTCTTCTGAAGTCTCTGTTTCTGTAATACTGACACTTTCTACGGATTTGGTCGCATTTCTCACCTGAAACAAGTAAGGATGGTATACTTATTTAATCGGGACTCTTTCTACCTCAAATGTTATCTCTGAAAGTTACGAGGGAAAGCAGAGAACACCAAATGTTCTGTATGTTAGGGCTTATGTGTGAGACTTCCCTTGCCCTTCACCTGTACTGCCATTTCTACCTTATGAATGAAAATTCAAATTTTGGCGTTTAAATAGCTAGGTTGTAATTACAAAGCAAATAAAAGGCCAAGTGATAGAATGTTCACCTTCAATTATTTATTCTAGATTGTATTTCTCTTCCATATTGTATTCTGTGTTGTAAAACATCATTTCAAAATCACACACAAGACATGTAGCTACATTTTTCAATCAATAATTAAAAATAAAGCAAAAAAATATGAAGCACCAAAAATGTTTTCAATGTCAAGTGGATATCAGATGTTAATCTATTTTAATCTTCTTTTGGTTGTGATGGTTTTAATTGTCAATTTTATACAATGTAGAATCTGGGCAGAACATCTCATTTAATTAAAGGATTGTCTTAAATAGGTTGGCCTATTGCTATGTCCATTGTGTCTATGATGTCTGCTGTGTTGGCCTATGCCTGTTATGAATAGTCTTTGATATGAGAGGAGCCAACTCACTGTGGACAGCACTATTCCTTAAGGAGGATGTGTTCTGAACTGTATAAAAGTAGAGAAATTGAGCTGAGCAAAAAACAATTTGGGAGAGAGAGAAGAAATCAAGGTTGATTCTGGAGGTGTAATGAGCAGGAGTGAGGATTAAATAGATTAAAATACATTGTGTGTACATGTGTGAAATTCTCAAAGAATTAATTAAAATGTTACATTTAGAAAGACTGCTTGAATAAGAAGAATATAATACATAGTCTATATACTATATTCTATGTATGATAATAAAAGAGACTATCAACTTGAAAGTAAAGGGGTAACGAGAGGTGTTTGGGGCAGTGTCCCTGGAGGAAACTAGAAGAAAGAAAGGGAGAGGAGAAAGAAATATGAGGCTAATTCAAGTAAAAGCATATTAAGAAAAGAATGCAAGCCGGGCGGTGGTGGCGCACGCCTTTAATCCCAGCACTCAGGAGGCAGAGGCAGGCGGATCTCTGTGAGTTCGAGACCAGCCTGGACAGGCTCCAAAACCACAGAGAAACCCTGTCTCGAAAAACCAAAAAAAAAAAAAAAAAAAAAAAAGGATGCAATGGAGGCCTGGATAGACTTGTAAACGTGCTCAGTATCAGCCAGTCATGTTTCTAATCCCAGTTTTTTCAGGGAGATCTTAAGAATGAACCATTCACTCTGTGTTGTTTCCAGAAAAGCATTTAGATAGTGAAAACTTGGGATAACGAAGAGTACGCTCAAAATATGGCTTGGGAAGCACAGAGCAAAGGGAGTAAGTGGCCTCACCCCGTGTGGAACTGAGCACAACGTGAAGTACACAGAGACAAGAATGGACCTCATATGATAAAGACACATACACGGTTGATGTACTATTTCTTGTTTGAAGGCTGAGTGTTTGGGGGTTAAATGAACACCAGTGCTTACCACCAAGCCAGCTGACCTGAATTCAACCTCTGGAACCATGTGGGGGAAGGAGATAGATGTGCTCCATCTGCCATATGCATGTGTTTGCACAAGAACACACACTTACACACACAGGCACATACACATAGGCACAAACACACAGATACAAACACACAGGCACAAACACACAGGCACACAGGCAGGTGCACACACAAACACAAATAAATGTGAAATTTTCCTTAAAGTCTATATGATTATGCTGCAGTTTAGCTTTCTGCCTTCCACCGGGTTCCCTTATTTCCTACCTGGAAATTACAACCAAGTATTAGATGACAGGAGCCTGTGATAGGAGAACAGGAAGGAGCATCTGTTTGACCCGGTTTATTTTGTACATGAAGACACCAAAATCTTGAGTGCCAAAGTAAGTCATCTACACAGCACCAACCTGTAACATGAGGGCCTGCTTGTTAGGGTTTCTGTCCTGCCCAGTTCCCACACAGTCTTTAGGTCCCAAAGAAAATACACAGAAGTCTACATTAATCATAAACTGATTGGCCCATTAGCTCAGGCTTCTTATTAATTCTTACAACTTATATTCTTATCTATGTTAGCCACATGGCTCAGTACCTTTTTCAACGAAGCAGGTCACATCCTGCTTCTTCCACGTCCGGGCAGGATTGGGAAAGAACTTCCTTCTTCCCAGAATACTCCTGTTCTCATTGCCCCGCCTCTACTTCCTGTCTGGTTTTCTTGCCTATATATCTGCCTGGCTACTGACCAATCAGCATTTATTTAAAATATAATTGAAAGAATATAGAATTATCCCACACCACCAACCTAACAACATCTTGGTTTCTGAGTCAGCAGGTTTGGGGAAAATTTTATGTATGCATGTATATGTGTATGAACATATATATGAACATACATGTACATATATGTGTGTGCATACATATGTGTGTAGATGGCAGCATGTCCACATATATGTACATATACCTGTGTGTATGTGTACCTTAAAAATATTACTGTAGGTCCACCAAGAGATACATTTTATTTTAAGGGGTCAGAATGGCTTATTCCATTTTCAGTTTTATGCAGTTTTCATTTTGAATTTTCTGCAAGCTAGATTTGAGCTCACTGGGTATGTCAAAGCTAGACTATCCAAAACAAAACACCTTTTCCAAACAAGATATTCTAAAGAGAACTATCAAACATCTGCGTGTATAACCTAAATCCTGGCTCATCAACTCTATCAGCAGTTGTTCTCATTTTTCCTACATCATGCAGGTCACATGTTTCCCTGCATTTATCCCACTCCTTGTTTATGACATGCACAATATAGTCTCTTTAGCGTCATCATGGTAATCTATTTATGTGTTCAAAGTCATTGTCATGTGATCCAGGGAAACTCTTGATTGTCCACATGAAAGGGGGAAGAGGGTTTGTATCTGTTAAAAAGTGAGTAATCCAAAAAAAATTTCAGCTTTCCTTTCACTTTCTGCGAACATTAAACATGGACATCGCTATGTTTTAAACACTCTCTTCAAACAAATGACGTCACTCTCCAACCACCTCGCTGTGCCGGGCTCTGGATTAATTACCCGCACCCAACTGCACATCTTCCCTATGCTACACTTTATACCAGTTTTATCTGAAATCTCCAAGAGAATGATTTGTTTTAGAAACTGATACCTGTGGCAATATAGAAAACATTGACTTCATTTATGCCTGCTTTCTTGTTTTTCCTTTTCTTTTTTTTTTTTTTTTTTTTTTTTTTTTTGAGTAAGAGTTTTCACGGTGTAGTTCTGTCTAGCCTGGGACTTTCTGTGTAGATCAGGGTGGAATCAAACTCTCAAATTTGGAGAGATCTACCTGCCTCTGCCTTTAATTCAAGTGCTCAGATTAAAGGTGTGCACTATCACCCCTAACACTTGAGTGCTTTCAACTCAGTATCATTTATTCAACTCTTTTTTCTATTTTAAGTTTTTTGTTCATTTTTACATCCAACCACAGTTTCCCTGCCCCCCTTCTCCCCTCCCACCCTCTTACTATTCCTCAGAAAGGGTAAAGCTTCCCTTACCTGGCATATCAAGTTGAGGCAGGGCCAAGCTCCTCCCCCTCCCTTAAGGCTGAATAAGGTATCCCACCATAGGGAATGGACTTAGCTTATGCACCAGGGATAAATCTTGGTCCGACTGTCAGGATCCCCACAAACAGACCACAGTCCACAGCTGTCACCCACATACAGAGGGCCTAGTTTGGACCCATGCAGGCTCCTTAGCCGTTGGTCTTGAGTCCATGCACTCTCGTGAGCTCAGGTCAGCTGTCTCTGTGGTTTTCCTTTCAGGATCTTGACACCCCTTGCTGGTATAATCCCTTCTCTCTCCACCTGGCTTCTCAGAGCTCAGTGCAGTGCTTGACCTTGGATCTCTGCATCTGCTTCCATCAGTTACTGGATGAAGGTTCTATGATGGCAGTCACGGTAATCATCAATCTGATTACAGGGGAAGCCCAGTTCAGACACCCTCTCCACTACTGATAGGAGTCTTACCGTGGTTCATCCTGTGGATTCCTGGGAGTTTCCCGGGCACTGGGTCTCTTCCTGACCCCATAAAGGCTTCCTCTATCAAGATACCTCTTTCATGGCTCTTCCTCTCGGTCCGTCCCCCAAATCCACCATGCAATTCTCTCACTTTCTCCTCCCCATCTCTTCCCTTCTTACTCCACCCCCTGAGTTGACCCAGGAGATCTTACCAATTTCCCCTTCCTAGGGAGCTCTATGCCTCCTTCTTAGGGTCCGCCTTGTTCCCTAGCATCTCTGGGGCTGTGGATTGTAGCCTGCTTACCATTTAATACCCACTTATGAGCCAGTGCGTACTGCGTTTGTCTTTCTGCTGCCTAACTCTTTATGCAGGTGAGTGAAGAACAAACTGCACAGAGGAAAAAAAAACTGACTGGGATGTTTCGCACAAAGTTAATAATTTGAGTAGAGAAGAATCGTGTTTTGTATTCCATGAACCCTATTTCTACCGTCTCCTCCCGTCATACATGTAGTCTCACGTCTCGCTGTTCACGTTGTTGATGAGTATGACAATTCATTCCAATATGAAATCGTCAGTAAAACCGGCTACTACTGGACGTTTACACCTGAAAGTGAGTGCTTCCTGATGGATGCTTACATGGGATTACAATGGATACTCAACCATCAGCACAGGAATTAATATTCTGTTTAGAGTGTGATGCTCACGCACTGTGAAGGAGCCAAGAATGCTTTCCCAGAAGGTCCAGCCCTTCTAGGCAAACAATACCCCTTTTCAGTTTATTTCTGACACCCTCTATTTGACTCAGTGATTAACAGTGTCAGCTCCAGGGTCTGAGAGCCGGAGACAAGGCTCTGCCAACCCATTTGCAGGCCACCCTCGCAGGCAAATGAGAAACGCTACCGGAATGATTAGGAATGCTTAGGACTGACACCCATCTTCCTTTCGAGTTTCGATTTTGCATATGTGACTCTTTTACTGAAGAGCCCTGCATCTTCAGAAGGTCTGTGATGCTTTCATGCAGTCTTCTTTCCTGTTCATAATAAGCAGCTCTTCACATGGGGATGATGATACCTGAAGGTCTCTGACGCTGCGGAGACCCAAAGGAAATGGCGTCCGCCTTCGGACACCCTGTCGTGCTATTTCATGCTCGCATGCTGGCCTCTTCTCAAATGCTATTAGAGACAATATTACAAGACTTCAATGGCTTAAGTCCTTTCCTCCGTTTCTTCTGGGTGTTTTCATCCGTTCGAACGCTGTCTTTTATTTAAATTCATTCATTGTGATGACAGTCTAGAGGACTCTCCCCCCACACAATAACGTCATGCCACAGCGTGGGAAACAAACAGAAGTTGTCCTCCATACTGACCCTCAGCTAGGCTTTGTAAAGGGTGGAGAGCAAGCACAGCAGCGTCAAGAACTGGCGCCTGGCAGTGGAGTCGCTCGCTCTTAGGTAGTGCCCGCCCAGCGAGATGTTCCACAAAAAAAAAAAAAAATTGTAAACAATAAATTTTGTCATCTTGAAAAGATAATTCCTAAGAGTTTCCTGTTCATTCACATTGGAAGACTTTATGTTCTCCAGGGCTGGAGGGAAAAGCAAAACAGGAAATTTGTTTTTAATTTTTAGCACATCTAAATGCAAAACAAATTTCAAAAATAACATAAAAATGTTTCAGACTTGTTCACTAATCAAGTATTTGATACATTTATGAAATTTATCCTTTAACACCTCAAAGGCATTTATATTTTATTAACCCTAAATTTAAGATCGTAATGACACCATATGGCACGTTGCTATAAAAAAAAACTGCCGCAAAAATCATTTATTTGAATCCAAAGTGTTATGTCAGCTGTTATCAAACATAAGCAATTTTATTTACACAATTTTATCAAAATAGTAATCAATTATTATAATTTGCAACAATAAATATTTTTCATTCTATCTATATATCAAGACAATTTATTTCGAAGTTGCTGGGTTTTTTTTAATCAAGTTTGTTAAGGTATTTTAAGCATGCATGGAATATGTAGGCTTTGTTTCCAGTGTCAGACTCCAAGTTCTGATAAATGTACTCAGCCATTTCATCAACTTTATAATCAAGGCATTGAATATTTCCATCAGATAAAAAAGTTACTCATGTTCCATTGAAGTCAAGAACTCCTTCCCAAAGCTCTGGGAACCATGGATGGGGTTGGGTATTCTTTTGCTGTTACTTACATTTCGGTCAGATCTGGTTAACTTTCCCATTCCAGCATTTGATGAATGGACATCACTTCTTTTGGTAAAATATAGGTGTCTTAGTTAGGGTTCCTATTGCTGTGATGAAGCATCATAACCAAAAGCAACATTCATCACCAAAACAAGGCAGGGCAGGAACCTGAGAGAGGAGCTGATGGAGAGGCCATGGAGGGGTACTGAAGACTGGCTTGCTCATCATGACTTGCTCTGCTTACTTTTCTATAAAACCCAGGACCACAAGTCCTGGGATGGTACCACCCACAATGAGCTGGGCCTCCTTGTGTCAATCACTGATTAAGAAAATACCCCACAGGCTTGCCAACAACCAGATCTTATAGAGACATTTTCTCAGTTGAGGCTTCCTCCTCTGACAACTGTGGCAAGCTTATGTCAAGTTGCCAAACAAACTCCCCTGTACAATTGTAGCTGAGATATATCCACACCTTCCCACATAGGAATAGTAGGTTTTTTTAAAAAAATATTACCTACCGAATGCTACCATTGCTAACCATAGATTATATAGCTTTCCGCTCCCATCAGAGAAGATTCTTTTTTCACTAGATGAGAGGTCATACAGAGACTTACAACTAACTGATCGAAGTACAGAGAATTGGGAGTTGTGGGGTATACAATCCTAAATGCGGCAACTGTGTGCAATTCCTCTGCATCCCCTTTCCTCAAGCCTCCAAGAGCATCATGGAGGAGGAAAGACTGTAAGAGCCAGAGGTCAGAGAGAACTGTTGAGAAACTCCGTCGTCTTCAGGACCCAGCATGGCCATGGGACTTCTGAACTCACAGCAGGCTGTTGTCTGAACGAGACCCCCACAAAGTCAAGCCAGCCAAGATCCCACATAGATGGAGAAGGAACCCACAAGGCTCCATCTTTAGCTAAGTAACCACTGCCAGATTATGGATACTGAGGCGGGGAGAGTCAGTTTTCTTCAGGAATATTGCCCCTGATAGGTTGCCTATGCTCCTGTGATTGGTCCCACACCCAGGCACATGCAGATGGCATTAACAGGACTTAGTGGGTTATTTATAATGTTAGTTCAGGAAGATGACATGAAGTTGGGAGGGCAATGTTGTCTGGTGGTCTAGGAGGGGTCGCAAGGGTAGAGTGGAGTAAATATGACCTGAGAACATAAATATATGCATATATGAAATTCTCAAAGAAAAATAAAAACATAAAAGTATGTCTCAAACGGTCATTTTAGAGAATAACTGAAGCATTTTGTTGGAGTTTTAATTTGTATTTATCTTGTAACTAATGAATTTCAGTATCCTTTCCTGTATTTCAAGATTTGTGAATCTTTGGTAAAACCTATCTTCAATTTCTTTTCAATTTGCATTGACTTTTCATTACTAAGTATACAAATTATTTACATTCTAAGATATAAATGCTTTAGCTATATGTGCCTGAAATATTTTTATTTCAGTCTGTGACTTGTTTATTTATTCAGTGATAATCTTTTATTCTAATTGATATGTCTTGCTTTTTTTCTCTTTGTATTTTTCAGTTTCTAAGATACTGGGTGTAACATCGGATAGCATTACTGAAAACAAAACTCCTTGTTTGGTTCCTGTGGTGGTTAGAACGAGATGTCCCCTATAATCCTGGACATCTGCATGCTTGGCCCCCAATAGTGGTCCTGTTAGTGGAGGCTGAGGAGGGGTGGCCTTGCTGGAGGGGGGACATCAGTGAGGTAGGCTTGAGAGACGCCTCAAGTTATTCCCAGTGTGCTTTCTGTTTCCTGTTTGCTCGAGATGCAAGCTCTCAGCTTATGCTGCCACTGTCATGTCTGTTGCTTGCTGCCACACCCCCCTATAGCTGCTTGGTGGAAGCGGGGAGATATATATATATATATATATATATATATATATATATATATATATATATATATGTACTGATGAACATTTAATTTTGTCAAACAGACTTTTGGCAAGTCTAGTCCGAGAAAACTATGTTGATTTTTGGAGTTGTCTACTTACAACACAAAGTGCATTGATTAATTTATCAAATATAAAATTAACTACTATTTCTATACACCAATTAGCTAATACTTTATAAAGGATTTTTGGATCTATGCTCATGGATAATAAGAGCATAAATTTCTCATAACACCTTTTGAATTTCTGTTATTGTGGTTTTATTGAGTTCGCAAATAAATTAGCAACTCCTGTTTGGGGGTAAATTAAATAATTTAACAGCTTCGGTCTTGTGTATACAAGAAAGGCAAGCCAGTTAGCGGCACAAAGAGTCAGGCAATGCTGGGGCTATTGTAGCTGAGATCTACTGAGAACCTTCTGTATCTGAGGTAACTTCAATAGGAAGCAAGTGCTGCTGCCCTGATTTCTATTTGCATCTGGTAGCATTGATGAGGTTCCTCCTTTTCCTAATGGAGTTACAATAGAGGAGGGTTCCTGTTACACAAGATAGGGGCTGGAGAAATGGCTCAGTGGTTAAGAGCACTGGCTGCTCTCCTACAGGACCCCAGTTTGTGTCCAGCGCCCACATGGCAGCTCACAAAGATCCGTAACTCCAGTTTTAGGGACTGTGATAGCCTCTCTGGCCTCCGTTGCCACTTGCATGCACTTGTTACACAGATGAACGTGCAGGCCAAGCACTCACACAAATAAGATAATGAAATGCCTTTGAAAAAACACACAGGATTAAATAAAATTCCGAGTTTTGTAACGTAATGGCACCAAAATATTTGGGGTTCAGTCACATCTCAATTGTCATGCAAAAATCAGGATATCTCAAACGTAGCAAGAGAAACAAACCCCAAAGTAAAAGGTGTTAGCATTGAATGCTTTAAGCTACACATCAAAGAAACAGTCCCAAATACCTTTGAAACACATGATAGGCAAGAAATATATGGAACAAAAAAAGTAGTAATTTTAGAGCTAATGATTATAAGAACTGAAATAAAGAGGAATCCAAGTGGATGGGCCATTAGTTTTATTTACAATATATAAAAAGATTGTAAATCATCACCCCTGACTTAAAACATAAATAAATAAACAAACAAACAAACAACATGAAAATCAGTTACTTTTTCTGGACTTGATGCAGTCCCAGGTACACGCCTGAAGAATGCTAAGATAACATACCCATGTAGATACTTGCATGTCCGTATTTATTGCAGCACTGTTCACAAAAGCCAAGTAATGGAATCACCTAGATATCCTTCTACAGATGAACATGGCATGTGTACAGAATGGAGACTTAGTCTTCCGGGAAAAAGAATTACACTATGTTCTTTGTTAGAAAATAGACAATCTAGAGAGCACACAAAGCTAAAGACGTCAGGTGCAGGAAGACAAACATTGTAGGTGTTCTCTCGGTTGTGAGTCCCCACTGGTACATAAAAGTGTAAAGTGTATTTTTGTGTGTGTGTGTGTGTCTATGTGTTAGTGTGTGTCTGTGTCTGTGTCTATGTGTCTGTGTGTGTCTGTGTGTCTGTCTGTGTGTTTGTGTATGTGTCTAAGTGTCTATGTGTCTCTGTGTGTATGTATGTGTAAGAGAGAGAGAGAGAGAAAGAGAGAGAGAGAGAGAAAGAGAGAGAGAAGACAAGAAAGGAGATGAAAGTATATGCAGTGACTAAAGGGGAGAGGAAAATTTGCAGGGCGAAGATGAGGAAATCGTTGGGGTAAGTATGCTCAAACAACGTAATATACTTCAAAACACTACACAACAAATACACACTAATTAAAGATTAAGAAGGGAATGGCAGTCTATTAGTTAAATGTCAATTTTGTACTGAATTATGTATATAGTATATATATTTATATTTCATAAAATTGTGCATTAGCAATAAGAAGATTGCAATGAAGGCTAAAAGATGAAATGTTACAAGGCAAGACCCTGGTCGACAGAGGCAAACCATCATGGTAGCTTCATGTATTACTGGAACTTCCTTAGAGTGTGCTCACAGTTGGCTCCGTGTGTTCAGTTGATGCTCACATCCGGGTTGTTTGAAGATGAAGTACTTCTAGTGAGTGTAATTGCCCATATGGTGGGATTTGCACCCATCGCCTCTTCTCTTTTTATCTTTGATACATTCGCTTTTATTTCCTAATTTGTTTTAAATTATCTTTCAGCTTTGGAAATAATCTGTGTGTTTGGCTCATTAGCAATACCTCTTTGTTTTTGGTGTGTTTTGATTTTTTAAACAGTTGCCCAAGAGTTTACAATAGACATCTTTAACATATTGTCGTCTGTCTTCAAGCCGTGTTGTAACGCAGCACATGGAGAGGGAGATATTTACGGCGGTATGCTCCTATTTCCCTCCCATTCCAGATGCTAGTCCACCGACAAACGGACCCTTTCTTTGCCTAGCACTGAACCGCTATTCTATTGGCAACGGGATACCCTGCACATCAGCTTCACACATTAATATTAAGTTATATCAGTGAGAATCTGTCATGCTTTTTTAATAGTTTTTTTTTAATATTTCCTACTGAATACCCACATGCTCCAGAGGCCTTCCCTCCCTGGTTAGACGGAGCTCAAAGATTCTTTTTCTCCTCTGCTCTCTCTAGAATTGTGGCTTAGCCTGACTTCACGAGCTGCCACGTCCTGTACACAGTTTGGTAATCGCCCATGCAGAGGCGAGTTCCCTCCCCCCAAAGCTCTCCTCTCTTTACTGTATTCAGCAAGAGAATTGTACTCCTCGCGGGTCCCATCACCCTGCTCTGAGGTCCTGAAAATCCTTCAGTCGGAATGCTGGACCTGTCCTCAGGCTCCTTGTGTTTATTTAACTTTCCGAGGACCACAGTCGTGCCCTGACTCCGGATAGTATCTCACAATGATTGCTTCCTGTACGTTCCACTGTACTCTGCTTGTTTGTTGCAGGAATGGGGCTGCTCTCTCCTGCTGGAAACTAAAGCCTTTGAACTTCCCATTCTTGTCATCTGCCACCAAAGAAAGTGGATTAATATAACTACTCCTATGTTGGAATAAACCACTTAATTCAGATTTGTGAAATCTTGTTTTCTTCATCTTTAAAACGGGCTTAGAATACAGACTACCGGCTTATTCTTCTGGTTATCGAGTTAGTGTGTTAATAAGCCGTACTGGAGGAAGTAAGATGCTGATATCTTGCTTCCCTCAGAGAATAGGAACTGTTGTATCAAAATGTAAAAAAGAACAATGATATGATTTCTATATTTTACATTGTTTCTTTGGGGTCCCACTGATGTTGTCAAACACATGTTAGGTATTTAAGAAAACAGTTCCAAGTTCATACTTACCTGACCTTCTCACACAGACTGGCTGTCCAAGTGCTCTCTCCAGGCCATTCATAAGCTCATTTTCCTGGTCTAGGGCTCTCGGGTGAGGGATTCTCCTGTTGCTACCCAACACATCCTGGTGGGCTCACCTCACTCTTCGTAAGGCTACTTACCAGCCATTCTGCCTGACTGTCTTCCTTGCCTACAGAACCCCCAATGCCTCTTAGTTTGCCTATTTTCCTACCTACTAAATCACTTTTAATATCACTTCTGCCTGAATTGAAGGCTGAGCAGAAAATTCCTGTGTCTCATGATACAGACACGAAAAATAAGCACAGTTCACTTCATGGAGACTTATTGTGGCTTCTTTGTGGGGATATTTAAGATTACTAGAGGTGGGCAAAAGAAGGAGAAGGAGAAGGAGAAGGAGAAGGAGAAGGAGAAGGAGAAGGAGAAGGAGAAAGAAGTATCTAGTATCTCACAAATGATGTCCTTTGAATAGAATTCAGGGATTCATAGCAATTGTTAATTCCGAATGATTCACATGGTTAATAAGCAGTGTTGAAAATCTTTGTAATATTCCATACAATTTCTGAGCACCTGTGATTTATGATGGGCCTATAAAAATGACTCTTTCCAAGATACAACCCTTCAAGATGAACTGGTATCAGAACAATTATATTTCATAGATGCTATAAATTATATACCTGTTTAAGAGGTGAAACAGGTAAGTTCAAAAAGTGCAAAGTGAGCTCTTACTTTTTCCTGCTACTCCACGAAGTCAAAAGGTAAATTTCATATTTTGTATGATTTTCCTTATGCTTTTCAAAATAAAAACCAGAAAAAATAAATCCAAGACTTCCTGGAACATTTCAGTTTTAACTATAGTTTCATCCACAGAAGATACCATGCTTGGGCTATCAAGCAATTAAGATTGTTTTGTTTATTGTGTTCCCCAAAATTTCCCTAGTGATTTTATGATCAGCTTGCTAATTCCTACCAAGATACCATGTAGGATTGCCGTAGCTAATTCACAAAAATCCGGCATCATTGGAAAATATAGGAGATTTTTTTCCCATTTATTAAATACACTTTAATTTCTTTCAGCAATGTTTGTCTAGAACCTTGAATAGGGAAAACAGTCTTGAAAACAAGATCAAAGGAGGGAAGGCACACACTGATTCAGAGCAGGATGAATCAAGTTTGATATTGGTTTAAGTGCAGACGCGTGATCAAGTGAGAGGAACCGAGAGTGCAGGACGAGGTTGACCATAGTTACCTGAGTTTCAAGAGTTTCAAAGTTCTTTGATAAGGAAACAATAATTATCAGACAAATTGTGCTAGCACAGCCTGAGAGATGCATGTGAACTCTATAGGTCCACACCTCATACCATATGCAAAACTTAACTCAAAATGAAGGCAATGTCTCAATTTAGTATCAGAGCTAGTATGATAAAGTTTTTTTTAAAGAAAACTTGGGTGTGAATTTTCCTTGAATTTTAATGATTATAGTATGCAGTGTCAAAAGTGTGAGCAACAACATAGAGACAGATTCGCTCAAAATTATTAACTTTCATAGCTTAAAAACGCCACAAAGAAAAGAGGAAGGAATACAGAAAACTAGAAAAACCATCTTTATGTGCAAGCTGTGACACCTGCTCCTGTTTTGGACACATGTGCAATGAGATTTATATCTAGAACACACACAGAGACATACAACCCAAGAACAGAGCAGGTGACAGCACCAAGAAATGACTGGAGGATTTGAACATACATTTCTCCAATTACACAAAATCAGTAAGGACTGCAAATCTCGTTTTATGTCATAAGCCACTAACTGCAAATCCAAACACTTCATAGTTATAGAATCAGTAGAACTAAGAAGTCACATTAAGAAAAGAGCATTAGTAAGGCTATGAGGGGGTGGAACCCTCAGAGACCACTTTGGGAACTGTGAAATGGGGCAGCCACTTTGAGAGATGTTCTACAGATTCTCACACTGTTAACCAGGGAGAGGTTCTATGACTCAGTCATCCCAGTCATAAGCATACACCAAGAGGACTAAAAACACAGATCATGGATGTTTACAGCAGCACTCCTGCGGCAGCTGAACTGCACCTGGTAAATGAATAAGCAAAATATGGTCCATCCAAACAATGGTCATACAAACAGCACAGTACCACTCATACTGTGGCACTGGTGGAACTGGAAACATGTTCAAGGGAAAGCTGTCAAAAGTAATACATGCCCTGTACACGTGTAGATAGAGCCTGTTTATTTGTTTCCGGCTGCTCAAGACCCAAACAATCATACAAAACCCATATTAATTACAACACAGTTTGGACAATGACTCTAATGTATTCCTAGCTAGCTCTTATATCTTAAATTAACCCATTTCTATTAATCTGCACAAGGTTGTGATTTACTGCTAAGGGTCCAGTGTCTGTCTCCTTTGGCAGCTACATGTCATCTCCTTGACTCCGCCTACTCTATATATCTCTTCCAGCCTGGCTATATTCTGCCCTGCTATAGGTTGAATCAGCTTCTTTATTAACTAGTGGTAATAAAACATATTCATAGCATACAGAGGGGAATCCCACATCATGCACATGCTTGCGCCCGCGCACACACATACACACGCACATACACACACACACATACACACACTCGCACACACACATATACACACGCGCGCGCGCACACACGCACATTCTACAATTCCATTTGTGTGTAATGGTGAAAACAGACAATTCAACAGAAACCATTGTAGTTTGTTTATTGTTGGGAAAAACAGAGACATGAGAGTGTATCAGGGTTCTATGTCAAAATGCTGTAAAAGAATATAGATAAGCAGGTGCCTAAACACAGGCAGACAGAGGTTGTTTACTACAGGAAGTTTCAAGAGATGTCTTGCCCCATTGGAAAAATATGAAATCAATACTGTGTCTTAGTCAGAGTGAGGAGGTCAGAGGAGAAGAGTAGACGGAGGCACAGGGCAAGGCTGGTGCAAGAGTCAGGGTCCCAAGACCAGGGAATCTCTAGTTTGTTTTTTCGGGGCTATCACAGGGTATTCAGACTCAGATGGGAGGATATTGTATAAGAGTAAATTCATCGCTTAGCTTGCCTGTTCTCAGTCTTTGGGATGGTAACACTCTTAGGGAAGACTTGTTTTCCTCACCATGGTAACAAATGCATGTGTGGGTGTCCTCTGGAACCCTCAGAGACATACCCAGAGGGAGTGCTTTGCTTACTCTGCCGTCAGCCTGACACCTGCAATTGACATTACAGAAGTGGATGGTTAGATGGTGTAAGATTTGTCTTTGAGACTGGTGGTGATAATACACTACAAATCTCTGACTCGTACATTTTTAAAGGGGTGAACTTCTAAGGCATGAAAACCATTTCTCCATAAAACTGTAAAAAAAAAAAAAACAGCAAGAAAGAAAGAAACCTGCTTTCCAGCATATCGCTATAGAATCTAAGAATGTCTACAAAACATGAATGAAAAAGCAGTCAAGTGTGTTTCCCTTTAAGACTCAGGTTCGTTACCTCTGTTTCTGACTCTTTGACATGTGATTCAACAAAGTGGTTCCTGAGGAGGCATTTGGTGACAAAGAGGGCTGATAAATCTCTTTCTTTGCTGAATGTTGGTCGGATGTTTTCCTCTTTCCCTCTGAATCACGATGCTGGGCTTGACAGCATTAGTTTTAACTTAGTTATGGAAAGGTTCGTTTCCAGTTCCAGGCTCAGATCTCAGCAACTGCAGGGGAGTCCTACGCTGTGTAAAAAATGCGGAACATATTGTTTCCTGTGATTTGAGTGATGAAGCAGATTACATGTGACACTGATGAGCGAGATAGCAAGTTCAAATGCCGGGAGTTTGGGCCATATGTAACGCAATCACAATAGCAAGTTCAAATGCCGGGAGTTTGGGCCATATGTAACGCAATCACAATAGCAAGTTCAAATGCCAGGAGGTTTGGCCATATGTAACACAATCACAATAAACACCCGCTCATCTGCAGTGGCCCAGGCTCTTGCAGGGAGTAGAGAGGCTGCCCACATGCACCACCTAGACAGGGCAGAAGGACATCACTGCAGGGGTGTCCACTGACTGGGTCTGCAGTGCAGATTCAGGGCACAAGTGTACCAGGAATATTGCCAGCCAACAGAAGTGTCCCTGCTTGAAACGAGTGACACACACCGTGTATTCCAAAGCCTTCCATTTCTCTCCTCTGCTTTGTCTTTACTTCATGCTAACAATTACAAAACATTTGTTAAAACTTGCCAAGATTCTTAAGTCAAAACAGAGATTGATTTGCTCCTAAGTATGAAGATTTATATTTTATAAACCTAAAAATCCTGGAGAATTTGGTAACTTAAGACGTGTGTGTGTGTGTGTGTGTGTGTGTGTGCTTCACCACAACCTGAAGCAGTACCACATCAACAAACAGCTTCCTGCTTGTCCCTACATATGAGGAAGGTGCCCACGCAAGCTCCCCTCTGACCTAATACAAACCTTCCAACGACTAAACCAGAATCAGCCACATCCTTTCTGATCTGAGGAGTTCTTAGTCCCTGTGTGTTTGCAGCAAACCATTGCACACTAGGTAAGAAGTACCAAGTATAGGGGCAGAGCTAAAGGAGAAATTATTCATCCCACTGAACCAACAACATCCAATCTTGCAATACTTTATCACACACACACATTCACACATACACACACAGAGACACACTCACACACTCACACATATACTTACCACACACACACTCACAAACATTTACACACATATATACATATACTCACATACACTCACTCATACATACACTTACCACACAAACACATACACACACTCACACATATACACACATACACACACATACACTACCACACATACACACACTCACACATACACTTACCACACAAACACATACACACACACATATAAACACATACACACACATAGACTACCACACATACACACACTCACACACACACTTACCACACAAACACATACACACACATATACACACATACACACACATACACTACCACACATACACGCACTCACACATACACTTACCACACAAACACATACACACACACATATACACACACACATATACACACACACACATTCTCTCTCTCACACACACATGCTTTGCACCTTGGAAAGGACTTAGTGAAACTGTTCAGATAAATAATGTCCCTTCTTTTCAATAAAAGCAAAGGCTGGCTGACTCATGTTGGGAGGAGATGGTAGGAAACACAGTAAGGCCGGTTAATAAAACAACAGGCTTCATTGCAGAGCTAGGTCATCTCCTGCATGTGTGCATCTTCTACTAAAAACGTCCTTAGTGTTCCCTTCACAAGTGTCAAAGCTGCAGAAAGACTGATGCCTTCCATAATACCACATGGCTCAGCTGTCCCAGGAAACCAGAGTTTCAGCAAAAGGGGTATGGACGGTGAAACATTTCACACATTCTGTTCTTTAGGTCCGCTCACCAACCTTTGATAGCCTGTGTACAATAGGAATAACACACTTCAATATTAAAACTCAATCACTAGGATTGACGAGAAAGAGAAAAGAGGAGCTCATTAGCTTATTTTTCAAATTTATTATGTCGTACTGAAAAGAAAGGCTCTCAGTACTGTTCAAACTGCTTAACTCATGGGCAAGATTGGGACTGTGCATTGGTAGAAATTCTACAAACATGACTAACAGATCCTACAGAAAGCACTATAAAGCTCACAGAAAGCAAGGCTCTCTGCTAATGGGTTACAACTGAGCTGCTCCCTAAAAATAGATCAATCAAATGATTTAAACAATTTCTCTAGAGAATAGAGAAGGAACATGAAGAACACGAATATTTAAAATATTAAAAACTCCTTCTAGAGACTTGAGAACAAACACAGTTTTAACAATGTCGGCACTAAGCCAACAACTGCCCAGTGGCCTCTGGGGATGGAGACTTTTAACTGTTCCTGAACACATAACAAAGCCGGCAGCCTCTCTTCCCTCTCCCTCCCTCGACATAAACAGAGATGCATCGTGTGAAACCCGTGACTGTGCTTTCAGGCTGTGTGCTGACACAGGGCGCTGCAAGGGCTGACTCATGGGCCTGAGTCTTCCTCATTGTCCTGATCATTAGGGTCAGTTGAAGTCAGGTTATGAGAGAAACAGTTGAGCAAAGACGGCAGCTTTTCTTCCCTTCAGCAAATGCCACCCAGTTTCTCATTACACATGCTGTATTTGGAATAAATACTTATTGTTTTGTTCCACTTTGAGACTGGAGTTTTGATCATTTTCGTCAGGGTGTAGTTTATTTGGTTTCCCCAACTCCGTTCTAGGGGCCACTTTGAACACTGGCTTTGGGTAGAAATGAGATCATACTGCTTTCAACTGCATGGATTTAAATTGAAAATCTGGATATATCAACTAACGATGAGGAATTCTGGGTAAATGAGTCAAACATCTCTAATCTTCATTATCTTATTTGTAAAATGGTGATTACATATTTCACACCATTTAAGGGCTAGAGATATAGGTATCTATCTGTCTAGTTATAGATATAATACTTCATTCACAGTAAGGATATATAGATAGGAAACACCATTCAACATCCATGAAGGAGCTTCAGCCACCACTGCCAACATAGAACAGAAGATGTGTTTTCTATGCCCAACTCCTTCGGTTCTTTGTCCCTTTGACCGTCAGTCAGGGAGTCTGCCTGGAACTAGCCTTCCCGTCTCCTCTCCACGGAAGAGCAGTGTTGAATCCCAAAACTGATGGAGGTAGAGATTAAAAAGAAACCTTTACTAGTTGCTTTCTCCGTTTTCAAATTTTTCTTTCACTTTCTTTCACTATCAAAAATGGGTGTCAGGGGCTAGGCAGGGTAAGAGGTCATCGAGGTGTCTGCCAGGAGGAAGTGATTCAGGATACCATCGGTTAGCTCTCATTCATGTCTCAGAGAGGACCGGAAAGTCGGAGTGCTGGACTGTACGGCAGGAAATCCTTCACAAGCCCCCGTGTCCACATCTGTTGCTCCTCTGGGAACCCATCTGCTGGAGTTCAATAGTGTCCCCACGCTCCCTCCACTAATGTTCACCAGCCAAGACCCTGTATTTCTGATAGACGAAAGATACCAAAGCTCTATTTTTTTCCCAGCAAGACTTACATCACAAAAACACTTGCAAAGAGACCATGAGGCAGACTCCTGTTCACTGTTCACACAGATTGTGCGCCACGCATGCCCACACAGTTGGTAAGACCAGTTCATTTGGAAGGTGCTTTGAAAGCTTGTTTTCCTAAGATCTTTCTTCTTAACCAGTGTTTCCTGGGATCCTCAAGAAAATTGTTGCAGTAGGTAGGCAGCTATTGTCTCCTTATTAGGGATGAAAGAAAGGAGACCAATGGTGGAGATGGGAATTGAGTTGTCAGTCAGCGAAGAGCTTATGGTTCCTGTCCCATTCAGAGCATTCCCTTCCATAAAAGTACAATGGCGTGTGTCTATGCACATTTCTCTTTGTTTTTTTTTTAACAAGAGTATACCTGCATTTTAAAAATTGAATAGTTGTTATGAAATTACTGAATCAACTGAAAAGAATTTCTTTGGTGGTAGATGTAACCACCGCCTGAGGGGCTAGAGTATATGGAACACAGGTGTGCTTTGTTATGTTGGTGGGTTCAGGGCAATTAATGCCCTCTCTCCTGTCGCCTGTTTAGTGCACAGCAAGGCTGGCCTGCTAGAGAATCCTCATGTGATCCTTGATTGCGTTACCAAATATGATCAAAAGACTACCTCAATGGGCATGATTGTGCTGCTCGCTAAACTCAATGGCAATTTATTTAAATATGATACTCCGCAGGAGAACGCCTTCAAAGAGAAGGCACAACAGGCACTTTATCATTTCCATGCGAGGTATTTGAAGTTATTGCCTCTTGAAAGCACCGGGAGAAACAAGGATAGTGCAGGGGAAGAGCTAATATGATATGATCATGAGCTTCGTCCTCCACGCAGAATGCGAGCTCTGTCCTAGAGTTAATGGCTTGGTGGTCCCCTCTTAACACAAATCAGCCTTCCAAAGAGAGGGGAGGGATGGGTGTGGGTGGTAAGGAAATGAGGAGCGTGAATCTAAGGCCATGATGGCGCTGAGATAATCTGGTGATGCAAGCGCATTGCTATCCACTGTGTGGCAGAGTGCCGTCCCTGAAAAGCTCACCCTGGCAAATGTAAATTGCAGCATGTGCAGAAGAAGAGCAATTAGCTCTGCAGTGTGTGCACATCTGCAGTGAGCCTGCGTGAGGCATCTTCTATTAATTTACTTTATTTGAAGAAAAGAATCAGGTCAGCAGAAGGAAATGCACTGCTCTTGGCCACTACAAAGCATTTCCAAACATTGACGGCGTTTTCTATGTAAATGTGTCGAGTCCTTCCAGCTCAGCATAGAAAAGCAGGCTCGTTAAGGTGAAGAGGCCCCTTCTTAAGCATCTAGAGTATCAGAAGTGTGTTAATGACGTCTTTGGGTCCTGTATGCTTTTCTGTCCCTGGTAATGTGATTTCCATGTTGTGGGGTAAAGGGGTGGGAGTTATAGGTTTAATAATTGTATCATACATATGGCTTTAACCCTATCAACCTGGGCTTTGGAATATGCAATGTGGGAAATTATAATTTAGCTCCAGAATCTGGAAATACTTCCTTTTATAATGTTTATGCACAAACATTTCTATACTAAAGCATAGAAAACTAGAGTTTAATCGCCAAGGGATAAGATTCAGATGAAACAATATTTCTGGGTTACAAATGCTAATCCTTGCCTACCTATGGCAATCTCCACTGCTGCCTAGCAGACTGCTAAATGCCTCTTATTTTGCTAGAGCTTTCTGATTACCAGTGCATACAAACAGGTGATTAGTTTCCAATAAATATAACTGTGTGTTTAAAATGGACATTTCTTAAGTACAACATTGTAACATGGCTCATTTTTATGATTAGTTTACTTTTGAAACAGACAGCACTCAAATATATAGCTATCTCTCTATATATACATATATGTATGTGTGTGCATGTGTGTATACATATTATATGTGTATGTATGTATATGTATGTATGTATATATTTGGGAAGGCAAAGTGATTCCAAACAAAAGTTATTTTTCTTTCAGTTAAGAGCAGTCTATTTGTGACTTCCTAAGTTTATCTTTCGTTTTCTGGTTACATGTGTAACTGGCACATATGGAAAGTGTCACTTTTTTCACACAAAAGGAAACAATGCACTCTCAATGACATGATACAGAATCCATCAACTAACAGTCACGCTTCAGTTCATAAAACTCCAGTTCCAAAGCAATGGTTTTAATATTGCACTCTATCTTGTGGTGGTGATGCGGTTCAGTCCTTTCAAAGATGTGTCTATAATTCAAAGACTTTCAATACTTTTAGCTTTACAAGCTAAAGAGACACAAAGCACTAAATTTGACCCAGGACAACATTCTGATACAAATTTAGCTTAATTATAATAATAGCATATATACTAAATAATTTATTTAGAACTAAAATGACTTTAATATAAATATTCTTATTAAAATTCAATACAGATTTTCTATACTATATAATAATTAGCTATTAGAACAGAAATAGCAATATTAAGGTCTTGAGGAAAAATACATAATTTTTCATGTGTGATTATTTTTTGCCCATGTAAAATTAGATTCAATTTAATAAAGATTTCGAATTAGACATTTCAGATTTCCAGAACAGAATAGCAGGATTGAACCAAGAGGATGGCGTGAACACTGACTTGCCCCAAGTTTTCACAAACCACGTTTTCATACAGCAAGGTGAAAGAGCTCCTTCTTTACTTTGGCACAAGCTTAAAAAAATGTACAATTTTAAGTAAACTCATTACCAGATAATTGAAATTCTGACAATGATTTTATTAGCAGAAGTTTTCTTTCAAGGCTGCTTTTTTGAAATGTGTATCTATATGAGCAGTGCATAATGTTTGAAAAGCTGCCTTTAAAACCTGCTCCCACGACTGGCAATAAAGGCTGACCTGTGTGAGGAACACAGCGGGGGAATTTTATCCTCTGAGCTCTCTCCTGGCCTTTACCTTGTGACCACTAAAGTGACCGGAGGAAAGGCATTGTTTCTTCCATATGCCAGGCGCATAAACTATGCAAATGGCCACCACTCTGATCTCATTTGAGACATCTGACCATTGACTGCTTCTGTGTCCCAAAGTGAAACAGACTTTGCTGTGTTAGTCGGCTTCGAACTTGTGTTATCTTATGTAGTGAAGCTGTGCAGGAGGAGATGCTCCAACTGTAGTCACCATGGGTGCTCCCTGCCACATCCCTCTGCCAACACCAGGCTGATTTCTCAGTTTCCGTATCTGTGGGCTAGGCACAAGCTGTCATTCCTTGGGGGTTGTTAACTCCCTCAGACACAGTTAGATCAGAGCCCTCTGCGTTAACTCTCCATTTCCTGGCTTTCTGAGGGCTTCAGCAGACCCGTAATGTTTCTCAAACTCTTTTTTTTCCCTTGTGGTTTAATATTTCTAAAACCAGTAAATTATTTCCAGTGTTCGAGAAAAAAAAAAGACAAATTTCTTTGTGGTTAGTGACCACAAAACAAAACAAGAGGTAGAAACACTGCAGATCGTGAGTCCTAAGACAAGCTTAAGTTTTAGACCCTTCCTTTGATATCAGATGTAAAAATGAGGAATTAGGGTGAAGGTGTGGATTATCACAGTCAAGATGTATTCCTGCACAGGCCACCCAATCACCACTGATGAGAAGGTTAATTGTTATGTAAATTTACCTGCTTATTGGCTCTCAAGGCATTTAACCTGAGACTCAGCCTGAAGGAGGTGAATGCCTGCTGGCCAAGGCAGGCTGGGAAGGAGTTAGAAACAATCTGACTTACTGGTTCAAGGTATTAGCAACTATCTTTTCCAGAAAAATAGAAAAGTGGAACTCTTAGCAACATGATTTCTAACATCAGGGAGGTGACACGGATTTATGGCTATTTTTGTATTTACTCTTATCTCAAGTTTTTAACCACTAATTTTAGCCTACAGTGACCACAGTTTCAGAATTTGGAAATTTTCAGTAACTCTTCAATTTACAACTTCTAAGCTGTCTTTCTAGAAAAATCAACCTTTTAATTGATCTTATAAATTTAAAGTTTGTCCAGTCACAGAGAAAAGTATCTCCAAAATAATATTTTAGATTCCATTTTATTGCAGGATCACCAGAGGTTTTAGATCATGGAGGGGCGGCGTGAGAATGCTAGAGATATACTCTATTTCTCCATTTCAGGTAACCTGGTGCCCAAGAGGTCAGGCTCATGGTTAAACAATCAGCAAATGAGGCAGCGCTCAGACTCGACTTCTCCTTTTAATTCCCTAAACCAACTAACTCAACGACACATCCGAAAGGGATTTTTTGTTTACGGAAAAATGAATAATGTAAGACTACATTATAAGTTCAAAACAGGAATAGAGATGCCAATCTCAAAGGCAGCGTTAGTGCTCTGACTGCTGCCCAGAAGAAATAGCAAAGCAAACCCCATACTGAGATTCCCTAATGAAGAAACATTCTTCAGCGTCTTTGCTTATTTCATGTCGCTGACTGAACTGTTCATTCTTTCCTCAGTCTACCCACACGTAGAGGAGGTGCAAAGGAAGAGTCTGAGGATGAGCGGGACAGACGGCAGCAAATGCCGCACAGACTCCAGACTTTTGAGGTTCAGACAGTGAGATGATCAAGATCGGACGTTGTTTTCATCACTACTCTGGCTTGTTTACGCTCGTTTCTTCTGGAGCTGATCACAGTCGAGCTCCGGACTCAGATGGCATGCACAGATGAGGAACATGGCATACCATGCTGAGATTTCTGTTCCACACATGGTGAAATTAGCGTGCTTTCTCTTAACCTAAATCACATCAGTTGGTCCCAAGAATCCGTGATCTTAGGAAATCAGAAGACACACATCTAAGGTGACTCCTTTTGGAGCCACAACAAGAGTGATGGAAGGCAGTGTCAATATGTGATATTAATATTGCTCATGAGTTCTGTTTCTGTCTGCGTGTAACAGTGATTTACTCTGAAAGACGAATTCAAATACAAAAGCTCAGATTAAATGTGAAATGAAGGAATGGAAAAGAAAAACAAATATTTTTGTTTAGTATTTTTTTCTTTCAAATCTATAATTATTCTCAGATGAAATCGAGTCTCCTTCTGTATGAAGCCTTCTTAGTGAAAAGTGTGCATGTTCCTCCTATTAGCTATTCTCACTGGAATAAAGCTCTGGGACTGTCTTACATTTAAAAGGAGAGATCCTTGCCCAAACTTCACCATGAATTTTAAAATTAAATGTAGATCATGATGTGTTGTCCCAAGAGAATATTAAGCCATAAATGTTAAGTGGAATAACCTCAAATTATGAAACACCAGTTAACAGCTAATCACATAATGATAATGATGCCAAGAAGAAATGGTCCAGACTTCAGAGTTCTTCATTCTGACAACCATGATGCTGAAGCAGATGAATAAGTCTAAATATATGAGGTGAAAAAAAATGCAGCCAAGAGCAAGATAATTATATTAATTATCTAAATTAATAGCACAAATGTATAAATTAATTTTTAAATTCAGATGTGTATGTATGACTTATAATATAACAGAACGCCATGCCTTTGCTTCCTGCTTTATGTCAATACATATTTTCCGCTGAGTGTGGTTGGTGTACACCTATAGTCCCAGCATCCAGAGGGCAGAATCAGAGGATCACACTCAAATTTGAGTTCAGTCAGATGTGTGCATGCGGTCCGCACCTGCCAGGGCTGCAGAGCAAAACTGGGTCTCCAAGAACCAAAGCCATCAGACACG
>NC_022009.1:80818906-80841790 GCF_000317375.1 Microtus ochrogaster
CCATCAGACACGGACAACCAGAGCCTAACACCCCCAAAGCGAGTACTCCCTCAGCTAACAGGTATGGAATTTAAAAGTCACACTGCCACTTGCACATCCACGCTGTATCCTTTTTATTTTAATTTGGGGTCATTTAAATACGTTTATTCATCTTTCACATTTCCTAGCACGTTGCTCTTTTGTCCCATGCAGTGGAACCTTTGGCTCATGTGCTGACCCCACTTCCTCCCTGAGTGATGAGCCAGGAAGGAAAGGACACAGGTAGACAGGGTGTCAGGAAGATGCAGGCAGGCTGAGGGTCGCAGCATGGGCTCCTGTTTGGAGCAGAAACAGTATCACAACTGTTCCACCTGAGAATTCAATAATCACCTTTGTCACCCAACTTCCTCTAAGTGTTGTTTCAAAAACATCAAAACTGGTCATTTATTTGATCAATTAAAGAAACACCTCTAGATATGCATGGCCAAGTGCAGATTGGCTGAGAAACTCCATCCAATAGCAAGGTGGTCTTACTGAAAAGACTAAGGGCAGCCAGCTGAAGAATACCAGAACCAAAGGACACCTTGAAGGCCTTTGAGATTCTCAGATGAAAGGCTTTATATAAAAATAAAGTGTTGTTATTACCTAGGCAAAGAAAAAATGCATGCATTTTCTGTCAGCATCCAAGATACAAAAATAGTGGTGCCTTTCACTCCCCTTTGATATTTCATTTGCGTTTAGCTTGATGACAATATAGATAAATCCTCTGTTTGGTCTTACTGGACCAGGGTTACATTTCAGGGTGCAGAAAATGACAAAATGAAAGAGAAAGGCCTTTGAAAGAAAGTGAAAATAAATGTTGTAGCCAAAAGCCAAATAATCGTCAGAGTCTATTTAAAGTCTATTAAGGAGCAGCCGTCAGGGTATCAAATGCACGCTCTCTCATCCTCTGTGGTCGGCCCACTATGTGGAGCACCTGCCTTAAATTACCCACGTTCACCGCATCTCTGGAGTCAAGAGGGAGAGCAGAAGGGCGGAGAAGCAGCTCTCGCCATTCATACTGGTCACGCCAAACTGAAACTCTCCTCAGAATGCTTCTTTCAACTCAGAATCGATTACATTGCAGCCTCTAGACCACCGCTCTCGACTCTGCAATAGCATGTGCGCGTATTCAATACATAACTTGAAGTTTGGGTTGCTCACAGTTATTGATTGACGTGCACTGTTTAGTTACGGGCAATTGAGCTACTCTGGGAGGTGACAAAGTCATGCTGTATGTTTATAGCACAGGAATAGAAAACACAAATCTCTACAAGGTTGGTCCAGGGAGTGGTGGACTCTTCTAGGCAGGCTGCTTAGAATTGGTCTCAATTATTTGGAAAAAAAAAAAAAAACCCATGATCAAATCGAAGTGGAATCATTTTGATAGACATTCAAATGCTCTGGTAATAAGCTAGCCTTTTTAAATACTTAACTGCTACTGCTTTTAGGGTGTGAAGGCTCCACATGAGACCACAAGAGAGGGTCACTGACTGGGGATAGCATTTTCTCAGGACTGGAAATTAATGCTGTCCTGCAGGTTAAGCCATGAGTTCTCCAAACATATCCCCTCACCTATTCAAACAACAAAAATTCCTGTAGGCAAGCGGCAGCAATGGACTTCAGAGCTATTTTAAACATGAAATATTTAAGGGAAAACAAATGTTTGAGTCATGGTGTTTTTATAAATATCTTTTGAAACGTCATTTGTGCTTGCTTGGGTCTTCATTAGAAATACAAATTTGGGGCTAACACAGAGTGTAACGTGTTAGACACAGAGGTATGGAAATGTTCAATGTTGTGATTCTCTGTTCCTTTAGGTGTAGATTATGGCCACTCTGCCTTGGGAATCTTCTGTTGGAATAGAGATAATGTTAGTTCAAATGTTCCACAGCACCAGGTGCTAGTGCTGGCTGGATGGGAGCTGAGCCTGTCAGAGAGCTGGGCATGCCTCTATCTGAAGAGCCTACGGGTTAGCAGAGGGTCTCAGTCTGTGGGATGCTGGCACAGACTGATGAGAAGAAGCAGCCCAGCAAAAGCAGAAGAGCTTTGTTTCTTTCCATTGACACACCGAGTTCACAGTCTCAGTATGCTGAAGCAAAGCGGCTTTGGTTCTGAGGACTGTGGGTCCCTAACTTTCTGCACCATTCCAAGATACCCTGAAAAGCAAGGGAAGCAGCCACGACTGGAGGCTTCCGCTCACAGGCTCAGCTGTGTGAGGTGTGCAGTAAAAGGCTGCTCCTCTCACGCTTACAAAGTCACATCAGCACAGCCCCCTGGACCTTAGTGGAGCCTCCAGGAGCCGCTTGCTGACTGAGTACTACTTCATTTGGCTAAAAGCAGTCACAAACGGCCACCCATGCAGCCTGACACTTGGAGAAAACTGCCTGGGAACGAGCAAACGTTTTGAAACTTCTTCTGTTGATCTAAAACATTGAAGATTCTTTCTGGACCACCCGATAAACGAGCAGGTCATTCTGCAGGAGCAAACGGGAATTATCGGTGGTTCTATAACGTCATTCACTTCTCACCCAGTGTACTAGCTTTCTGTGCTGCTTACTCAAAAGCCACTAGAGGAGCACGCTGAAGTTAAGAATTGTTGTTCAGGGCACAGACAGAAAAGGCCTCTGGGACCATTCGCACGGGTGGGAAACTCCACTTCAGAGCATTCTCCTCGGGTTCTGCCCCATGTCTTAATGACTCCATAGGGCAAACTGAACCCTCAGATGGTCTGAACGATACCTTCTGTACATACTGGTTAAGTCATCCTTTTCCATCACTCTTGATACACAAGAGCGTACTTAGAGGCAACCACCTTTATTAATGAAAAAAAAAATAGTGGTCTCAGGGCACCTTTCAACAAGTAAAGACTGGGTGCAAAAATTATAAAAAGTCAAAATCAACATTTAGTACCCAGAACTTTGCATGCATTCAAGATGTTACAGACAAATGTTGCCTTCAGTCAAGACTCTTGTTTTTATTCTGTACGAATGAAAAGATGCGATGCCCATATTCTTTTCACTTGCCAGTTGTTGAGCAGATTTGAGGAGTAGTTTCTAGTTTCATTTATTAAAAGACAGTTTATTGTCCTGTTATCTGTTCTGTTGACCTAAAACTTATAGTAGGAGAGAAAGAGTGTGCCTAATGGAATAGCTTCTCTGGTTATTCTGGTACATAGGCGATCTGTGAGTTCACCATCGCTCTTAAAATCTGAAAACTGCATGTCCCAGGAGAGGAAGGAGCGGCATTCTAGTGAAAATGCCTCTAACACTTGTGATTCCAGTCCTTCTTCCAAATTAAATGGTTGAATCTAAACACCAGGGGACACAAACTTTATTCCAGTGGTGGAGAGCCCATTTATAATTAGCCAAAATGGTGTGCAAACTGCCACCACCACCACCACAGTGTGGCTTCTGGGACCTGCCTGTTCTGGGTGAAAATAACCAGGACTCAAGCAGCTTTGGAGAACTCCAGGGACAGTCGGAAACAGCAACAAGGAAGTCAAACCAACTCTCAGAGTTTCAGAGGGATGGCCCCAGAGCAGTGGCCAACTGGGAGGAACACTGCACTCCAGGAGCTGAAGTACCTTGTTCTGCTTTGAATGCCAAAGGTCTTCTGGAAAGTCGTAGAGGAGAAGAAACTGAAGCCTTTCAATGGAAGTACCTTATCAAAAGACTACTCCTATTTTGGTGTTTATCCAAAAGTCATACATCAGCCTTGTTCGCTACAACCAGATAAAGATCACCTGTAGATGTCCTTTTATCACGCAACAGGACAAAGTCACACATTAGGGAGGATGTTTAAATGGAGCAGATTGGATGGTGATTCGTGGTAGCTGATCACGAAAAAGACTGTAGCAGTGGACACTGTTTCCTCTTGGGCACCGAAATGGCCTTTGCTATTATAGACATTGTCGAGAGGTTGCTACAGAAAACAAACAGCAAATGTACAAGAATGGCACCGTGGTTCTTCTTACAAAGAGCACAGGAGACCCTGCTAGTCACCAACCTGCCTTTCATGATGGTTTTGGAGACCTTGCCAGGAAGAATAAATATGCCTGTGGCTTGTAGACTCTTTCAGGGATATACGGTCTTGACAAGAAAATATGAAAGTATATCGTACAGTTTCCTCTTAATATCAATACTTGCTATCAAATTTTTTGGGTCTTGTAAGTACTCCCATATGTTTCAGAAATAATTAAATTTTTATTGACATTTTGGCCAGCCTCCGAAAGATGAATATCCTTCAGCTGTTAAACATTTGATAGGTTTGAAGTTGGGAAAGTGTTTTTTTTAAGAGTCTGTGCTCTTGAATATATATGCATATATATACACGCATATATATTTATATGATAAGATGTGATCTCTTGATGTACTGATCAAATTCTAAAAATAGAGGCAATGATTTTGAACAATTCTCCAGTTGCCTTTGGAGGGATAGGAGAAACTAGTCAACCTGCAGTGTTGGCCTATAAGTAAGCTTCTCCAATCAGGACAGATTCTATATAACCCAGTATCTGGTTCCTCATTTTGTAATGTTAGGGAGAATGAGGAAAGTTTACACACTGTTTGTTCAGAGAATTAATACATTTTCTGTAACCCAGGATACCAGGCTTTTTTTCCACTTAAGATTACAGCCCACAAACCATCAAATCACTAATATTGAAAGGAGGAATGAAAGACCACACCCCAAGTGACCAAAGAGGTATTGTTCTCCAAACAGTGCAGATTCCTTCATGTAGTACAAAGTCCCACAAATAGTGCAGTTTGCCCCAAATAGTGAGTCTCCCCAAATGGTGCAGATATCCCCACCCCCAACAGAACAGATTCTCTCAAAGAGTACAGATTTCCACGTTGGAAGACTCTTAGGCACAGGGCGGCTCTCCCGGTAAAACAGATACCACCAGCAGTGCCAGGTCTCAAGTCTCTCAGGCAAGCCTGCAAGGCTCATCCGTTCCTTAATTTCCCTTTGTTCCTGGAATGAAGGGATAAGACCCCCTCCTCACCCCGATCTGCTGCATAGAATAAATCAGTGGGAAACTTCTCTCCATAGAGAAAGGCGTCCACTGGAGGCCACTAAGGGTCGGGCCCACCTTTGGCTTCGAGTTGACAAATGCCTTCAGCACATACTCAGCTCGGCTGGCCCTAGGGGTCCCCTAAAATCGCGCAACAGTCGGCTCTGCCTGACCTGCCCCCCTGCCGCGGTGCGCATTCCAGCTTCCCAACCTCACCGTGCAGTTTGCAGTAAATGAGTCGCTAGGGTTATTTTTCCTGGCCTCGCTTCGCTGTCCAGAGCCTGCAGGGAGCTTTCCGAAAGACATCGCCTCCCCCCTCACCCCAAGCCTGAGCAGCTTCTGAACGCTGCCGGTTCCCCCGCCCTGCGGGAACCAGGACCTCGAACCACTCTGCCTAGGCCTGGGGCCGAAACTGGAGGCTGAAATTGCTAGGGGTCCCAGCGGAGGGCTTATTTTTGCCCTACTTCACATAGGGGGTGGGGGTGGGGGGTCAAATCGCATTAACGCCAAACCACCAACTGGGCGGGGAACTAGTGGCTAATTGCACAAAATAGACTTACTGCAGAAGCCTAACTTTGCAGGCGGGTGCTTCGGTTTCACGCCTGTAGTTTAGCCATCTCAGATCACGCCCCACTCTCCCACGGCAGAGAAGGCTATCGGCCTCCCTAGTGGACCAGAAAACAGTACCAGTTTGGGATAACAGGCAAGAAGGAGCCATAGGTGTCTAGGTACCTCTGATAGTGGCCATTGGAAACAGACTTCCCAGCCATTCCTGGTGGGTAAGAAAGAGTGCAGGCATCTGGAAGTGTCAGAAATGAGCCTTTGCCATAAATCATCCTGAGAAGCATTCAAATCAGACAAGCGTCTAAGAGACCCTTCAGACACTCCACCCCTCAAATCCCAGATCAAAGAGCAGTTTCCAGAACCATAAACACCTATTCCATGCAAAATCTCGCTTATCTACGGAACGCTGAAGCTAGGAAAAAAGCAAGGAGCTGGGGGCATCTTTTGATGTAAACCCTGCGCACAGATTCACCAATTCCGTTAGCATGGCCAACTATCTTGAGGACCGCGACAGCAGCGGCTCAGCTTTCTCCTCAAGCGTTCCCGGGGTCCTCCAACAGCTAGCCAGGCGCCCAGCGCAGGAACCTGCTTTGTGTCAGCCAGAGGAAGCAGGTGCTGGATGGACAGTCCCGGGCTTGGGAAGCGGGAAGGGAAAAGAGAATCAACTTGTTTCCAGTGTCGAAGACAGCAATTACTCCTAGTGCACTAGGGCGGCTGAGCTGCGAGCTAAACACTGAACCTCCAAAACCAAATATTCCGGAAGGCAGCACGCGTCCGGCCGGTTTCAGCTCCCACTGAACTCTCCCCTCTGCGCATCCTACGCCCAGAACAGTTTGCAGATTTGCGTTCTCTGGCAATAAAGATCCATGAAGTTGGGGTAGGGGTGGGGTAACCATGGAAAGGGTAGGAAGAATAAGAATCTAAGGACAGGATCTGGAAGCAAGATATCTTCGGTTTTGAGAGATTAACTCTCTTGTCTCCTAAGATAAATAAAGACTTCATCCATCGGCTTTGCCCTGATGCTTGCGTGGTCAGTCCAGAGTCAAGATCATATGGAAATCTCAAACCCGGAACCTGGCTGGTCCAGGAGAATTTGTGAGGCGAGGCCAGGGGGCGGCGGGGTTGGGGACGGGGAGGGCCAGGAAGGAGAGCGCCCCCATTCCCAGCTGAGAGCCAGGGCACCGGGAAACCAAGGAAAGGGGCCGCGAGAACCGCGTGGTGAGGCGCTTACTCCCAGGTCGAGATTATTCGACACGTGTCTTTTGCTCCTCACAATCCATTTCTTATGGATGATTTATGAACGGACCTCTTTGATCAGGGATGGTTTTATCTGTCCACTGCTACAAATGACAGATGTGACTGCCAAAATGCCTAGTCCTTGCTGCCTAAAAGGTTCTCTTCGCCCCCCCCCCATGTTGTTGCATTTTTCTCTGGTGAACTCCCGCCCTGTCCCCTGACTTTACTCTCCTACCCCCAGCCCGTTTGCTGTCTTAGTAGCAATTCCTCCCTAAGGTTTAAATCAACAAAAACCGTTGGGCCAGGTCAGTGGGGAGCCAAGGCAGGCGGATTTGGGGAACACCATTTGTTGCATTCCTAAGAATTTCCCCTGCTAGATACCAGGACAGTCAGCTTCTAGATGAAGGTGTCTGCCTTCTTAAGGAGGTTGAAACCCTGGAGGCCCAACCCCACTAGGCCTGGCTTCGCAGCGAGGGTGAGCACTGGAGCGGGAGCTGGGATGTGGAGAGCAGCCTCAGTCCGCCGACCAGGGCTCCTCAGAAAGACCGTTTTGGCTTAATTGGGGAAAGAAGAGGGCGGCAGGAAAAGGGACGGTATCACATTACGGACCCTCCTAGTCCCTAATAGGTAAAGGAAAAGCAGAGTCTCTGAAGCACTGTGTGAGTGTGTGTGTGTGTGTGTGTGTGTGTGTGTGTGTGTGTATGTTGTAGTAGTTCATTAAAACCATCTCCTGGAACAAAGAGTTTTTCCTTTCATGTTTCTTAGATTTGTTATTATTCTGACAGGAGTTCTAAAAACAGGATTTTTCAAGCCCAAGATATTCCTGGGGTTGTCTGCCCCTTACTTGCCCCTCCCCCTCCCCCCAACCGGTCTCGGTATCATTATCCCGGTAAGGATTCTGTCTCGTGTTCCTGATTTAGCCTGAGGACATTTAATAGCTGGCTGGATTAAATATTGCAGACTCCTGCCTGGCTATTTGAAAATCCGGGTCGTGGACTGCCTAACATCAGAGGAGGAAAACTGATCTATGAGATGTGTTTTAAATTTCACTCAGTCTGCAGAGAAAGAAGGAAGAGGAAGGATTCTCCTTCATCCTGGGTCTCTTTTTTTGTACTACAAAACTCAGAAGTTTTAAAAGGTGTGTGTTGATGGGGTATGGCATGAGGAGTCAGGGGTGGAACGAAGCAAGGAGGCTAACAGAAGTTTCCTTCAGAGTACAGATGGGATTTACAAGAACATTTAAAAGAATACTGTTAGGGAAGGCAGGAATGCCCCCAAGTATTGGAGCACCAAGCTGCCTGCCTCAGGGGTGCTCCTGCCTCTCTGCTAAATTTGCAGTAGGGAAAAATCTCTGCTCTCAACACTAGTCCCAGACCTTTCCTTTTTCTGTTAAGTTGAAGAGAAAAGCAGAAAGAAGGGGAGTGGAGAGGAAGGAAGGAAGGAAGGAAGGAAGGAAGGAAGGAAGGAAGGAAAGAGTGGGAGGAAATGGAGACTTCAAAGTGACGCGTTTTAGAAAATGGAGACCTGAAAGCCTCTCAAAGAAAGTTTTACACTTGAGGTAGAGGGGTCCCCAGTGTAATGATTCCTTGAAGATTACGCAAATCTAATGGGGGGCAGGATCTGGCTACAGCATTAGCATTCAGCATGTCAGGGAGCTGTAGCTAGATATTATTGTATACACCCGAAAACAATAAATCAGGCTTAAATAATGCTGGAAGTGCGTGGAGACTAAATGCTACAAAGGGAAGGATCTGACTGTTCCTCTGGTTCTGGGTATTCAAATTTCAGGTTACCCTTCTATGCTAATGACATTACTTTGAATGTATTCTCTCTCTCTTCTCTCTTCTCCTCTCCTCTTCTCTCTCTCTCTCTCTCTCTCTCTCTCTCTCTCTCTCTCTCTCTCTCTTTCTCCCATTCCCTCCCTCTCATAGGAAACTTTAAGATAAACCCTGGCAGTGAATTTGAATTTAATATTGTAGAAGAAAATATTCTGACTCCCTAAGTTTTGTTTAAAGCATAGAGCCTAATGGGAGGCTAAATAACAAGTAAGGCAGATGCAGACACAATATAATATGGACGTCACAGAGATGTAGGTGCAGTGTTGCATTGACAAGAAAAGCCTTTACTAAACACCCTTACTGTATAAGCGGAGGCAAATATTTAAATTCTTACTGTGTCAGAGATCCTGCCCACATGTTAGCATTAACAAGGACCTCCAGGAACAACCTCTTAAACACAGAAAAGGAATCAAATTCATTTCCCAAACTGGGTAACTGTTATTTCATTTTCATTTTGTTTATAGGCCAAGCTTCTCTCCTCACATGGGGAAAAAGTGTCTTATGTGTACAAGTCTTTTGGGGGGAAAATCCCTTTTCAGTCAAAGCAGGCTCTTATCTTGGTGAAATCCCTTCCCCAGGGACTCAGGGATCCCCAGAGCAGAGGTTCTCAGCCCCAGGAGGGAGGGATCACCCGCTCATCTTTCAGCCCGTGCAGGCATCTTGGAGGTTTAGGGTCTGTCAAGCCTGGCATTCCTGTTCTCTTATCGCTCTCTACCCCTTCAAATAGGCAATTGATTAGTTTCAGCTTTTCAAACTGAGACCCGATACTTTCCTAAGGATCAAATGCAAAGAAGCAGGGAGAGAAACATGGGAGGTGGGGACGTAAAGAAGGAAAACAGGACACTGGAGGAGAAACAAAGACCTTGCTGGGCCCGGAAAGAACAGGGACTTCAGGAAGATGCAGTTGGGGTGGGCCTTCGATTTCTGTGAGGATTTAAGAGAGAAAAAAGAGGCTCTTGATTTATGCCCAGATTCCCCTGCAAGACTTCCTTGTGTTTAAGGGCGTGGTTCCATTTGCACATCTGTTCTCTTCACGTGACATTTCATAAAAGCCTTAACATCTGGGCAAGATAAACTTCCTCAGGTACCTGCTCGAATCTTCACCGTGGCTCTCCAGCAAGTCCCTTCCCCTCTGCCTTAGAATAGCCATTTCCTTGCTAGTCTTTGTTCTAGCCGCCCCACTTACCCCAGCTCCCCTCCCCCGGTCAAATCCCCCCCCCAATGTCCCCTCCCAGTGCCAGCCTTTGCCAAGTCTATTTCTCCAGCACACTAAGAAGTTTCCCGCCTGGAGCGCCTCTCTGCAGGTAGGTGAGAGCAATGCCCTGAACCCAGGGGAAAAAGTCTTATTTCTATTCGGGCTACAGACTAAAAACAAAACAACAAAACCAAACCTGCCCTGTAAGCAACATTCACACAGGCATTCAGTTTCGTAGCCAGACCTTACTCCTCCGCCCTCTTCAGAATTCTCAGTACAACCAGAAAGAGGGCCGCTGATGTTCGAGTCTTTTCGCGGAGTGGTCCCTCTATCTGGTAGACCTTTAGGCTGCACGTTTACAGAAACGTTATTTCTCTCGGTCAGCATGCTCCCAGTATCCCTGCCCCTGTGAAGGCTGCCTTCTGGAAGGAATGCTTTTTGCACTGTTTTTGCCTTTTCTAGTCTGAAGTTTTGTTCGTCTGGCCTCAGCCTAAATCACATGTAGCAAAACGACGATCCAGTCACCAGTTTGGGTAAGAGGGAAAAGAAGGAACAGAAAACAGCCCACGTAAACAAGAAAGAAGTCACCGAAGGCCCTCGCTGCAGCAAACCTCAAATGAGCTCCCTGCAGGGCGCCCACGAAATCCCCACTGTAATTGACTGTTTTCCTTGAGGTTTTCTGACCATGTGCTTTTTGCCATGTTGCTATGACTTTGATACAAGAAGATGCTCACATCGCGACTTTTCCAGACGTTTAACTCTCTGACCAGTATCAAGGGAAAGAAAGCAGTTCCTCGTGTCTCAGTGATTGTAACTTGCCCCCAACTTACAGCGACCTGCCACAGGCTTTTTCTTACTTTATAGACATCTGGGAATTCCATACATGCCTCCAACTGCAATTACACACCTTCTTCAAAGGACGAGTGCTTTGATTGCTAAGAACATTAAGTGGGGTTGCGTCTTGGGCCTTGAAACAAAAGAGAGTGTAAAAACGCACACACACGGTACGGTACCCGGTTTACTAGATCTGTCTTTTGCTGCCCACTAAACACAGAAAATTAATCCTTCTGCTTGCATTTTAGATGTTCAGTTTCCAAAGATGAGTCTGAGAAATAGTGCAGTTGTCGCTATTAAGAGTAAGAAAGGAGCCAACTTCTTCCATCGTGAGGGAGCGCTTTCCTTCCACTTTCACTGGGGCTGGGGGTGGGGCACTTATGACACATTAGCAGAAATTTCTGGAAAAGTGGCCCCTGGGGATTCCCTTCCCGACCCCCAGTTTGCCACTAATGCGGGCCTGTCTTTGGAAATTTGAGGTTGGGCCTTTGCCTGTGACTATAGCTGCTTCGCGGTGCTACCACTGACACTTGGCGCAGCGGCCCCCTAGCAGCGGCCAGAGGCCCAACGCAGTGGGTCTGTGCCATCCAGAGAGCAGCGACATTGACACTCTCTCCACAGAACGGGACGGACTGCCACCCAAGCAGGGGAAGCCTCGGTCGGTGCCCCTCTGGTGCACCCTAAGCAGGTGAGACCCTCGTTCCCTATGGAGTTCTGTTTGGGTTTCCGTGGCGTTTGTCTCACCCCCCCCCCCCGCAGGTTTGTTTGTTTTTCTTCAAATTACAGATGCAGGGAAAACCGCCTGACATCATGAGAGCGGGGCAAATGCTCACTTTGAAGGATTCCTGGGCAGGACTTCAAGTGAAATCATATGCCTGAGAAGAACTTGATACTGGTCTAGAGAAAATAACTAGTTCTGACTTTGCCAAACCGTGGAATGTGCAAAGCGCTCTACTTTTTTGTGAGGGGCCAAGTGTCCCTTTTAAAAGGCTCCCTTATGAGTATGAGCCCCAAGACCCCAGGGGCAGGAAGCATGTGCCAATCTTGACTGTGGGAAGAAAGGACACAGGTTCTGTGAGTTTCTATTTGAGGTTATGTTATTAATGTGTCGCACTTTAGATCTGCAACTGTGCCCTGGATTATCTGTGCATTGCTTAACGCGTACATATATGCACGGAACCCAGAAATGTGTGCATGAACACACTGAACTGTTATTATTGAAGGCTTAGCAATTTGAGGAAGTTAAACACAAGATAAAAACAACTATCTTCACGGTAAAAACAATTCAGTTCCTCAGACGGAAGAGCATTTAATACAGTTCTTCCTCCTAGCCATAGCATTGTGGGGACAAAGACAGGAGTCCAGGAATATTACATGATAAGATTTAGCGTCTCCGCGATAAACCATGAAACGGGTAATCTATCCAACATGTACTTTAAACAAAGGTAACGAAAATAAAACACTGGAATAAAATAAGAATAACGGGGGGCGGTGAACAAACAGGTTATTTTTATAATGAAGAATGCAGCATTTTATGTTGCAGTAGTGGAGGTGAGATTGTAGACACAACCTTGCAAGCTGGAGATTGCATACTAGACAACCATCTCTACCACAAAGTCGCCTCACTTAAATAAAACTACTTATGAGCTTTCCAAAAACATTTGTCTATCTTACAAAAATCCAGGAGAAAATATTATCTTCATTTTTCTATTACTGTCAATATGACGACTGCCTTTCCCCCAGTTTTTCCTTTTGTGAAATAAAAAATAGAAATAAAGAAGGAAAAGTAAAGCAACTCTTGTCTGAAGCATCAGCTTACACACCCGGAGTTAGGGTAGCATTTACCTTCTCAGTCATCACGGACGGACGTCCACCCTGCTGTACGTGAAGACATCTGAAAGAAGGGTCAGACCAGGCTAGTGAAGCATCTGGAAAATGGACATGCTGGGGTGACCACATAAGACTGATTTGCCTTCTTGGTCTTCTCTCTGATCCTTTTAGGACACTGTCTTTACACGTCTGCCTTACACGACACAACCCACAAATACCCTACAGAATCACCTTGTCTGTTCACTTTAAGGTAACTGGTAACCAAAAATTTTAAAACAGAATACAAATAAGAACCAGTAACTCCCAGTGCGTGACTTAATGCTGCAGGCTCCTTATTATAAAAATATTTATAATATTTGCAATAATTAATGCATAAGGCTGTCCTGTCAGCATCTGGCACTGCTGCGTGAAGAGGGAAAGAAAATCCTGGGGGCAACAAGACAACCTCGACCTCAGTTAAAAAAAATGCAGCCTGTTTGGTGAGTTATTGTGTGAACTAGGCACCAGAAAAATTTCCAACTCAAAAAACGCCTCTATTTACCTATGACTTGCTGAGCTGATGAAAATTGAAAAACTAAACTTTTAAAAAAATCACTACTTTGGTCATTTAAAAAACAAACCTATGTATTTGTCCCAGAAATATTCTGAAATAAAAGTCTATCTCCATCTGTCCTACTTTCACAGAGCTTCAGGTGTGTGCGTGCGTGCGCGTGTGCATACGTGTGTGCATGTGTGCACGCATGTACATGGTACTGACTGAAGACTGAAGAGCTGTGGACACCTAAAATCAAGACATTTATTTTTACTCCACAGATGTATATTCTTTACGTATATATTAGGCGCCTGTTTCCCAGGGGGGTAACATTAATAAAGCAACCCCTTTTCCTTTTTAATCAACATGGCACTGGGTATCATTCATTCCCTCAAGAGGTGAATAAATCACACATTTGAAACATAATATATGTAGTTTTCATGAACACAGTGGCCTTTGGCCGTGGTGGAAATAAGCCTTTTTAAAGGAAGGACGAAATACATAGTAACAAGGAAATAATACTGTTTTCGCATGGCTTACTAGAATGCTTTAGTCCAGACTGTAAGCAAGGGATACTTGGTAGCAAATCTCCTCAATTCAACCTAAGAAATGGGGAGGCAATGAGCCCCGCTGATCGCCAAGCTGCAATAATAATGGAGCTGTCCTTTAAACAGCGTGGCTGTGTCTGTCAGTAGCAGGTTTATTTGAGGTTTTCACGCCTTTGTTTATATTAGTGCCCCACTCCCTCCTGGACATCCCTAGAGTTAAACAAACAAGTATTTACCACCAACTTCATTCTGAGCTTTAAAAACATAGACGAAACTTTAAAAATTCTTAAAATTTTTCAATCATATTTATTTATTGCAGAAAAATAATATACAAAAGATATTTACAAAACAGTCATAAAAATATGAATGCATTTAGACACCGGATCTATTTGCATTTTACCATGGGTCATCAATAAATAAATAGAATGTTGTCTTTTGTATCTTATGTTTTCCTTTTCCCTCAGAGGAAGTAATTTTTTTTAAGGAATTCACTGGCTATGGTTTTGTAGGCCAGTTTGATCCCAGCGTTTTTATTTCTAAAGGTCTTGTTAAAATTCCTCTGATTGTTACCATTTTAAAATGGAGAAAGTCCACAGTGACGCCTTTGCTCTCAGTGGCTGAATAGTACGACCTCTTGAGAATGCATGCATAAAAAAAATAAACATTCTTCGTCAAAAGGTGGGGTGGGGGGACACAAATAACGGTTCAGACTTCTATCAGAAGGCGGAGGTGTGAGGGTGGTACCGCTGCCTCTCTCGGTCCACGGGCCTGTCTGGCTTTCTCTTTTAAAAGTGTGCCCCACGCCCTGATTCTTTTGAATTTGGGTTCTGCTCTTCTAAGTTTCCAAGAAAATCTTTGTCATATAGATTTATTTTTAGTTATCCAGCTCCAGAGTTCTCTAGACTGTCCATTTTCTCCTTCTCTGGAAACAATGACATCTGCAAAAACCCAGAAGGGGAAAGTTGGTTATTGTGGATGCCTCTGCGACTGTTTTCTAAGACCGCTAAGCTTGGTTATCACTACCAGCGAGAATTTTCGCTGAACAACCTGGAAGGATTTCAGCCCAAGGGCAAGAGGAAGTGGGTGGGCGGAAAGGAGGGGGTGGAATTTGGAAACATTTGTTTTAAGAAGAAGGGAATTCTGAAGACGAAAGAAAGGGGGAGGGATAGATCTGGGCACAAGGCCCTTACTCTTGACTTTCTCGGTCACGCACACTCCCGCACACGCTCACCTCTCTCAAGGGTACACTCCCGTCTCCCCAACCCAGACCTGTTTCCCCAGTGGGGACTGAACTACCTGCCAGAGACACGGGTTGGGGGATGGGGTGGCGTTGCCTGGCTAGGTAGAGCGCAGCGAGGAAAGTGGGGTCACCCAGAGCGGCGGCGAGGTAGCCAGGGAGCCCAGGTCTGGTCCGAGCGACCCGGGAGTGGGTCCTTACCTAGGTCTCCGGCCTGCCGAGGGGGTGGGGAGCTCCGCCTGCTAGTGGGACGCAGACATGGACCAGGCCCCCTCCATCCTCCAGACCGAGAATGCGTAGCTGAGCCTCTCGTGGGCCACATAGCTGCAGCTTGCCATCTTGGAGTCCAGCTCGTCGCTCTGCAGGACCTGGTACAGGAAGTCGATGTACCTGGCCGCCAGTTTGAGGGTCTGAATCTTGCTCAGCTTGTCCGAGGGCAGCGTGGGGATGATCTTGCGCAGCGCGGCGAACGCCTCGTTCAGCGACTGCGTGCGCTGGCGCTCCCGCACGTTGGCCATGACCCGCTGCGTCTGCAGCTCCTCGTACGACTGCGGGCTCCCGCCTCCGCTGCTGCTGCCGCCTCCACCGCCGCCCGCGCTGCCTCCGCCGCCGCCACCACCGCCCGCAGACTTCTTGCCGCGCTTGCCCTGGGCCGGGCTGCCCGGCTCGTCGCCACCTCCGACGCCCCCGCCCGTGGCCCCACCGGGCCCCGCGCTACCGCCCGCGCTGCGCCGGCTGCTGCGCCGCTTGCGAGCCCCGCGCTTGCCGCTCGCCGGCTGCTGCCGGTCCGGCTCCTCCTCGCTGTTGCTCAGGCTGTCGTCGGCCGGCGAGACTGGCGAGCTGGACACGTCCTGCATCATCTCGCGGGCGGCGACGTGCGGCCTCGCGGAGCCGGGAAAGGGGGAGGGGGAAGAGCAGAGGAGCGGGGCGCCTTAGCCCGCCAGCTTCCCCGCGCTCGGCGCCGGCCCGGGCGGTGCGGCCCGGAGGACGCAGGGAGGAGGGATGGGGGGGAACCTCCGCGGGGAGGGCGCTGGAGGCGGGGAGGGAGGCGGGCGGGGGAGGGGACGGTGTGGAGGGCCCCGAGGTCCAAAAAGAAGGCGCCCGACGGCCGCACACGCGCCCTGCTCGCCCTGGCGCAGCCCGTGCCGGTGCTGGCGAGCCCGCGAGGTGTCTGGGAGTCGGGCGCGGGCTGCGGGCTTGGCGGCTCTTATACCTCCGTGCGGGCGGAAAGTTTGGGGGGCAGCGGTGTCATTGGCCTGACGTGGGGAGGAGGGACTTTTCCAAGTTTTATAGGAAAGTTTCCGCTTTCCAGCCCCCCTCCCCCGGCCCGGCCCCCCTTCCTCGGGGTCTAACAATTCGTCCTCCGAACCATTCAAAACCGACCTGGCCCGGGCGGCCAGCCTCTGCGCCCGCCTCCCTACTCACCCCACCCTCCCACCCCGCAAGCTCTCCCCCTCCGCTGTGAGGCGGCCGCGGGGCGATTTCCTTCCGCGCCCGATCGCACCCAGCGCCCCCCGCACTGGAGCGCAGCATGGCCAGCAGGCAGAGGGGCCTGTTTTGGCTGCTGTTCCCCCCCCCTCCATGGGGGGAGTGGCTGTGACAGCGGCGAGCGACTTCGACGTACTGGGTGAAGTCTCACCCCTCCCGGGATCCTTCAGAGTCTTCGGGGCCGGGCTGGGGCCCAAGTTGAGTGGCAAGAAAAGTGTCCATCTCCGAGCCCATCCAATAGTCAGGTAGAGGAAACCCCAAGTCCCCGGGGATCCACGACTGCTGCCAGGCCCTGAAGTCCCAGGGCAGTTCTGAAGACGTGGCTACACCTCGGGGACTGTGGATCTGTGCCCTGGCCTGCCGTCTCACCCCTCCCGGAGAAACAGCTGGGCTCTCCTTTCCTGCGAAGGCGACCCAATCTAAAGTTTCTCTGCTCTCCAGAGACTGAGCCTCCGAAGGTGCTGGAAGGGGGCTGAAGTTCATTCTTCCACAGAGACAAGCATCCTCCTTAGGAAGGGAGGAAAAGCAAGGGAGGGTAGAGCAGCCTTCCTGTTGGCCCCAAGGCCCCACGCTGGAGCTCAAGGTGGAGGACCCTGTGACCATTTTATCGCCTCCTCTGCCGCCGTTACTCCCAAATCAGGCCCTGAGTAGTAATGTTGAGTAGTCAGTGTATAAAATTGTAAGGCGTGTGTGTGTGTGTGTGTGTGTGTGTGTGTGTGTGTGTGTGAACTCGACATCATTTACAGGGCTGCCTGGTCCGAGTGCCGCATGCATCCCAGGTCATCTTCCTAGCAGGTCCCGTAAAGTAGTTATGCCTCAAATGCATTCTCATCCTTCAGCCATGTTTGGCGATGCAAGCATTTCCACCTAACACCGTAAAAAACCAAGAGCTCCAAAGAGGATTCTGGCAAACTGGGAGCTGAGAGGTTGATGAGCAAGAAGGGGAGCGGCTACAGGAGAGAAGCCTGCACTGCAGCACTTTTTTTTTTTAAAGGATGAGGGGTTAGGGGGTCGGTTCACGATGATCTCGTACTACTCAAAAACGGCAATTCTGGATCCTTAGGCAGTAAGTAGCCAGAGTTCAGGGGCAGAGTTTACAGGCTCAGAGAACAGCGCCTCGAGCTTCTGCACCACTCACTGGCTGAGGTCCTGGCCCAGGATCCCCGGGTCAATCCCCTGGGGAAGTGCTAGCTCAGCAAGTGCCCCTTTCTGGATTGGACTAAAGGTCGCGGCCACCGACTTCCTGAGAAGCTGGAGGCTGGAGGCTGGAGCCCCTGCCACGCAGGGCAGGCCACGTGGCTGCCTCCTGCTGAAGCGCTCAGCTGGGTCGCGGAAATGCTGGGGTGTGGAATGCCTGGGTCTGGTCCTAGGGCTCAGTCTTTGTAGGGAGAGCTACCTCTTTCAGAGAACAGTAAACCCGACTGTGCTTTCACCAGAGTAGAGACCTCCTGGGGTTGCCCTGCACAGCTTTTACCGACGTCCAGAGACAATGACTACAGCGTGCCAACTGGACTGCCCCACCCGCCCGCTTCTGCCATATTTTAAGATGACAGCCTGGCTAAAAACCAGAATCTACTTGACCTCCACTTAATTTTAATAGCTCGTAGCCAATTATTCTCAAAATAAAGCCACTCCTGCACCCTCGCATTTGCATCTTTCACCGACGAGCACATCCCTTGGAAACAAAGCATGGCAGAAATTCTGCCTCTTACTCTACGAAGCACTCTGCTTTGTAAATACGAATTGCAGAGTGTTCCGCAATTATCTTTAGAAGGTCGCTGCGGAACTCTAGAGAATTTTCCAGTTTTCAGCTATCTCAATTTTCCCTTTATTAATATCAATCTCATTTTTTTCCTTTAGTTGAGCATTAAAAATAACTCAAAGAGAACAAAGGATAGGAACATTTCTTCCTTTGGGGACACGACCAAGGAAGATGAGGGGGCGAAACGGGGGAGGTGTACTTCAGAGAGGGGCACTATTGAGAGAGGGCAAGGGTTGAACCAAGTGAGGAAGAACAGTTCTCCTTCCCGCCTAGCCAGGGTCATTAGCAAGTGCGTGTTTCTCAAGGCTTCTAGTCAGCAAGCCAGCCCTGGTATTCCTCTGTGTTCCCCCGACCCCCCCCCCCCACACACACACCGGGTTTAGGCTAAGCTTTTGAAGTCACCTAGCTTAGAAGAGCATTGGAAATGAACGATCTAAACAGAGCCATCTCGGTCCTATGATCTTTTGAACAGGGTCACCAGGAATCACTTTAGTTCTGAATAGAAATTCCTTTTGAACTCATTCTGAGGTGTGGAGGATGGAAGTACTTGTTAAGTACTGGGATTTATATTTTGAGCAAAAGGTGGGACCTTTCCAGGTGAACCAATGCAGCAATAGCTAGGACTTGGTGACCAGTGCACAGTGGGTGATGGGCTGAGGTAGGCTGCCTTGTCCGCTAGGTCCAGCTCATTGTCAGGGCTTACTTAAAGACCTTCTCTCCTGTCTTTGCTGGGTACAGCTGAGTCCTTCTCTATTTGCCTGCAAGTCTGATACAATTCTGGATATCTCATGGGTACGAGAGTGATTGTGATTTGCACAGTGTTTCAAATTAACATCAGGGAGTTAGTTCCCTTTATTTCCAATCCCCGAATTTGGTCTTCTAAGTAAAACTTAATTTTACATCTTCCCCTTTAAGGCTTCTGTCAAAGTGATGTCAGCTGGGGACCGGGGAATGATGGGTTAATTAGGACCTAACTCACTTTGTCTACTTCAGAAACAGGAAAGATTCCCCCCCTCAAAAAAAAAAAAAACAAAAAAAACAAAAGCAGTTCACTGAAAACAACAAATGCCCTTTGCACTTGGAGAATTCACAAGGAGCTTTGCTCTCAGCCTGCAAACTTGGCATGTTTGCAATTCTTCCTGAGCAGTGCTTATAAAAAGAAAAAATGAAAAAAAGACAGACATCTCATGCTGGGCACACACAGCATCTCTGTAATTATCCTTATACTTCCATTGTACACTGACATTTTCTTAGCAGTCAGTTACAAATACTCTGGGGTAAGGAAAAGAAACACTGTAAAATTGTTAGCAAGCTGGTAGACTTTAGTGCTGGGTTTATACAAAAGCTGTATACTCCACGGTGACTCTCCAGGGTCTCTCCTCAGTCTGCAGATGACAAGTCACTGTGTCTTTGAATGCCTCAGGTGAAGCACAGGGACCCACCTGCAGAAGGGGGCACATACTGAAAAACTACGGCTGAATAGGTCTTGGGCTATGCATTTTAGATTTCATCTAATTTTGGACATTCTGCAGGAATTTCCCAGTTTGATATTTCAGAGAGAGAATTCCATTGCAGTGTAATGTAAAGTCTACATCAGCACCAGTGACTTCAATCACTCCTGCCTTGCAGAGAGCCTTGGTGATGTTTGAGCATCTTTGTCCCACTGGTGATATTCTAACTCATGACTCTAACTGACCCTACTTTCATCTTTCTGAATTTCTTTAATAATATGAAACTAAAGTTATACAATTTGAAAGTTCCGACCGAGAAATAAGGAGGAAAAATTAAAAAGCAAAAGAAACCGAAGGACCCCACAAAGGAGCAAATAAAAGTGGTGTCCCTGTTAATCATTAGACTATCTGACTTTCTGCATTCAAGATGAGCATGGAATTAAGACTTGTATATCCTGGAAAGAGCCAGGCGAAGTGAAGCATAGAGTCCTATGTTTTCCCCTTGACTTTATTTTATTCTTCTGCTGCTTACGGTAAAGTGCAGCTGGGAGAGTTGGTATCACATCTCACTGCCGGTTGACCCATTGAAATACACACTCCTCCCTAACTCCCTAGTTATGTTCAAGTTGCTCTGAAAACTGAAGGAAAAAACCCTAAGAAATACAAAACTCCTCGGGACATTTTACTATGATCCCAGTCCTGCTATTGCAATATCTTATCTTCAGCTGTTAGATGCTCAGCAATTTAAGTAAACATTGGACAATTTATACTGCTTTTCCAGCTCAGATTTCCCCTTCTGGTTATCCTAACTCTTTTCACTGGGAGTCCCCCTGCCCTGCCCCAACAAATGGCTTTTCCTGAACCCTGAAACCCCATTCACGTTATTTGATTTGGTTCTTCCTGAGGAAAACATGCTGTTTTTGCCAGTGACCACAAGAGGACACAATTTCCTAGGTACTATGCCTAAAAAGAAGTTTGCAGAAGAGTAGCAACATAGCAAACATAGCTATTAATCAATGTCATTTTAGAGAGGTCTAGTTAGTCTGTGCCACTTTCATTAATTTTTAAAAGCATAAAAATAAGTCAGTCTTCAACCTTTAGGCTTTTTATTTATTTACTCCCTATTGTGAAACTCGGAGGAAACTACACAGTTATGGCAAACGTGAAAATATTAGTATTGTTAAAGAAAAATGTTTGTATTTGACAGATTTTGCGCAAAATTCTTGATCACCTCTATTTTTAGAGTAATGTTTAATAACAAAAAATAGTTTTTAAGAATCATATGAGCATTTGAAAAATTCTTAGCTGAGTGTGTTGGTGTGTGCTTAAAATCTCAACACTTTCCAAGCTGAGACAGAAGGATTGCTTAGAGTTCAAGGCCAGTGTGAGCCACTTGGTGCATGCTAGGCCAGCCACTCAACTATAGTGAGATATTGTCTCAATAAAATTTTTTCCCTTGACTGAATTTGAGCATTTGCATTATCTCTCCATAGGAAGGTATGTTAAAATTGTTTTCATGTTTTGTCAAATGTGTTTGAATGCACATGTTAGATACATAAAATTATTTTTCAAAGATTGTAGGGTTATTTAGAATAGTCACTCTCTGTAGTCTTCAAAATGATTATATATAATCTTTGGTCAACTTGTTCCTCCTTGTGTCCCCTCCCTTCTATGAAAAGGATTTGAGACCAGATAAGTGACACAATCTATAATTCCTACATTCAGGAAGTAGAGATACCTTGGGAGAACAGAGAGAACCCAAGGTTTAAAAGGTTTTACAGCAGCTGATTACTTTATAAATTAAAATGAATGCATTTTGATTTTTTTCTGGAAGAATTGTGTCATGTTGGTGGTGTGTTTCAGTGGCATCAGGGCTGGGGAATCCTGAGTCAGTCACTGGTAAACTCTAACTTTGTATTTGTGTTTTTCTACAGATACATTCCCCATAGTGTTACTTTGTATTTGTGTTTTTCTACAGATACATTCCCCATAGTGTTACTGAGAATCTGTGTTATTCAACAGATACATTCCCCATAGTGTTACTGATATTCTGCCCTAGGCATTGAGCAGTGGAACAAAGCTCTAGTAAAAGAAAAGAAAAAGAGAGAAGTTCTGACATATATTAGCAAGGAGTGCCAAGAAAGAACCCTGGGCCTGGAATGAGGCGATAAGTGTGATCTGTGCATTTGGAAATTTCCTTAATCCACTTCCCCAGAAATGCAAAGGAAAGCTCAGAGATCAAACTCAACAGAAAAGGTGCGATGCCTGGCTTCTGCATGAAGGTGTCTGCAGCTCGGTTACTGGGTGTTCTAGGGTAGGCTGTAGGCAGGAAGGACTCTGTGATCGTCGTGATCATCGTGTGTGTGGCTTTTCCACTTTCCTTTCCTCGTCAGCCTTCCCTATGGACTGTGTCTTAGAGGTCCAAAGTGAGGGCAAGCAACGATGAGGGATGACTGGAGCTCACGTGCAGCTGTTCTGCAGAGACAAGGCGAACACTTGTCTTCAGCTGGAGCATGACACAGTCTGACAAGGCTCTCCTTCTGCGTTTCTATCTTGACCAGGAGTCAGGTTAGACAGAATGGATGCCGCTATTACAGGGTCTTTTTGTGACTCTGTGCTTACACAAGTTCCTCAGAAACAAAGGTTTACTATGAGCTTGTGACTATGTGATGCTCTTTGGTCTTCCTCTCTCCTCCTTCTTTGTGTACCCACAGATTCCACTTGTTTAAGATGTTCTTCAGGCTCATGGTTTCTGTACTAAATCTTATCACTCATCCTGTGTGATTTTTCCAGCAGAAGCCGATCTTCATATACCGTGTAGTAAACAAACGCGGCAGTCTTCCTGAAAGACTTTTGGCCGAGCCTCGGTTCTGAGGGATGAGTAGACACGAAGCAGGGCCTGTGCATATAGAGTTTCTCATGGATAGCTGGGTAGGACATAGGCTGAGATTGGGAGCAGTGTGACAGCATTCAATATATCCTTCCTTCGGATGTAAAATGAAGCATTTGGATATTTGAGAAATGCTGATTCACTTGAAAGACTTCACAAGTATCTTTTCCTCATAGAAAGCTGTGTCATGTTTGTTTGTTTTTTTTTTTCTTAAAAAAAAAACCACTTTGGCTGTTTCTAACTCTATGACTTGTCCACATCTGGAGCCTGAGAGCATCTCCAAACTAATGATAATAAGGTTTCTTCTAGCTGTGGACACTGCTTGCGGCCAGTTGGGTTCAAGGTTTTGTGCCAGACGTGAGTAATATAGGCAGTGAGGTAGCAGAACAGGGGCAGAAGGAGGCTCTTTCCATAACCCAAGCTGCAAATCTATCACTGGTCACTTAA
>NC_022009.1:80842401-80847249 GCF_000317375.1 Microtus ochrogaster
TTCAGTGTTGTTTCATTTGAGGTTGCTTTCTTGTTTGTTTTGTTGTTGCTTCTCTGTCCCAGGGATTGAACCAAGGACTCCTGTATCCCAGGCAAACAATAGCTCCTGCATTCCCCCTCTAACCCAAGTGAGATAATTAAATCCCATGACATGTTCCTTCGGAGAGGAGAGGCTCTGGGCTGACGAAGACTGAATAGTGGAGACATCAGACTAGAAAGCAAGAAAGAAAGTGGGTAAGGAAAGGTTGCAGAGCAGGGCTTCAGTGTTTCTGGTGTTTCTCCTAATATCTCCACGCCATGGGTCTTCCCAGGTTGCAGGGCAGGGCTTCAGTGTTTTGCTGTTTCTCCTAATATCTCCACACTGTGGGTCTGTCAGGCCTCGCAACACTTTTCACTTAGTATGACTGAAGTTGTTTGGTTCTGTTATTAAATTCATTCTGAACAGAGGGTAGTGAGAGAGTGAGCAAATAAGAGCTTGCTGGTCTTGTCTATTGTTTTTATTTCTGTTTATCAGAAGACATAGTTTTCAGATGTCCCTATCAAATATGGGATAAGCTTTGATTTCACCATCAGATAGGAACTCAGAGCAAAGCGCTCACCATCAGTCTCTTTGTTTTATGATAGCAAGCCTGTTTAAATGTGCTTACGCTTAGAGTAGTCATCCTCCCAGGGACCAGGAATCACATACAGTGTAGACTAGGAAAACGAGATATCCACGTGATGTAAATCAGGAGGCAATTTGAACCTCCAGTCATGGAAGCATTTTCTTCCCAATTCTATGACATTAACTTTGAATGCATCCTTATCCGAGTCCTGAAGTGAGCCAGTAAATACATCTTGACCACACTCGCTTGTTTTTGTTTTTGTCATGAATGACAGGGACAGAACCATATTTTGTGTCATAGCAGGAAAAATTATCCCAGAGGGAAAATATTGCACAGGAGAAAAAGAACTACAATAAAGTGTGAACAATTTATCAATCTGCAATTTTATCTTCTCTGCAAAGAAGCTAGGATCATTGAGAGTGGGCTGGAAGAGAAAAAGAGTCTTCCAACTGTGTAGTTAACACACAACAACAAAAAACAAATGAACAACAACATCAACAGCAAAACAACCTTATATAGTGCACAACAAAAAAGTAGCAAAAGTTGGCAGCGAATCCCAAGTGAAGCACCCACTTTAGAGGCTCTGGTCATTATAGAAAGAGAGCAGTTCTTTTAGCTCCCAAATACCAGTTCTGCCCTTTTCTGCTTTCTCGGGGTGGGGCTCCTCTAAGGAGCCATCCGACCTGTACATAGCATGAAGATGTCCCTCCATGAGAGTTTTCAGAGCACCCTGAATATGTGGAAAACCCCAAGAGTCTGGTGCAAATATCGTAATGCTGACAGAAACCACACCATTCCTGGGCCACGCAGGAGCATCTTCTCGTGAGAAACGAAGATCAAGGTTCGGAGGCCATTGTTATAATCTAGGTGAGGAATGATTTCAACTTGAACTTGAGTGGCAGGGGTGGAATTGAAGTTTTAGTCCAAATTTGGTTAGGTTCTCTGTATATTTTGAAGTCAGAGACAACATGATCTACTACAGATAAGCCATGTGAGGGGGAAGCATCAAAGGCAATTCAAGACTTCTGATCTGAGCCATAGAACGCGAGGAGCTGGCAACCACGGAGATGGAGAACACTGTGGATGGAACATATTTCAGGGAGACGTTTCAGTTTTAGACATGTTAAATTTGAGTTGTCAGCTAGAAATCCAAGTGGGATTGTGGGGCAGGCGGTGGGATATGTGAGTCTGAAGTCTGCAAGAGAGGCCTGGGCTGGAGAGAAAATTTGGAATTCATTAGCAGAGATGTAGCATTTTAAGCTATGCCACGGGGAGAGCATCATGGGAGTGACTGTGTTAGAAGAAAAGATGACCGTGGAAAGGATGAGGGCACCCTGATCACTACTGTGGAAAAGCTGAAGCAGAAGAGGGCTGTAGGAATTCATAAGGAGGTTACAACTTTAAGCAGAATAATAGTTATGGAATTTAAAAAATTCATTTTCCTAGAAATAGCGAGAACCAATTGAGAAGTAATAATAATAAAAGATGTAATAGGGAAAGTTATTCCTAATTAGAGAACTATAGCATCATTCATGAATTAGAACCTATTACCATACTGTGGGTCAAACTGGTGAAAGCAGATCCATAGCCGTAAATGTTCCCAGAATACCATTGAAGGTTAATTATTCTAAAGGTATCCAAATAAAGAAAAATTATCTGTAAAAAATGAGAATCAAACAACTTAGGTATTCTCAGAGCAAATAATAAATACATATTGTATCCCGGTATTGTTCCCCAGCCAACACTATGCAATACTGAATATAAAATAGGGCTTATATAAAATATTTACTTATGATTGCGTAAACTTCTGAGGGTTGAGAAAGGAAATCACCAGGATGATGTGTATTTAAAGTAAGGTTAGCCAAGAAAGAGAACACACCCATAAATACTTAGCTGAGTTAACAGCAAAATATGTATGCATTGTCTTAAGTATTTTGTAGTGGTAAATTAGATGCTGACCCTGAGATATGTAATAGAAAGTATGGGCAAATGTATAATGATTTTTATATCCTTAATGATTGTTAGGGTTTATTTCCATGTGATAGAATTCTGTACTTAGAACACCCAAAAATGTCAATACGAAAACGTTCAGACTTGATAAGGAACTTCAGGGATCAAGATAACAAACTCCAATAACTTTTCTACACACCAAGAGACATACTACTGAAAGGGATTATACTGTGCATGGTGGGTTTTCACGAATTGCCAGAGACAATCCTGTGAAAATGACTGCACCACCAAAAGCAGTTTTGGCGTTCAGAACAACTCCTATCAAGTTTTCAATGGCATAGAACACAGAAAAACGAGCCCTAAAATCCATACAGAAACATAACAGACACTGAATAGCTAAAGCAATCCCCAACAAAAAGAGCAATGCTTAGAGTACCTTAATACTTGATGTCAAATATACTACTGAGATACGGTAACAAAATCAGCAAGGCTTGATGTGGGGTGTCCTTCTGTATGTGTGTTGGTATTTATTGAATGATGAATAAAGTTGTTTCAATCAATGGCTTAGCAGAGTAAAGCCAGGCGGGAGGGAACATCTGAACAGAGATATAGAGAGAGAATAGGTGGAGTCAGGGAGACTCTGTGTAACTGCCAAATGAGAGAGATGCCAGAACCTTACCAGTAGGCCACAGCCTCGCAGTGATGTACAGATTAATAGAAATGGGTTAATTTAAGATATAAGAGCTAGATAGGAATGCATCTAAGCTATTGACCAAACAATGTTGTAATTAATATAGTTTCTGTGTGATTTTTCTGGGCAGCCAGAAAATGAAAGAGCAGCCTCCTATTTCAATGGCTGCATCAGAAGAATAGATGGATCGATTAAGGGACTAGAACAGAGGACCGGAAACAAATCCATGCAGCTACTGCCATCTGAGTCTCAACAAAGAGGTTCAGAGCGTACCCTGGAAAAAGGAAAACCTCTTTAACAGATGGTGCAGGGAAGACTGGGAATCCACGTGTGCAGGAATGAAACTAGATCCCCATCTCTCACACCATAAGAAAATGAATTCCAAACAGATCAAATATTTTTATACAAGACCTGAAAGTTTCCAACTTCTGGGGGAAACAGGGAAAATCCTTGAAGATGTAGATGTAGGTGATGACTCTCTGAACAGGACTCCGAGAGCTAAGCAAATAGCAGGAGCTGATAAGTGAGATTACATAAAACTGTAGAGCCTCTGCACAGCAAAGGAACCAAACAGAGCAATGGAACTGTCTGCAGAGTGGGAGAGAAGAGTCCAGAGTTTCACACCGACTGGGCACTAATGTACAATCGAAGCAACTAAACGCCAATGGCAAATAATATAATATGCAAACTGGGAAACAAAGTAAATAGAAAAAGATCTAAAGAATACAAGAAAAATGTTCTTTTGCACCTCCTTAATAAGAATATAATTTATGGCCATTATGGGAAACCACTTAGTCATGAGGAAGGCAAAAATCAAAACAATGCTGAGATTCAGTGTTACCCAGATGAACATTCCTATCATAGAGAAAATGAAAACCAACAAAAAGTGCTAGCAAAGACACGGGGAAGCAGGCTCTGTGCCTGCACACACTCTCTGAGGCTCTAGAGAACTACACGCCAAGAACCTGAGAGATTACTGCATAAAACACGGAATACAAATTTGGGTGGATTTCACTGAACACAGTTCCCTTGCAGAAAGTAAAGACAGACAGGACCACAGAGACTCTGCATGTTTCATGATGTTCTTCACAGTCTTGATTTCATCTTCAAAACTGTACTTGAGAGTGGTCTTGAGGCCATTGGGAGAAAATGTCTTCTTTATTTCTTTAGTAAAAACGTAAATATAGTGCCACTATGGAAATCAGAATGGAGGCGGCTTCACCACTACTCCCTTGCAAGTGGTGTGTTATTCAGTGATACCCTCTCTGGGTATATTTCTAGGTATGCATAAGAGCATCTGATTCCTGACACCACAAAGATACCCATGCATGTCCATGTTTATTCATACACCTTTCATTGTAGAGAGGCTATGGAATTAACTTAGATGCCAACAGTGAGGAGAGAAAATGCAGCATGCCTACAATGGGGTCTCCTTCACATATAAATGATCAAAATATACTATTATCAGAGAATACTTGATAGAAATAGAAATCGCTGGGCAAAGTGAAATAAGCCAGATTCATAAAAACAAATACTCCATGTCTTCTGCCATAGGTAGTACCTAGATATTTTTTATCTGCATGAAGTTAGAAGAGGGCTTATT
>NC_022009.1:80847768-80875003 GCF_000317375.1 Microtus ochrogaster
CAAGGAAGCCACATATGTGCATGAACAGTGGCCAAGGAAGCCACATATGTGCATGAACAACAACGGTCAAGAAAGCCACATACTGTTTTTCCCAACATATGCTAATCCTTTGTTCTGGAAACAAAAGGAAAGGAAGAATCATGATATTTGTAAGAAAACACACAGTATGGATAGACACACACACACATACTCACATGTACATACATGCTGCTCAGAGGAAGCCCAACTGTAACTGGCATCTGCATGGAAAATTATTACTCAGGTTCATGAGGGAAGAATCACCAAATATGAGGGACAGCTATAATTTGATAAAATAAATAGTAAATTATTTTACAGGACTGTTTTTTTCTTTGAAAACATACTTTCATTTCTATAGGTTTCTGATATGGTGGTAAAAGGAAATCTTCCCTCTGGTGGTATAGTTAAATGCTTCGTAGTCTTTCAATATCTAAAACAATATATTTTCTTAGGATGATCTTCAGCAAATGCATTTCTTAAGGTGAGGAATGGGAAGTTGTTGAAAAGGAATTGAGATTCTTATCATCTAAAGCGTGATAATAAATACGATCAGTTAGGTTCTAAGTGAAGTGATATTCTCTCAAGAGAACCAACGAGTCCTCAAAAGCCTCAGCTGGAAAATACACTCAGCTGGAATGCTTCACTGCCTCAATTGGAGGCCGGATGTAACAACAGACTATCCAATCGCCACCAGTGATCACTCAACACTAATAATCTAAGTCTCTGTTACCAAGGAGAGAACAGTCCCTATATACATGGTTTAGGTATGTTAGATTTGTCAGTATTTTATATCATTAGATTGTCGTCACCCTCTGAAGCCTCAGAACAATGCGGTGTGAGGTAAACCGAGGGTACAGACATGAATTGATGTGTGCACACTGTGGGGGTGGGTACCGCACGTAACACCTCCTTCCCAGTGCCAGCTTCAACTTGTACACTGTGGGGGTACCGCACGTAACACCTCCTTCCCAGTGCCAGCTTCAACTTGACCCATCTAGCTGGATGACTAAGTTCATCATCTCAGGTGTTTGTTATAGTAATAGAGAGGAGACTGACATCTGTCACCACTTCTACAGGTTTTAGTTCTCAAAGAAAAGGAGTGAACTAGTACTGGTTGGTAACCAGCGGTCTTTGCTTGTAAACCTAGCAGCAGGCCCTTTGCCTAGGACTCTGAAGCTAGGATTTAGCCCTTTGCCTGTACTCAGTCTGAATTGTATAACAGCTCCGGAGCCATTTTATCCAATCTATCACTGTTAGTTTTTCTGATTGCCTCAGCTGATAGGCATTTGAAATAAGGCAGAACGTATATGTTAACCATATTTCTTCTATCCTCATAACTCAAATGATTAATTGCACAACTTCTCCTATTAAGCATCTACAGAAATCAGCTAGATGTCTAGCTCTTACTCTACTGAGTTCCTCACAGGCCAAGATTCTTAACCAAGCTAGAATACTGTTGAGAGCAGAGCCAGGTCTACAGTAACCATCCAATAAATATTTGATAGATGTTTATTAAATTGGTAATGAAAGTTAGCACAAGAATTGGATGCTGAACAGAGCAAGAAAGCTCAATGTGATCCAGTCCAATTTAAATGTAAACCGAGCCTGCCTTATTGCCTCTCTCACTCTCTCCTCACCGGGACATTTATGTGCTTGTTTAGTTTGGGGCTACCCATAAGAGTGACCGTGAACATTTGACTTGAGACAGGGAAGTCAGGAAATTGTTCACCTTCTTGATCATTTTGTCAACCCCTCTTTCCCAAAGGAGACATTTATGTAGCCCAATAACTTTCCTAAGCTGAGCTACAGTATATCTTCATGTTTTCTCTCTGTGTAATTTCTGTAGAAAGCATTCAATTTGCATGCCTTTTAGAGGAGGAAAGTATGTTGGGGAAAAAAATAAACTTCTAATTTTATATGGTCGCGTGTGAAATGCAGGGGGCTCAAATGGCAATGTCAGCATTAACAAAAAAAATAAAGGCTGTACTTTTAGGAAAAAGGGGGATGGAATAAGAGCAGGGATAAAGAAATCACAAGAAATTTATATGATTTTTTATATTGTTACATGTAGCTACCTATACTATGAATAATAAATAATGAATAGTCCTAAAATGTTCCAATTACTACTGATATAGGGGTATTAGTAGAAGAAATTGCAGCTAAATTTGGTCAGGGTAATATGGAAATGTTAATTTTCCAAAGACTGAAATACTTTAAAGAATATTCAACAATGTCATACTTTAGGCTTATAAAGAAAATGTTATAAATCACATGTTGCTTGGAAATTATTCCAGTGGTTGTAAGTTTGTTGAGATAACTTCTATTTCTGAATTAAATTCAATAAGTCTGAGATGTTTTCATTTGTGACATTTGATCCATTTGCTCATAAGTTAATTATGGCCCCCGTGAGAGGCTTCCCTTCTGCAGACCCCTTCCTGTCAGTCTCAGGGATTCCCAGGGTCCATCCGTAGCACTCTCCTGCCCAGGGCCCTTAGCACCTCTGGATTTGGTACCTGGTGGTGACAATATAATTTAATAAGTTTTTCTTGTAAAAGCATTGTCCATGACCATGAACCAGTGTTTTAACCCACAAATTGTGTTCTGCTTGTGTTGAGATGACAAAGCAAATGTCTTTTGTTGTTGTTGTTTTTGTTTTTTGAAACAGGGTTTCTCTGTAGCTTTGGAGCCTGTCCTGGAACTAGCACTCCCTTAGACTAGGCTGACCTTGAATTCACAGAGATCCGCCTGTCTCTGCCTCACCAGTGCTGGGATTAAAGGTGTGTGCCATTACCGCCCAGCTTGCAAATGTCTTTACATAAGAATTTTCCTTATTTCCATCTTAAATTTTACTTTGAGAATCCATCTCAACCTAATTTTAATCTTGTTCAAGAACAGGCTAATAAAGTGGGATGGGAGGCGAAAAAGTCCTGGGAGTAACTGTGACCAGCAGGACAGAAGTATAGGATCTTTGATAGGGTAGGTCTGGATGGAAGCACAGGCTGAGAACTGAACAGAGGGTCATTTATTCCCTCTCTTTCTAATGCTTAAGCATCATGAATATAATAAGTATCTGAAATAGTGTCTTTAGCTGACAGGATACATTTTGCTTAATTATGAAGTAGGAACTTTAATGAGATGCATCACCTGAAAGAAAGTATGGAGACCCGGCATCTCATTATAATACCAGGTGAGGCAGTAAGATCTCTCTCTCTCTCTCTCTCTCTCTCTCTCTCTCTCTCTCTCTCTCTCTCTCTCTCTCACACACACACACACACACACACACACACACCTTTTTGAGGCTTCTAAGTCAATATCCCTTTTGTTTTTTCTCACTGTATGAACATGGAGCAATACTAGTGAGCAGAACGAGACAGGGAAAATATACTATGCATTATACACCATATAAGATGAATCAAATACTCTCTTAGAAAGATTAATACAAAGGAATTGACAGCAGTTTTACAAAGGATCTTGTGCTTTGGACTCGTGATAGCTCTTCAGCCAGGCCTTCCAAACAATGACTCCACCACCATCTTCATAAGGATTGAGTGTAAACCTGACCATGGAGTGAACATGGAGTCTTTGTCAAGGTTTCCTCTAGAAAAGGAGACGGCCTTGTAAAAATCTGGCTTCACAACTCCTTAAGCTCTTCTAATTGGAAGTTGTTTGCTTATCTGTGATGTAAATGTGTTAATTTTCTTCTCAGAATATCTGGGAGATTTGGATGACATAACTCAGACATTAGTCTTTAGAGTTGTCCAGGGACATAATTGCTATCCTATGACTTGGGGCTCTATCTCTGCACTGTGCATAGTGGGAGCTATCCCATGACTTGGGATCTATCTCTGCCTGTGCATATAGGAAGCTGCAGTAAGTTCCCAGCAATACCATGAGTAGTCAGCAGAAGAGAAGGTGGTTTATGAGGCATAAAACCATCCAAGGCAACAAACTTGGTTGTATTGCTGTGTTTTTCTAAGTTTTTGCTTGTTTACTTACTTATTCATTTATTATAATATTGCGATTGAAATCAGGGTCTCATGTCTGAGAGACAAGGCTCTACCACTGAGTTATATTCATCGCCCCACATTATTTTTCAATCTGCACTTTGTGCTTCTGTTAATCAGTAGTGAAAAAAAAGTGAAGTCTCACTGAGAACAATGAAGAAGCAGCATTTTTCCCTGTGATCTTTTCAGAGTTCTCCTAAATGTTTGTAATCTCCAATAAGTGTTTAGCTTTATAATTGGTGGAAAACCAAAAAATTATAAATATTATGTGATTTGCATTTATCAATGAGCAGGTTTTGTTTTTTTGGAATTAGCTCTCATGGGGTTAATATGACCATATTCTAGGCATTAATTTTGTTCAAGTGGCTCATGCTCAGACTTTGGTTTCTATGGAGACTTGCTCTAACTGGTGTATAACTGTTTCCTCACCTTTTCATTTCCTGAAATAGCACCAAGTACAGTATCTAGATTTCGACTAATATAAATCAAAGCACATGCCTTTCCTCTCGGTAAAGTCCACCATTTCAACACGTGTGCAGGATTTTCCTCTTTAATGCATTAGACATCTGTTCCTGCTAATGGGGATAAAATGTCACGTGTTAAAAACAGTAAAACTTATTAAAAGCAGCGCACATTTTAAATATTTATAAATTACATTAGAAATGTGTGGGTATTTTTTGGCTTTTGGTATATGGCAAAGTTTTCAAAAGATTAATATGTAAATTACATGAAAGAAAATATGCACATAAAAAGTGAATATGAATATGTAAAACTTTGGGAGCTTGTATTTCCAAATACTAGCACATCCTTTTAAAAAATAAATGTTGAGTGTTACCCACTTTCCCCTGAACTGTTCCTGCTTCCCACTCACTGTAGCTTCCTTGGGTCTAATAGGAACAGAGCATGGAGGATTATTTAAAAATACGGAGTCATTTGAAATGGTAAGTACATTCTTGGCTAATAAATGACTCAATATCAGTATAGATTATTGAGAGTTATTTTTGACTATGTATCTGTGCTTATGTGTGTGTGTTTAAGTAGTGGGTGAACTCAGTTATGCTTTAAAAGGAATTCCCTTCACATTTTAGCTAAATGTTCCATTTCAGTATCATTGGAACTGAAAGGCATATTGATAAGTACTTATCTTTAAAAAATGCAAACACTTGTTTAATACTGAATCTAATCCTTATCTTCCAATTTTCAGCAGTGTTTATGGGGGAGAACCATTAGCACATAGATTTTTCTGAAGGCAAATTTGAAAATGAAATTATTCTTTGCCCAAAAAATACAGTTTTCTTTCACATAAGATAGTTGTAAAAATCTGTTGAGCTAAGCTAGTTTGTTGGAAATAAGATAGTGGATGTCCTTGTAAGGACAGTTGTGTGCAGCGGTCGGAGTGGCTCTCGAATGTAGGAGGGCTGTCTCTTTCCCAGTGACCACAGAGAAATATTGCAGAATCCATCATCTCAGAATTCTAAACACTGCATTAAAAGTTTTAGAATTGAAAACCGTGAATTCTTGGTTCTGTTCTTCAAACTAAGGATTCTGCTCACAGATTGTGTTAGGGTTTTGCTAGTTACAAAAGCATTAGAGCAAACACATGAATGCAAATGGGCACAAGATAATATCCCCCCTAGTATATTTATAAATATATGTGTGAACATATGCATAATATCCTAGAAACTGGAATAAAACCATGTTTTACAATGTTTTTTACAATTATAGAATATTTTATTATTACTTACTAATACCAGCTATAGAACAAATTGTTATATATTTATACTTTTAAGGACTGTATCAGTTTTAAAGAAGATCTCACAATTTAGACATCTATGTTATTTTCTCATTTTGTTGTAAACAATACTGAATTGCATGTTTTATAATCCAATCTCAAGACATTCATTGTCTGAGTTCCATAGGCTCAACTTTTGCAAGTGAAATTTAACAGAATTCTGCAATATCCACAAAATTTGATCATATTGTAAAATTCTGCTTCTATCTTCCTGATCAGAGCCAAGGCTCAGAAAGTGTTCACAAATCCTTTCAAACCCCTTTCTTGACATGGAAATTGCCTGAATTGCAGCAACTCTTGAACCTTTTCAAGAGGAAGGAGCTGTTCTCCCAGGGAAAATTCTGTTTTTCTCATTGAGCCAGTGACCCTCATCTAATCAATGAGTGTTCTGTAGGTTTTCTGAATTGCTATTCCAGACGCCTTCTTTTCTACCACTGTCTGAGCTGCCGGTCTTAGTAACTGTATTCAGGCAGATACACTTGTGTGGGGCCAGAGTTTAGGGAAGAACTTCAGCATTCCTGTACCTGTTTTAAATACATGCAAAGATGACGGCACTGCCTTAAAAACCACTCTGTGAACAGATGGAAACCTTCAATAATAATCATTAACGTAGTTTAAGTTCCAAGAAAAATATACCAGCAATAAAACAGACAGGAGTTACCAAAATGCCGAGGAAAAGGAAGGAAAACCATTTTTTTTAAAGAAGTTTTAGTTAGGAATAAAAATATTTGCATAGGCACAATACATTCTGAAATATATGTGAAGGTATTTTGGTGGAAATGTTTTTGGATATATGCATGCTAACATGTGTAAATCATACAATAGATCATGGGTTTTAATTAATAAGCAGAAACCTGAGAGTGTTCAGGGTAAAGTCCCTGGGGTTTGGACTGAGATATGATGCTAATTTTCATGTGGATGCAGTTTATAGAGGGTTTTGTTGTTTTGTTGTGTAATGCTTTTGTGTCTGGGGCGTTTTCCAGTTGTTCATGTTAGCTTTCGTAGCAATTCATTATGTTTGATGAAGTGTAGTATAATAATAAAGAGTATGAAAGTTAATTTGTGGTTCTGCTATTCTGAAGCAAAGCGGTATCATATATATGTGATACACACACTCGCACACACACACACACACACACACACACACATGAACTTCTAAGCTCCAATTTTGATGGGCTTTGGTGAGATCACATAAATGAACATTGATGAAAGGGATGATGAGGCATATTCAATAAAGCCGTCAGTGGACAAAGCCACTGCTTGCCACGTGCTTGTTAAGGAGAGCCACAACAAGTCCTTAGCCCAAATTATGAATCCATCATAAAGATATTTGAAATTGGGGATTTTTTTCTGTTGAGAAAATATTAACATATTTTGGAAAGCCATTTATCATCAGCCTTCAAATGAGACACATGAGGATGAATCAAAGATTTTTGAAGGAACAGGATACTTAAAGAATTCTTCTTTCTAGACAAATTTTTGTATAAAACACTACATCTAAAAATAGTTTCCCCCTTTTAAATGTTGAGAGATTATTTTTAAGTTAAGGTTAATCTCATTAAAAAAAAAAAACAGAAAGGCTGTTACTCAGCTTGCAAAAGAAATCCAAGCCAAAGAGTCCAAGCATTGTCTTCTTTTCAGAAATATGTAAATGCTCGTGTATCCAGATGCAAAACGCCTATGCGAATGAGCACAAGATCAGGCCTTAGAAGCAAAAATATTCTAAATGGCAGATGTGACACAGGATGCCCAAGGATGTGGCCTGGGACCCATGTTCCCTTGCGGAGGCTCCAAGAGAGGTCTCTGACCTGGGAATCCTCGGTCCATTCTAAGATGTTTCAACATCTCAGAAACCTAAAGCCAAGCATAGCCACCCTGCCCCTGTTCCCTGGACCGAGTGGAGTGGGCCGCACTCTGAGACTTCTGTATCAGTCTAGAACAGGGACACATAGGACCCAGCACTGGAAAAGCCCATCTTCCGCGATGGTCCTTAGCAGCACCACTTCCCCAAGGTGTCACCAACTGAGCTGCCGTGTTCCTGTGATGCATGGATGTTTTATTTTTTCACATTAAAAACCCTCCTGTATACTAATCTTAGAGATAATTTTAGGAGTGTTTACAGTGGTTTTCCATGATTTCATATCTCGAGCACTGCATCAAAGTTTCTACACTTAAAATGTCATCTTATTAACAGCTTATTTCAAATCTATCCTATTTAGATAATTCTTAATTTATCTCGGAAAAGCAGGGCAGTCTATATTTTTTTTAAATATGTGTTCTCACAGGCTCAGAGTCTGAATCATCATCAATACACACTCAACACTTACAGTAATAGCACTATTAACTAAATATCTTCTTCATATGACCCAAGCAGTAAATTCTTTGGACTATCTCTTGCCTTTCTTTAGACAATGTTGTGTTTATATTTTTCTTTATAGAACAAGAGGGTAGAGCTAAGGACCAGGATGCTATGACTCTGTACTTCAGAATGTGTCTGCAGCAAGCCAATCTTCTCAGACCAAAGAAGGCAGAAACAGACACTCTGTGCTTTGCTGTACAAGTGAGGTCAGGATGGAAGGATGGCCCAGTGTCTACTTCAGGGTTCATACTAAATGTGGCAAAGTAACAGCTCACATTCACAAAACAGAAGAATTATAGAAAACAAAAATATGTTCCAGGTATTTGTGAATGAATTCTTAAAATTGGGTATTTACATTTTATTGTAGCTACAAAGTCAAAGGATAATAGAGTTCATAATTAAATTTTTGAAATTTTCAATTTTGAAGTAATTGTAGGTTTCCAGGAATACATAAAAGAAGAATATCATTTCTGCCCTAGCTGCTCTGCTTCAGTATAAAGATAATCCACCCTTTCCCCATTAACTCTCTCTCTCTAATCTGGGCACTGAAATCTTTGAAACCTTCTTTGCTTTTTGATATATGATTGAACTAGGAAAACAAGCTCCTTTATTCTATATTTCCTTTAATATTCAATAAACAATCCTATCTGGATCCTAAGATGATTCTGTGGCCTTTAAATAGTTATATAAAGAATTCAACACAGTGTTTAGAACATGCATTACCCAAACACTATGAGATTTAATATGATCACCTAACTCAAAATATACATTAGGACCCATCACAAATAAAGGTTAGGGTTTTAGTGCTGTTGGAAGAAGTCCCAGTGTTACCTTAGATAACAGCACAGATTCATCGATGTACTCCGACACGTTTACCTGATTCCTGACTCCCGTTCTTCCCTAGTCGTTTGATCCATTTCCATATCCTCATAGGAATTTCCCCCTTTTGAAGACTGGAAATCATAAAAAAGGAAAACCCTGTCCATAGCAGCTGCATTGAGGTCATTTACATTTGTTGGTTGCAGGTGGAAATCTCCTTCGCTGAGCCCTGAATAGAAGGTTGTAAAACGTGGCCTTTGAGGGAGCCAGACCCTACCAGCCTTTTGTATAATTTATCATCCAGAGAACACATGAAGGTGCTTTTGATCTATGACAGCCGTGTCTTTCAAAGTAACGTGGGCCTCTACATAGCCATCAGCTTTTTTTGTTTTTATTTCTGTGGTTGTTCTGTTTTTTTGGTTCTTAGGAGTTCTAGTATCCTGCTCTTTTCAGTGAGGAGTGAAAGGAATATTCAGGATGGTACAATCATTGTTCAGTTTAGTCTAGAGACTTTAATCTAGGTCTTGTGGAAATCCAGCTGTGAGGGTTTATTGAGAGAAGGCATGTGGATGGTGCCTTTGAAAAAACATCACACTAATCAGATAGATGTTTTTGTCAGGTTCATTTTCATCATGACACAGCTGTCAAATTTTGGCTTCACCAACTCTAAGATTAATTGCCTTTTGCTAAATTGAGGAGAGGGTCTTACTAAACATCAACTGTAAGTGTTGCTTAGATGCCCAACTGTACTCTTTGTATTTTCTCCTTTCTCTTAAGGGCTCTGTCACAGGCACAGAGTGAAAAATTGGGTGTCAGTTAGACAGTTGTGGAAATTTCTAGGCTTTCATCCATAGAACTTGAAGCTTTTCCATCCCTCTGCTATTTTATCCTTGCCACTTTGCCCTGCTTCGTTCCCTTCCAGCTCAGATTCAGAGAAACCCCAAAGTCAAAACAAAATGGTCAGAACTGCTGACTCCTGTTCTGTAGCCATTTCTTAAACCCAGCATGCACAGGAAGAGATGGTGCTGTCCAGACTTGGGTCTGAATTCCCTTAAATTACTGGCAAAGTTCAAGAAACTCTGAATGAACGTGAGCCAAGCTACAGATATATAGAAAAAAAAATCACTTTTCTAAAAGAATCAGAACAAGTATTATTTAACGAAATAGTCTCTTCTGCAAACTGTCTGTGGAGCACTTAACATTTATTAAGGCTCTGTTACCTTTATTTGGTAAAAATAAAATAGTGAGATCTAATTCATATTTTTGAGTGCATTTTAAAATGTTGGTACTTTTTGGAGCAAGGTATGTGTAATGTAACTCTGGCTTCGTGACTTGGAAGTTCCTCTCGAAGATCTGTCGAGAATTAGGAAAGGTGTCTTAAAACTTTGCATGTTAAATTGAATTTCAGTACTTTTAGAACTTCATTATTAACTTTCTATAAACTACTTTTCATAATGGAAACGCTGACACATGTGATAATAGACACCAATGCAAGGGTCTTAATTGAATGTTCGTGCAAGGCTGTGCACAATAGCTGGATATGTGGTTTAATTTTCAGTGCTAATTTGGCCAGAATCTGCCTTTGAGTTGGGTAGTGAACAGGACGGCTGATCAGTCTAAGCAATCCTCTGTTGGTGGGAAAGCCTCTTGATTATTTTTACTTTTCTTGGAAGGCTTAATTATGTCTTTCAAATATGATTTCATCTAGATCTTTTTATGGTCTGCATGTCTGAATACTAAGAGTAACCTGATATTCCTGGAGAACTGAGCTCAAGACCAGAAGTCAGTTTTCAGTCTGTAGAGGGTATATGGATAAATTGCCTCCAAGCAACATCTAAAATGATATTTAGACTCAAAATGATCAAATAACTTTAAAATTCTAAAACTAATCATTGTAACATTTTAGAACTAACACCATTAGGCCCTTTTAAGGTGGTAGAAGTTATTAAAACCCAAGGTCCTATGATACTCCATTGATGTTAATGTAGATAATAAAAGGTAAAGTGATTTTGACATACTAAGGTAGTTTTTATTGCTGTACATTGGCAGTATAGATTATACACAGATAAGACTAAAATAAGATTATTAGATATTTAGAGTCAAACATTGTGGCACATAGGTTTTAATGTTGGGCTATGAATAATTTTGTCTTATTCCTAAGGATGATTTGGTATTAGGATTAAGTAATTCAATTTCTCAGTCTGTGGTCATTACAAGGGTTTAAAGTATATCATTAGTTTGGTGGTCATGTTGCCTTTGGGGGACATGTTGAAATCTACAAAGAGCAAAATACTTGTAAGATATAACAGTTTAAATAATGGTGGCTGTAATTCTTTCAGTAATAATGAGAACTAGATTTCCATGTAGAAGTTCATCGGGACCATTTACTCCTGAAGAGAAATTCCATGTAGGAACAGCATGTGCTGGCTGTGATCATAGCAGAGAATGTTGGGTTGGCAGAAATGATTGAGCATGATGGTTGACCACTACACTCATTGAGATCAGTGATGCTGAAGGCTGCTAGACTGCATAGGGTATTTTCTCTCCAGACTTAAAATATTTTTCCAACAGCATGTAAAATTTTGAACTCTGTATTTCCTTTTACTTATTTTACTTATTTTCCTTCAACACTTGCAGAGTTTTATCTCTATTTATTTATTGTATTACTTCATGTGCATGGATGTTCTGGCTTGAATGTATGTCTGTGTATCCCATGCATACAGTGTCCTCAGAGACCAGAAGACTTGTCAGGTCCCCTGGAACTGGACCTACAGTTGTGATCCACCATGTGGGTCCTGGGAATGGAACCGGACTTTCTGAAAAACAGGCAGTGTTAGTCACCATCTCTCCAGCCTCATACTTTATATATAAAAAATTGAATTGTTATTTATTTCCCAGAAGGACCTGAGTGAAGAGATATTCTATAGACTCTTCAATTTTGAACCCATCCACCTGATCTGTAAAAGACAAACATTTGATTAAACAAATAAATAATTGGATAGTGTGGGTATTTATTGACCCAATAGATCATATGAGCAATACCATTTGATGACTTGAGAAACAACTAGCTATTTTCCCTTCACATATGAAAATGAAAAATTACAAAAGTATCTTAAAACACAGCATATACCAGCCTTGGTAATGAAAACATGACAAAGAGGAGCTAAAACATTACTTTATAAATGTGATATAAAGTCATTTTTAAGACTCAGTCCATTTTAGACGTGCTGGGGATTGAACCCACGGCCTGTGGCCTGGTATATTCCAGGCAAGCACTCTACCACTGAGCTACACCCTCAGTCTTTTGACTCAGCTCATTTTAATAAAGGTTCTAGATCATTAGAAAAACTACCCTCCCTGGTTTTATTAGTGTTTGACTTAGATATTTGTACATTTTTTCTTTTCAGTTTATTCTGACATTCATATGGCAGAGGTAGAAAACATCCTGAGGGGAAGACATATTTAAAATGGTATTGGGAAAAGGCACCAATTGCAGATCTTACCTAGTCCCAGCAAAAGGAGCAGAAGGAAAGTTTTAAAAGATTTAAACATGAATATCTCTTAACTACATTTAAATACACAAAGTATGCTATGCTATTTCCAAAGAGATTTACTACTATTTAGTAAATTATATTTCATAATATAGTGTCAATGTTATTAGCCACACATTAATGCTACATTTACATAATCTATTTTCTGACTTTTACAGGGTTTCTAACTCACTCTCAGGAGGCAGACTGGGCACTCAAAAGTCATGGCACCTCCCCATTATCCCTGGAAAGATGCAATGAGACGTAAATGTGAATTAATGCCCATGTCTGTATTTCTTGCCTTTCAAGCCTAATTCAACTACTCTTGAATGCCCAGAAGATAACTTTCGAGTATATTCAACTAAAAAATATGGAGTGCATTGAAATAAAATGAAAAAAAAAACAATGAAGCAATTATTATCCACTAAAGTAGAATAATATTGACATCGTTATAATTTACTGACCTGTATCGTCTGTCAGACTATTTCCCATCCTATTCATATAGCAAGAGGAACACATTTCAAGACTGGTTTCTGTCATATAACTCCCAATGATACCAGTATCCATCTCAAATGTAACGTGACTGCAGTTGGCTCATGACATTTTGTAGCTTTGTGTGGCTTTGTGCTTTAGTTTATGTAAGTGCTCGAAAATACTTGAGCCTCAATACCAACCTCAGAAAGGTATAGTAAGCGTTCTTAAGATGCATATATAACCACCATGGGAACAGAAGAGAATTAAATGTACGATTCAAAGAACGACAAGCTCCCTTGTGAAAGAATGTTCTGGTTGCTGACAGGAGGTGCTCCTGCAGTGTAGCTGAAAGGGAATGCAAACTGGCAGCGTCTGGGGAGGAATTTAGTCCACTTGTGTGCCATAGGAACTGTAAGTGTCTAACACAAAGTGATTATAACAGAGAAACGTTGATACAAACACTGTTTGCGATGTAACCGGCTATGAAAAAAAAGAGAAAGTGCTGAGCTAGCCATCTGTAGAGGAAGGAGAGTATGCTGGGATACACTGGCAAGGCAGTAATACACAGCAATGCAAATCCCCTCTAGTATTTAAAGTGGATGAAGTGCCCATTCCATAATTCTAACAGAAAAATTAATGTTCGAAAATTTTCCAAATTTGTTACATATATTGACTTTCTAACTGCATAGGAAATAAGAGAACAGAAGGCACCAGATTGGAGATTCTAGTAGCATTAGCAGTGGGGGCTTATTTAAATGTTCGTTTCATGTTTAAGTTTTTAAATTTACATTTTGCAGTCTTTTAGAAAGAGCTTATCTAATACTCTCATGTTATTAGTATTGGAGGATGACAGAAGATTGCCCTGCGCAAGCTCGCTACGACTTGGGTTTGCTAGTGCATAACCGATGGGCAAAACCAGGTATTTCTTCTTTGGGATTTATCATTGGAGTGAATGGGTTGACAATCAAGTGCTCCAGCTCCATTCCTTTCCTCACTGACCCCCAGATTCAGGTGCTTCCAGGTCATTCAGGAGGAAGAAATGCAGTAACAGAGGATTGGGAAGGTGGCCTCCCAGAACAAACCGGTTTCAGTTTCCACCTGCAGGCGTTTTCAAAACATTAAAACGCATCTCTCCTTTTGGCTGTTTGCCTTCCCAATAGTCCCTAGGTGGCTGAAGACTGAAAGAAACTTTTCCTATCCAGGATTTAAGTCTGTGTTTTAGGCGCGCAGGGTTACCTGTCTCCTTAAGAAGTAGCAGCTCTTTCCCTTGGAAACAGTTGGAAGTGCTAATCCCGAGGTCCCCTGAGAGTTTGGGACCGGAGAAATCCTCCCCCACCCCCACCTCCGCCCCAGAATGGTGGTTTTCACTGAATAGGCTGCGTTTAACTCTGAGGCAGTCTGCCTCGTGACAAGAAGGGATTGGCCTGACAGGGAGATTGGGGTTACAGCACCCGGGGTTGGGGGGGCACGATGAGGGAGGGAGAGCGATCCTTTTCAGAGGTTGCATTTTGTGAGTTGGTCTGGTGACCTTATCCCCTACTTTACGCTCATCCTCTTTGCCCACTCACTCCCCCTAAATAGTCTGAGGGGGCCAAGCCCCAGCAAACCTTTCAGTAGCCAGAGAAAGTAGCAGGGGGCTGCTCACTCTGTCTGGGCTTTAGGTGAACTCACCCGAACTGGCCACAGCAAAGCCCCTACTTGAGATGGCGATGGGGCAGCAACGAATCGTGCGTGAGAATAAGTTCTATTTTATTATTTCTACTTTTGAAAGGAGCAAGGAAGAGGAATCTCTAGGGAAGCTCAGAAAAGGCCGCCCGCTCCACGCAGAAACCCTAGTGCCTCGACCGCGGGGACCCCCAACTTGCCCAGCGCAACCCTATGAAACCCTTTAGTGCGCGATCCGCCACGAGTGCGGGTTTTACCATCTCAAACTCAGGCCCAGAAGACCAGCGGTCCCTCTGCCTTTCAAATGCTCCCCTCTGAGAAAGGGGCGAGCAGGGCAGTGGTGGTCCTCCTCGGCCCTCCCGTCCATGCTTAGCGGACTTCCTTTTTCTCGCTGCTCTGCAGGAGCTCCGTCATGAAGGAAATGTAGACAATGGCCAAGCGGAGGGTCTCAATCCTAGACAGTCTCTTCTCGTAAGCGAAGGTGGGCACTTTCCTGCGCAGCTGGTCGAAAGCCTCGTTTAGGTTGAACATCCTCTTCCTCTCGCGAATGTTGGCTGCCTGGCGCTGAGCGTAGGTGATGACCCTTTTCCTTTTGGGGCGGCCCAGCAAGGATGCTACTCTCTCGCGTTCCTCTCCCTCCTCTTCCTCCTCCTCCCGGTCCACATAGACCACTTCGCCCCCCTCTTCCTCCTGGTCTGTTTCCTCAAAGTGCAACAGCCTCCTGGGTCTTCTCTCTCTGAACCCCAGTGTTCCGTCCCCAAAAGGGACCCCAGGTGGGAAGTCGCAGAGGAGTGGATGTCTCGGAGAGGCCAAAGAGAGATCTGTGACGAAGTTTAGCATGGTAGCGTCCAGGCAGCTCTCAGGATAGGTGGCCATCGCTCACTGACTGTGCCATTGGTTTTCCTGCGGCGGATGGGGCTTCTTAATGGCCTTGACTCTTCAGGTGCATCTTCACCAAACGCGGGGAGACATTAAGCCGAATAAGAAAGGATTATTCGCAGGAAGACTGGGGCAAAGACGCTTTTCTGGAAACTGATAGAAGATGACAAGCTTGATCACTCATAGAAGGCTCAAGGCAACAGGCTTTCGGGTTCTAAGAATTTTTCCTCTGCAGTACCACGCAGGGCAGTTCCTTCTTGGCAGCAACCCCCAGTTTTTACTTGCTGTGCTTTTTTGTGTCTGGTCTCACCCCTGTATCCAACCAAGGTTCTCTTGGTTCCTGATTCCGTGTAGGTCTTTAATTTCGGTTCGGATCTTCAAAGCCCAAATCTTTCCACTGCGATGGCTTCTCCTTGGCTTCAGGGTAGGAGCCCTGAATCTTGCCGCCATTTGCCAATCGATACGAAGCAAGTGCTTGCGCTTTTAATGATGTCCAGAAGAGGGGCCCTTCCAGCCAGGGGTCGAGGGGAGCTGTTTGTCTGGTATCCCAGTGCAGCGGCTGGTGAAAGGCAAGACCTCCCATTAGCTTAAGTAAGCATGACCAGGGGGCCCGGGCGCATTCCCCAGTGTCTCTGTTGGAACCAGTGTTTTCTCTGTTTCTAGGGCATCGCAAACAACTCACTGCCTGGTTACAGACCCAGACTTCTGAAGTCGGCTTGGACACAATCAGCCTGACAATTGTGATACTTGACTTTACTGTCCCTTGCCTTATTCTCTACAGTGGAGGGCTGTGTTTGAGGGAAAAAGTTATGGTGATAATGAAATAAAAAAATGGAGACTCGGAACATTTGCTGTATGTATATACTGTATGATTACTCCTTAGGGGACAAAGCAGCTCCATGCTCACGTGGTGTCCCCACCTCCCTCCCTCCCCGAACCCGCAAGTCTCTTTTCAAAAACATGATTTAGCTTCAATAATCCAGAGACCCTCTCACCCTCTGTAGAGGAGTCGGTCTTCCAACTTTTAAATTGCCAGTCTACTATTTGTTCTTGAACAAAGAAAAATCCAACACTTTGATCTGTGCTACCCCCCCATCCGTTTGTACGCCGCAGTAAGGCAGAATTATACCTTACTGAATTCTTCTTAAGGGAGAGTCGGAGGCTAGCCACAAAATTGCAAGAGATTGTAAATTTGATACATTAAGAATGAAATTTTACTGATTTTTGTATATCCCGAATTTTCACACAGAAACTCTATTTTCCAGTTTTTGTTGTTGTTGTTTACTGATGGCTGTAGTTAACCAAGCAAGGTTGAGATCTGTAAAAGCACACAGATGCAAACAACACTCTGAAGAACAACTTCAAAGGTAGATAGGTCACAAGAAACAGCAAGCGCCAAATATCTAAGCGGAGACTTTTTGATTTCAGGGAGAAGACAAAGGTTCTTTTTGGTGGGAAGCGCTCGGTACATTGGACAGCTCCCAGAACCCCCTATTTCCAACCTCTCTTTTCTCTCTTTACCACACCTCCCAGCGGGTGACCAAAGCAAGGGTTCCTAGTGCGCATAGCAGGGGGTGGTTATAGGCAAAAGCAATAATAAAAGGAAAAGATTTTTCAGTTTCTACTATACAAAATTTTTAGTGTGGCTTAAATGTTAATATATAGATATATATATACATATATATACATATATATATATCTTATCAGTATTTCCACGTTTTATGCTCTTATGTATCAGTTTAAATACTTTTTTAAAAATGCAGCATACTCTTGAATTATTTTTGTTTGTTGTTTGTTTTGATCCCCAGATCTAGGGTCTACTTCAAAGTGTCCTTCTTTAATAGGTTTCACTTTTCTCCTGTTTGAATTTACATTTCATTCCCTTACCGACATTGTGATAATTCTGCTAAGAATCTACTTTTCCCCAGACATGCTAAAGGGAAAGGGATTTTTGTTATGGTTGCCCACTTGGTTTGTTTCGATTTTATTAAAGAATGAATGAAAAAAATCAGAAAAAGTGTGTATCTCGGTTGCTGAAGAGCTTCTGCAGTATGCAGGAATCTCTGGGCTTGATTCCCAGCACCACAGAGACTGCATGTGTGTCCTTATGTTATTGCTGAACTGTTTTGATGACTGTCCCTTTGCAGAGGTTGGAATCTCAGATGTGGGTCTTTCAGTGATCTCTTGTGGAAGAAGCTATTTTCAGCATAGACCAAATCATCGTTTTTAATTCTTTCATTTTCTTTAGACTGTTTAAAAAAATCTTCACATATTCCAGTATCACAAAGTTATGCATTTTTCCTCAAAGCTTACTTTTTGTTTTCATTAAAAGGAACCTTCATATGTTAAACCAATAATCTAGTCATGATTTTGGCATTTTATGGGTAATAGAGGGTGTGGTCTAGATTTCTTTACTTTTATTTAGGTATCCAGATGGAACAACGCCATTTACTGAAGAGATCATTCTTGCTAACCTTATTTTTCTTTTTTTAGTTAGAGTATTTCTGAACTACCTGGGTTGTCGGGGACCAGACTCAACAAAAATTACCTCTTGCCAGGGTAAAGGCATGGGGATTTAGAAATATAGTAAAGAATATGAAGTTGTGCATAAAAATAATAAAACAGAGAAATACATAGAATAGTATGAGGAGGGAATTTCTATGAGTCCTGAAAATTTGCCTGTGTTTAATTTCCAATTGCTTAAAATACCCTTGACTCCAAAAGGTAGGAGTAAGACAAAAGACTGCACTAACATGACACAAGGAAATGAGCATAGTAACTGAAAGTTGCAAGCTACATTCATAGTTAATTATTCTGTTACTAGAACAAAACAAGTCACCCTAGACCAAAACACTCTAGGCAAACCACTTCCAGGGTGGAATCCCAAGTTATCTCCACAAAGGGAACTGGAACTTAGCTGAATCCTTAGACTCTTGTTTGAGGCAGGAATAATCTACTTCTCTGTTCCTGGAGCACAAGGTTTGGGAATTAGCCACAGCTGGTGACAATAACCTTGAGAGAGCAGAACCCTCTGGTTGATGTCTAGGCAGGGCCTTTGTTTTGAGCACAATAACCTTGAAGGAACTAGAAACAAGTTCCAACTCTCCCACCTTTGGTCAACGTGGATCAAGCTCATAATTTCAGGCCTCCACACTGGGTGTTCTTTTATTACAGGGTAAGAGACTCATGTTTCTACTTAAAAGGGGAATTTGCTATTGCATATAGAATGCAAATTCAAATAGGAGTAACTCTCCCTTTCAATGCTGGTTATCAAGAATTTACGAGCCTTTTCTTCAGTGGGGAAGAATTTGGTTTTCTAGGCCACAAACTCTCTTTTTGCCACCACTCAGCATGGAAGCAAGAGGACAAGAGACAAATGCAGAAGCTCAAAGCTGTTGCTGCTGCAATCTGGATCTGCAGAGTGCAGAGCTCCCAGAGGCTCATGTGGCTAAGCTTCTTCTCCAGCTTGGTACTTTTGAAAGGTGGTAGAAATTTTAAGAGGTAGAAAATTTAAGAGCCTTCTGAAATGTTTTAGATCATTAGGTGTGTGGCCTTGAAGTGGATTCATGAGCCCCCATCTATTTTTTTCTTTTTGTTTTTCATTATTGGCCATGAATTAGGCAAACCTGTTCTATCATTTGCTCCACACGATGATGTACGATCCCATCACAATGTCCTAAACCGTTACTCTACATAAGTTATTTGCCTCAGGTTGTTACAGTAACATAAAGGTGACCAGCATAGATGAATTCTCTAAAGCTTTACATACAAAACTAGACAGTGGCCTAGGCTTGCTTCCTCTTGCCCTGTGCCAAACCCGTGTGTGTCCTCACTGACATACCTAAGAGGCAGGCTTGCTAAGATGAATGTGGAGCTGTCCAGGCTGTATTTGCAACTGAACCTGTAGTTCCTGTTAGAGATCTCTGGAGGTGCACAGAGCAGAAGAGGAACCTGCACAGGAACGATGATGAGCACCCACGTTTCAGCCACTGACTGCAGAGTCAGCGTCTAAGGGCTCCTTAGACTATCACTACCCCGAAGTTCTGGCTGTCTTACTTAAATAGGAGTCTGGAAGGAACAGGCTAAGTCCTAAAGCAAGCTTTTGATTTTGAAGTGTTTCTCAATGTCAAGAATCTCACTGTCTAGTCTGTCTAAACCAGCGAGGTAGGCAGCTGTTGTGGGGGCTTATCCTTCCCACCAGCACCATCCTAAAGTTGCTCACTTTCCTGGGGTTCACTAAAGCCACTGCCACCTAGAAATGAATTTGTCTTTATGTCAGCACATGTCTGGTTCCTTACCTTCGTGTTAGAAAAAGACGAAGAGTCATGGCACACACAATATAAGTGGTTCCACGGGTTCCCCTGACTTGGCCTTCCCCCCCTTTTTCTCTGTCTCCAGACAGGGTGTGGATGTCTTGCTGAGCTAGAATTAGCCATCTAGATGGAACTTCTCTTTATGGGAGTGTGGAAACAGTTCCTGGAAATGACCAGATAGTACAAGCTTGCTTTGCTGTCTGTGCAGTCTCTGCCATAATGACTCAACTCTGCCACTGAAATGTTCCAGAAGCTTTGGCTGTATGTAAATGAAGATGCTTTACATATGAAAGTGGGTAGCAGGGAGTCTGGCACTTGGGTGCTTAGGTGGTGGCTTACTGACACTTGTCCTAGGGGAGGGTGGAGTCTCAGGAGACAAGGACAGGGTACCTCTCCTAGGCATAACAGAACCTCCCAGATACAGAAGAGTAGCACATCAGCTGGAAGTGAACTGTTTGAAAATGCCCTACTTTGAACAAGCAACAAACAAAACAGCAGGAGGAACCGATTTAAACAGCTGGTCTTCTGACATCTTTGTAAATGCATTGTTTGAAAATGGCTTCAAATATGTTCTTACATTGTTTGCCACAGGCTTTTCTTCTTCACCTGCAATAAAGTTGTTTCTGTTAGACTTTGGGATAAATCTATTTTCCAAACTTTCAACTATATTAATACTTAGTTATTGATTGAACCCTATCCAAATTCTTCACTGTTTGAAATGTGGAAATTAGAGAGGTGTGAAGGAAAAAAAAATATCCCCCAGGTTGCTATAAACTAGTGCCCTCAAATAATTTCCATTTTTCTCATTTCCTATACTGTATTTTTGTACATTACTTTTTAATAGCGACTTTCCTTTGTAATAAAATTTATAGCTCTTATGTTCATCCTTAAAGTTAAGTATTTTCTTGTACATTTGTAGATTAAATGCTGTGTGATTTTGTAACTTAATACATTTCAAAGGGGTTTACTCTTATACTATTTATGATACAGAAAAATACTGGAATTAAGTTAGAATATATGAAACAGCCTGCTTCAATTCACTTTCAGCTAAAAATTGGATCATTTCATTTGTTTTGACCTAATGTGTTTGAAGATAAAATTATTTAATAAAAAAGTAGAATTTAAAATATTGTGATCAATTGAATATTAACATTTTTCTTGTATCAACATATAGCAGAATAGTTAACATACTATTCTGTTACCATCTAAATGTACTATGCAGTACATTTAAAATACAGTAAACATTTAAAAGGTTTATTACTGTTGATGGCGTCCTTGATCCCTATGGCATGGGTCTTAAAGTTTGATGTTAGCCACTGAACAAGAGAAAAAAACTTAATACAAGTATTTCATGTAGTTCTGAGGGTGAAGAACGACATAAGATATTCAGGATGAAAGAGTTATTGGGGAATACTGGAAAGTTGGGGGCAAATTACTGCTCTTAAGAGCTCCCAAAGAAAAGGGTAAAACTGTAATAAATACTTGAAGGCAATTAGAAGCTTGGTTCAGTTGCAGATGTAGGAAAACATCATCACAGAGAGAACTGACTCACACAAGACGAGGTGTGGGGCTGACTTGGATATTGGAGGACTATCATGGGAGGTTCTGCCTCAGAAAGAAGAGGGGGAAGGAAGGAGTGACAGGATCGAGTTTAGTGAGATGACAGACAACATTGTTCAATGACAGGCCTTTCTGTCATCTAAGGACCTTGAGTTTGACTTTAAGCAAGGGTGGGAACATTCGAGTGCTTTTTTTTTCCCCCATCAAGCAAATATATAGAGAAAAAACTCAACAAGACAGAGGGAATAAGGAGATCTGCAGAGCTTCCGTGGAATCTCAGGGTATTGGGAGTTGTAGTAACATTGAAGGGCTGCATTCTGCACGCGTTCTTAAGAAAATGCAGCAAGATTTGCTGATACATGTATACGGAGTGTAGAGAAAGGAGGAGGGGTCATAGATGATCTCAAGTTCTGGGTTCACAGAAAGGGGAAATTTGAGAGAGGATAAAGACAAGGTCAGCTTTGAAGATTGTAAGTTTAGTATGGCTATTAGACAAATAGAGACACTAAGTAAGTGTATCACTTTGGATGTTACATGTCAATCAATGCTAAAGCGTATAAGAACTCATTCTCCTTTATCCTTCTATGGCTGAGCTGGTTTGTCTGCCTGGGTACCTTTCCACATCTGACTGTGATAATTTCCCCCCAGATACTCACACAGATGATTTCATCACAGCATTTAAGTGTCTTGATAATCACAGATCACCAGAGGATCACTCTATAATAGATAAGATAGTTCCGTATTACCCCAAACACAGTTATATCTTTCCTCTGTCAGCTGTCTCCTGATTCCCTTACTTTATTTTATTTTTTTTTCCAAAGCTCATAAACCACCACACACAAAGCATATTTGCTTCTTAAATTTGAGATTCCATCAGTATGGTACGAACTCCGAATGTTGGCCATGGAATTAAATGTCCTGGGTTTCTTTTTCAGCTTCAATGACTGCATCAAGCTCTCTCTACAGCAGTACCATACAAACCAAGGCAGTGGTCTTTGCTCTGCCCCTAGGGCATGCGAGTGCTAGGACCTGACCTTTTCTGGTCACCACAGACCTTCTCTGAAGGCATTTCCCCCATGTTATGCTGATGTTTTTCTTTTCACGCTGTCACAGTCCACGATTCTTCATATTTCATCCGGACCGTGCCTCTATCTCCTTTCATAGGTATCTTATTATGGCACTAAAGTCTCAAGCTTTCTCCAGCTCAGTCTATCTTCTTTGTCTTCCACATGAGTTACCATCCTGCTCATCCCCATTGTCCCAAACTCTCCGGCATTCTTGATTTGATCTTTGGCATCTGAACTGACAGAGCTGTAGCTAGAAATGTTCAGACTGAGTTATTGAATGAGATTTGGGGAGTTGCTGCCTACAGACATGGTTGATATCAAGGACCTCATCCTGGGCCATCTGTGGAACCAACTAGTCCCTACTACATATCATAATATAGATGATAAAAGTTTCATTGGAGATAGATAGTGGGCAAAAATGTTTCAGTTTAAGAGATTATAAAGTATCTTGCATGGTTTATCTTTAATTTTCAGATGATTTGCCAGCACCTTGTAGACACTGAATAAATAGGTTTTTGAAATCTATAATTTGAGTTAGGCTTGATATTCAACTTTATTCTCCTTTGGGGCCTACCCAGGACTAGAATAATAGTAACAATAGTAACAGGTACTACTGACTTGCTATATTCTAAGTATATACGGCAAGCATTTTTTATTTAACACCTCAATAAAATGCAGACTCGTCACCCAGTTCCTCATTTTGCAAGTGACACTCCAAATGGTTGGGTCAGAATTCGACCAGAACTGTAGGGTTTGGTCCCAACACTGCTTTCTTGAAAATATGTCATCTTTGTGACATCAGCACAGAGCCTTGCATAATAATTTTTCAACCATTTTGATAGCCATATTAAATTTGTATATTGAATTTTATTCACATTTTCTTTGGAAACTACCATCTTCAGTGAAGAATATTGCATGAGGTTCATCCAATATTTTTATTAAATAAGCTAAGATATTGATGCCAAAGGTATCATTTAGATTTATTTCTATCCTCTCTTATTTCTTCTAAACCTAAGGGATTTACTTAAGCTTAAAAATGCTGTCTCTACCAGAACCAACAACTTTGAAGTGAAAGACTTCTGAACCATTTTCCTGATTTTTGACAGGGGTTTTTGGTTATTCTGCCACTGTCTTTAGCCTCTTTGTGGTTTTGCATGGCTATCATTTGAGGATTACGGCATCTCCATACTGGTTAGCATCATGGGTGAAAACGGTTATCATGGAGGAAGTGTTAGCATGTGTGTCTCTGTGAGTCCTGAAGGATGGTCACCTCCAGGCGCCATTCACAGAAATGCGATATGTCACACGGAAATTCCAAGTTTTAAGCTATAGTTCTTTTATTTCTTCCACACTAGGTCATCTTCTTTGTTCAAACTGTTTGATAACTTTCTTTTCTATGCCTTAGCGGGTGATCTCTTTCTACACATTCCTTTGGGATTTAACACAATTCTAAGACCCAGATCTTAGTAAATCACTTCCATCTCCACTGGCTGTCCCATTCCTTGTTGACTCGGACTCTTTTAAAGTTAGGGCCTCACCCACAGGTGGCTGGGCCAATGTAAGTGCTCTGGGATCTCCTCCCTGTCTGTTTCTATCCCACAAAGCTTCAAAACCGAGGATACTTTTTCCTACCAGTATTTCAGATTCTAGTCCCCTGATTTCATCTGCCTTCCTCCCCATGGCTAGCTGACACTGAAGTAGCTCCTAGGGTTATCATTAGCAGCCTGGTTTGGTTAATTACAATCCTTCACTTCTACTTGAAGTTCCTGATACATGCTGTGATGCTGTATTGCTAATCGTACGGTCAATTTCCTTCTTTTTCTTTTTTTCTTTTTAAATTAAAGAAAATTTTAAATTTCCTTTTTTATTAATAAAATTTATTTTTATTCTATGTGTTTTTCACATCATAATTTCCTTTTTCTTTAAAGGCCAAGTTATCGGATGTTGGGCAACGAAAGTGGTGGAGACAATTTAATGTAAATGTGAATACACATTTTAAGATAGTAGGTTTAGACTTGGCAAAGTCCTCGCTACACAGTTATGAAGACTACATATTCATTCAGATCTCCAGTGCCCATAAAAATGCTGGGTGAATGAGGAGGCTTTTCTGTAATCCTAGCTTAGGGAGGACGAGTCAGGGAATACTTAGAGCAAACTGGCTACCAGACCAGCTTGAAGACTGACCCCTCAGTTCAACAAGAGCCCCTGCCTGTAAAGCAGAGAGAGAAAGAGGAAGACATTCAGTATCAACCTCAGATACACCTACATGTGTGCATATATGCTCATATACTTGCAACTACACACATGTGAACGTGCATATACATACAAACATATAACACACACAACATTTGGGGAAAATGTAAGTGGTTTTTAAAGATTCAAATGATTGATCTGTATTTTATAGACAAAACAAGATATTTCAGGATTTGCTTTGTTCAAATCTTCCTTGACTGTGATGACTTTAACTTTGCCTGTCTATCAAGTATTTAGATAGGAGATCAATGATATTTATAGAAAGAGAAAAAATCAGCATGAGACTGTAAATGCAATTTTTTGAGCTAAGTATTTAAAACTCTAGTCTCACATTAGAGCACATTAGTGTATTTCTTTTTTCCACAGGGCTGAACTTGCAGAGACTGTGTTGGGAATGCAGGGAGGCACACAACCCATCTACTCTAGGGTAGCCCTCATTGGTAAAGCCCATGAAGATGGTCACTTGCCTGACATGTAAATAATTTTGTTATCATGAAAGTGCTATTTAAACTGATTAGGATAAAAATCAACACATGGAGAGAGTTTGTGTAGTTAAAACATTAAATCGAATCAAAATTGGATGAGTTGTCCTCATTAAGGAAGATCATCTCTTTGCAGCAGATGTCAATAGACACAGAACCACACAGCTGTTCACAATGCAGAGAATGAGTACTGTGGAATGCCTAGCCCCAGCGAGACATCTGTGTCACACACTCTCCACAAAGCTCCAGGAACCTTTTGGAAGAGGAGGTAAAAATACTGAATGCTGAGGAGGACTGTGGCAAAATCATCTATTTTAGACAGGCCGGATTCATTGCATTCATGAGCTCAAAAAAGGCTCTGGTGCCTGAACAAGACCTACATGAGATCAAGCCAGTCAAAATTTAGGACAGACTGGAGAGGGGCTTCTGTAATCCCACCCCTAGGTGAGGAGCTTTGGCAGTTAAAGGCCCCCAGGATAGAAAAAGTCATTTTTTTTTTCACGGAAGTCACCCTTGTTAGGTTGCCCATGTGAATAACCTACATAAATGCACACAAGCACAGCATTGAGCAGACTCTGCAGACAAGCACAGCACTGAGCCGAGTCACTGCACACAAGCACAGCACTGAGCAGACTCACTGCTCACAAGCACAGCATTGAGCAGACTCTGCACACAAGCACAGCACTGAGCAGACTCAGTGGCCCGTGAGAAAGGGACATGAGGTTGGGAAGCAGACATGATCATGTGGGTTGTGGGAGGAGGTGTGGGGAGGATTATTGCGGTTAATATGATCAAAATGCATACATGTATAAAATTCTCAAATAACGAATTCATTTGAAATAATAGTATAAACATATAAAATTGTTTGTATCATATAAAAATTCAAAATAATGTAGTTAAGGTATCATAAAATATGTAAGAGAGTTGTAGAAGCCAAGAATATTTGAGGTTCAGAGACCACACAGACTGCTGGAAGTCTAGGTAGGCTGCCTGTCTGCCAAACTCCCCCATTCTCCCACTCTCTCAGTGCCTGCCCTCCCTCAGACCTGCACACACCTAGTCTCTGTGCCCCAGGCCCCAACATGGAGAAGAGACTCCCTGTTCTACCAGAGACCATGACAGCTGCCAGAAGTCTAGTCTCCAACTTGAGGGAAGACTCCCTGTTCAACTACAGACCTCAACAACCAAAAGACCAGAAAGGAAGCATAAACCAGGAACAAAACACCCCTCCAACAAAGACAAACTCAGAAATTGGCATCTAGACCTATAATAACCCAAAATCGGTTGCCTAGAGGCTAGTGTAACAACACAACAATAGTCAGGACAATATGTCACTACCAGAATCCAGTTATCTTACTATTGCAAGCCTTGAATATTCCAACACAGCAGAAGCACAAGAAAAAGACCATAAAATCAACTTCATGAAGATGATTGAGGTCTTTAAAAAAGTAATGAATAAATCCCTTAAATTTAGGAAAGCAAAAACAAATAGTTTAAGGAAACAAATAAAAATGATCAAGACCTAAAATTGTAAATAGAAGCAATAAAGTTTTTTCCCCATGTTAAAAATGGGAAATACAATTACAATGGAGGAAGTTAGGTTTCTGTATGATTACATAACGAATGGTTTAAAAACAGACCAATTAAATGATGAACTGAAATGGGATTTACATAATGCCAATTATAAGCATTATTGGTTTGCTTATTCTTGCTTTATTCCTAAATTGGGATGGTTATCAAGTCCTGGGAGAGCAAGTTATATCAATTGTTGTCCAATCACTGCATAATGGGAAAATGCAGGGTTTGTCTCAAGTCCTGGCTAGAGTAGTCTGTGAGGCTGGACCATTGCAGCTAGCTACACTGAAATTGTCCTAAGAAGTTTGCAGTTCAAAGCTGACCTTTAGGTGGTATTAGCACAATCCAACTGGAGTCATCACTGTGGGGCTCCATGTTCCTTTTGGAGACTTCAAAGGTCACTTCAAGGCATGGTCATGGTTCACTGCAGAAAACTTAAACATTT
>NC_022009.1:80875913-80883743 GCF_000317375.1 Microtus ochrogaster
TTCATCCATTCTTCCATTGGGCTGGAGAGATGGCTCAGCCGTTAAAGGCTAGGCTCACAACCATAAATATATAGACAAAGTCTTTTTCTAGAAGTAGTTAGTACTCTATTATCACCATTAATATCATGACAAAAAGTTTAAATGTTAATCCTATAAATTTTGAGAAAGTATTTATACCTAAGAAAAGTTTTAAAGAGTCAAAATAAAACTAAAGAACTATGAGATTAGTGGCAAAAAAATATTCCCTAAATTTTGGTTTTTCTTCTGTCTCATATCAGGTAAGTCTTTGACATGATACAGAGATTCTGGATTTTCCTCTAACAAACATTTAAACAAGGTTTTAGAGAAGGAGAGAGCCATACTCTTACTTCAAAGTCAGCTTTAATTTTTAATTGAACTGGGACTACAAAAAGATCATATGCATTATACATCTGAAGAGAACAGCAGAAACAAACATTTGGGAAGATTTCTGACATTTTATCCTGTTGGTGATGTGACATATCAACAGGCCAATTTATTCTTTTTCTTGGGACATTTTTTTTCTGGATGATTTGTCCTTATTTTTCACATATCTCATTTGTTCATTGTTCTTAAGATTTCTTAGCTGGATGTCTTCATTCTCCTGAAAAGGCAAAAACAAACTCTTGCCTCAATCCTAACTTTGAGAAGGTTCCCTATTGGTAAGTTATATCTGATCCAATGAAAAGCATTTGTTAGTTTTACAAATTAGTTTAGATTGAATGGTCATGCTGCCTGATGAACTATCACCTCTTCTAATTAAGAGGTTTTTCTTGTTCAAATCTAATCTTCATCAATTTTGATGGTATCCATAGCATTTTTTTTCCTGAGGAAACAAAAGCAAAACCTCTTCCCCAATGGAACACATAAAGAGGTCAACACATCTTTAAAGTCTGCAAGATCTTCAATGACAATATCATTTATTCATATTTTTAACTTTGGTCTTTGATCATTTATAGAAGTTTACCAAAATATTTGCTTTATGGTTTCTTCCAAAATTTTTATCTTCTAAAGCTATTCTATCATTCAGAGCAAAAAAAAATTTTTATAATAGGCATTAGGTCATTTAATTTCTCTGTGGAAAAATTTCCCCCATGATGACAGAGAATGACTGAACCAAATTTGATATGGAGGCCTGAGAGATGCCACACAAGGCATTTACTGATGGCAAAGGGTTGCCTTTCCTACCCTTTGTTGATCTACATTCATTGGTCCAATGTTGGCCTTTGCCATACCTTCTGCATACTCCAGATGGGAGAGGCATTCTGTTTGGATTATTCTTTTAAAAAAATATTTCTAGAAATGCCCTACCTACAACTCTTTTTCAAATGACCTTATTTGTCACAATTAATTAGGGGGCTTAGTTACAACTTGTTATTGGGAATGGTCAGGAAAAAAAGCTGAGCAAAGGAGATTAGATTCAAGGATCTCATTCTTAATAGAAAGAGGGAAAAGAGAAATAGGATAAAAGGGTAGATTATTGAATCTATTTTAAAATCAAAAAGGCAACTGCTAATCTTAAATATTTTACATTGATATGGATTTTTATATATTGATATGAATTTAGGGTTATTTTTGTTATAATATACTATACATACATTTCTAATCTTGATCAAGGTATTGTACTTATACAGCTCATTTAATAATGTAATGCAAATTTCTAGTCCTTGAAAGTTATTATTACAAACTATTTAGGATAATCAAGAAATGCAACTTAGTAGTCACGTATTGCAATCAATCTTGCCATACTAGGTATGTTTTCAAGGTCAAACAGGGATATATTTTAAATAGACAGGTGGTCCTCAAATACTTCAGAGATCTACAGAATATGGCATTTAAGATTTTAAGTAACATACATTCCTTTTTATTATGAAATTGAGGCATATCTGTTCCTGGTAGCACCGAACTACTTTAGAGATGATGGGCATTGAAGAAACTCCATACAGAATTTACGTTCTTTGTGGCAAAACTTAGCCTCTGGGAAAGAAACTGCCTTTGCCTGGACTGCTGATAGTGCTGTCCAAATTGGACAAGCAGGACATAAAGGAAAGTGACTCTTGAACTTTGTGAAGATAAGGTAGGACAGCCCTTCAAAATATTCTGCTTTATAAAAAATTCTTAAAGATATTCTAGGCCTGTAGAACAAAGAAGGCTGCTCCAACGTTACAGAGAAACCTTGAGTGACTGTCCAGGCAGTCAAATGTTTCTGTCATTTCTCACATTTTGGAAGTTACTTGCTTGCACTTCCTGTTTTCTAAGATAATATTTTTTCCTTCTCAGGTCTCTGTTGGAATTAAAGACTAGATGGTTAAAATTTTCCTTATTGACAAGTTCACAAAAGAAACTCACGAAAGAAGAGTAAAGTATATAAGGTTGAGAGACATAAAATGATAGTTTTGGCTTGGTAATGTATGATAGAAAACCAATAAAGTACAACACCAAGATAGAGTGGATATGGAGTATTTTCTCTGAACTTGTTGAATGATATGAACTAGAGATTGTTAATGTAATTCTTGACTGAATGTTAGATTCACACTTCAACTCTCAGCCACCTACCTCTTCAACCCCATTCCTGCCCTCATGCTACCAGGTTTCCTGCCAAGATGATAATTGACCAAACCTCTAAACTGTGAGCCAGTCCCAATAAAATATTTTCCTTTATAAGAGTTGCTGTGGTCATGGTGTTTCTTCATAGTGACAGAAACCCTAACTAAGACAGAAGTTGGTACCAAAAGTGGGGCTTTGTTGTGATAGGCCTGATCATGCTTTTCTTCAGAGGAATGAGGATTTTGGTACTTTGGATTAGGAAAGTAGTGGAATGCTTTAAACAGTGCTTAATTGGCCATACTAGTGGCAAAATGAAAGACAGTGGTTCTAAAGATGATTTGTACTATAGGGGCCTGGTTAAAGTGGTTTCAGAGTTGAGTAATGTTAGTGTGTAACCTAGAAACTGTTCTTATGCTATTTTGGTTAAGAATGTGACTGTTTCTGCCCTTGTCCAAAAAAATTGGCCTGAAACTAAATTGAAGAGTTTTGGATTACTTCATCAACCCCATATCTGAAGAGGACTAATATCTAAAATATAAAGGACTGAAGAAACTAGATTTCAAGAAACCAAGCAATTCAACTAAAATGGAGTACAAATAGAAACAGAATTCTCTACAGAAGAATCTCAAATATTGATGTGGTAGTTTGAAATTGGTCCCTATAAACTTACTTATAGAGAGTGTCACTATTAGATTTGGCTTTCTTGATGTAATTATGGCTTTGTTCGAGGAAGTATGTCAATGTAAGGCAGGCTTTGGGGTCTCATATATGCTCAACGTACTCCCAGTGTCTCAGCTCACTTCTCATTTCCTAAAAATCAAATGTAGGACTCTTAGCTCCTTCTCCTGTACTATGTTTGCCTGAACACTGCCATGTTCTACCATGATGATAATGGACTAAATCTCTGAAACTGTAAGGCAGCCATTAAATGTTTTCCTTCAAACAGTTGAACTTTGAATGCTTAAAGTGCTGCACAATGGGCCTTAGTAGTAGGAGCATGAAAGACAGTGGTGCTGAATGTTATTTGATGCACTATGGGGGCCAGGATTAAGAGTTTTCAGAGAAGAAAAATTGTAATATGTTGCCTAGATTCCATTTCACACCTGTCAGAATGGCTAAGATCAAAACCACAAGTGACAGCTCATGATGGAGAGGATGTGGAGCAAGGGGAACACTCCTACATTGCTGGTAAGGTGTAAACTCATACAACTACTATGGAAATCAATATAGCAATTTCTCAGAAAACTGGTAATTGACCTACCTCAAGACCACTGCTGGGTATATACCATCCTACCACAAGGATACTTTCAACTGTGTTCTTAGCAGATCTGTTTATAATAGCCAGAAACTGTCACCTGAAGAATGGATAAAGAAAATGTGGTTCATCTAAACAATGGAATATTACTCAACTGTTAAAAACAATGAAATTTGCTGACAAATGGATGGACCTAGGAAAAATCATCCTGTGTGGGGTAATCCAGACCCAGACAGACAAACATCATATATGTTCACCTATAAGTGGACACTGCTGTAAATAAAAGATAATCATTATACAATCCACAGATCCAGAGAGTCTAAGTAACAAGGAGGCCTCAAAGGGGAACACATCCATCTCCTTGGGAAGGGGAAATAGATTTTATGGGTTGACTGGGGACAGGTGAGGATGCCAACAGGATGGATTAGGTAGGGGTTTGGGAGAGAGAATACTGGAAGAAAAAACTCTAATTGGGAGTCATTTCCTGTGCGAGGTAGCAATCTAGTGCAATGAAGACTCTAAGGATACCTCAAGGGTGACCCTAGTGAAGACTCCTAGTAATGATGGACTCATACCCTGAAACAACTGTCTTCTGTGTCCAGGCAAGGCTTCCAAAGTGGAAGAATTGGGACACCAATCCAGTCACTCAACTTTGAACTAATTTTTCCCCCAGGGTAAAAGTGTTGTAGACCTTGTGGGAGTGGTGAACCAATGACTAGTCCAAACTGAAACCCACACCACTAGAGGGAGCTCAAGCCTGACTGCCTGGAGGGCCAGGAACCAGAGACTGGATGACCTAGAGACGTAGGATAAAACCAAATAGGACAGGAAAAAGTCAATGAGATGATTCCTGATGATACTCTACTATACTCCTAGCATCACTATCATCAGAGAGACGTCATCCAGCAACTGAGGGACCCAATGCTGAGACCCACAGCCAATCATTAGACAGGGCTCAGGGAATCCAGTGACAGAGGAGGAGGGAGGATTGTAGCAGCAGAGGGGTCAAGAACACCACAAGAAAGTCTACAGAATCAACTAACAGGGCTCATAGAGGCTCCCAGAGACTGAACAGACAATCTGGGAGCCTTTATGAGTGTGCCCTATATCCTCTGCATATATGCTATAGTTTTGTAGCTTTGTTTTCCTGTGTTACTACTAACAATGGTAGTCAAGGCTATCTCTGGCTCTTTTGCCTGCTTTTGTGACCCCTTTCTTCCTACTGGGTGGCCTTGTTAAGCCTTAATATGAACGTATAATAGTGATATTTTATCAATGTTCTAACAAATGAAACTTGCTTGAAGATCAGAGTGCAAAGTTAGTGCATAGTAGTCAGCCATACAGGCCAGGCAGTGGTGGTACATGCCTTTAATCCCAGCACTAGACAGGAATATAAGGCATAATGAGAAAGGAACTCCTCTTTTTGCAGTCTGAAGACTTTCTAGACTTGAGAGCTCTCTAGCGGTTGGCTGCTTTGCATTTCTGATCTTCAGGCAGGCTTTTCTTGTTAGAACATAAACAAAATATCACTGTATTTCCCCTTTATGCTATAGTCTGTGTTCATAGTCTTAATGCAGTTGGTTATTCCAGGTTTGGTTTATATCCCTGGGAGGCCTGCTGTTTTCTAAAGGGAGAGGAGAAGGAGTGGATCTAGGAGGAAGGGGAGGTTGTGGGTAGACAAGGAGAGGAGGGAGGGAAAACTGAAGTCAGGATGTAATATATGAGAGAAGAATAAAAATAAAAACTAGAACTTTTATTCTTCAAAAGTGCTATACAAATCAAAGACTGGGAAAAGTTTCCTCAAATTAGACAGCTACCTGTATGTGCACAGGTACCTACAAAGGAAAGTAAAGCTGACCACAAATGTTCATAGTAGATTTGCTTATGGTAGCTCCAATTTTAACACAGCTCAAACATTCACCAACAGGCAGATGTAGGATATCTAAACAGTGGAGCAGTACTCACCAATAGCAAAGGAATGAACTACCAATGCACAGTAAAAGTCTTGAAATATACCAAGTGCAAGAAAATAGATGAAAATGATCATTTTATTTCACTTAGATTCAGCCTTAGAAAATACATATTAACCTATAGTGAGTGAAATCAGACTAGCGGTTTTTCATAAATGAGTTCTATGATTGAGAAAGAATCCTAGAGGAGTCCAAGAAAACTGTTGACTGAGATGCTTATGTTTTTACTGTCAATATTATTTTTCAGGTATAATTTATGTGAATGTTATTAAATTGTATTTAAATATGTATTATTTATCAAATATGTTATACCTCAATGAATTTTTTTGTTAAAAAAAGAAAGATATGGGTTGATGGGGGAGAGCCTTCTGTTTTGTGTTAATTTCATTGGTTAAATAAAGAGACTGCCTTGGCCCTTTAATAGGATATAAAATTAGGTAGGCGGAGTAAACAGAACAGAATGCTGGGAGAAAGAAGCTGAGTCAGGGAGTTGCCATGATTCTCTCACTCCAAACAGATGCAGGTTAAAATCTTTCCTGGTAAGCCAGCTCGTGGGGCTACACACATTATTAGAAATGGGCTAGTCCAGGTGCGAGAGTTAGCCGAGAAAAGGCTAGATATAACGGGCCAAGCAGTATTTAAAAGAATACAGTTTCTGTGTAATTATTTCAGGGCATAAGCTAGCCATGTGGGCGGCCGGGTGCTGGGGACGCAGCCCCCGCCGCTCCTACTACAACAATGGGTCTCAGCCTCAAGCCAAGCAGACAGAGCAGTCAGAATCCAGTCAAACATGATCTAGGGATTCTGGCCCAGGCCACGGTAGGACCCCAGCAGCATCACCTGACCCACCAAAAGCCAACATATTGATCTCTTTGTGATGAGGAAGCATGACCCAGCCTAACATCGTGGCAAACTGAGCAGGACAAGGAGGCCCACACACGGGTCTGAGTTTGTCCACCCTGGGCTCCAGGGAGAAAACAGGGATCCAATAGGCACCTTGTAGTGCCAGTCGGATGGGTACTGTTAGAGTGAGCAGAGGTACTCTGTAATATGCGGGGGTGGGGGGTATGGAGATGGTTCACGGCAAAGGTTTTATGGCAATAATTTTACTAAAGTTTATATAAATATAGTTTTGGATAGGACACACACTGAATGGATATTTTAAAAGCTCCTGTTTTTATATATTATTAGGTAGTATTGTCATGTAAACCTCATTCCAAACTTTAATAGAATTTAATAAGATTCTGTTAGTTTGGAAGCTTGGAAAACCTCCCTGTGTGGTGAACAATTAAATGTAGAACCAATGGTTTACTAAAGAGATGAAAAAAATATGAAAACCACATAACCCAAGTAGTTATACAATACCAACAAGCCTTCTGAAACATATTTTTAGGGCTATGTTTTGTTCAAAGTACATGGAATCAGCAATTTTCCCATTAATTATCTTTTAATGGCTTAATATTCTGGCTCTTGTACATCTGAAATTACAATTGGAAAGTACTTGTTTATATATTAGAACTCTTGTTCCTTTGCTGTTCACTAAACTTTGTTTTTTATAATGGATAAAAAATAGGAGATAAAAATCTCCCTATTATAAGCAGATTGTTTTATTATGATGGAGAAAAATCTTTAAATAGCTAGGTATTTATGCCAGATAAACCAAAATTAACATGTAATTTTTTTGGCTAGGACATAATAATAGATATTTTTTTTTTTTTTACCAACGATGACATCAGTGTTATTATAAGAGTGTGCATACAGACTTGTATATGTATGAGTGTTTTGCTGTGTGTACTTATGTGTATCACATAGGTGCAGCCTGCACAAAAGCCAGAGAGGATGTCAGGTCTCTTGGAACTGGAGTGAGGGACAGTTGTGAGCGTGAGGGTACTGGGAGCTGAGTCTACATCCTCTTCAAGAGCAGCAAGTGCTCTTAAGAGCTGAGCACGTACTGGCTTTGGGGGAACCTAGGCGGTTTGGATGCTTACCTTACTAGACCTGGATGGAGGTGGGTGGTCCTTGGACTTCCCACAGGTCAGG
>NC_022009.1:80884206-80886309 GCF_000317375.1 Microtus ochrogaster
ATTTTGTGTTTTATCTGACAAGTCCCTATTCACTATTATTTTCTAGAGATATGGTTTGGCCTTAAAATATCTTTAAATTAGACAAAGATTCTTCCAGATTTTTTTTTCTAGAATTGTATTGTCATAGTAGACAGAGTTGTATTTCAGGGACATTTTTGAAGTGCCAATTCATCTGGTTTGTTTGTTTGTTTTGGGTTTGTTCTTTTAGTTGGAGCTAATGTTTTATTTGTAATTTTACTTAAATATAATCAACTTTGATCTCTGTTTTCAGTGTTTATTTTCTCCCTATATCTCAACCTAAAAAAAACCCAAAACAAACAAACAAACAAACAAGATGAACTGGCACTTGTGAAGTGACTCTATTGCATGACTATTAGAAGCTGGTCTTATGCAGACCTATAATGAAAAGGGGCAAGTTGACAAGGACAAATGTGGTGATATTTTGTTTGCTTTTTAACAAATACAGCTTGCTGAAAGATGAGAGTATACAGTGAGCCACTAGTTAGCCATAGGGGCCAGGCAGTGGTGGTGGATGGTGCACACCTTTAATCCCAGTACTCGGGAGGCAGAGGCAGACGGATCTCTGTGAGTTGAAGGCCACCATTGAACAGCAAAGTAGGGCTAGAGGTATGGAAATCTCCCAAGATCAACTTCTTGTAGAGGGAAACTATGCTAATGTAAAAAGGCAATCTCTATATGATGACCACACCTTGGCTTTATGCCATACAATAGCTTTTAATGCTTGGGATAGAATCAAAGAAGTAGGAAAGAAAATTGAGTTATTTATAAAGTTATACAGGGCCCAAAGGAAACCTTCACAGATTACTTACTTTAGCAATAAGTAGAATGATACAATATTCAGAAACTATATGAATAATAATTGAATCTCTGGCTTTTGAATATGTTAATGCACAAGGCAAAGAGTACTTAGGCCATTAAATGCAAGATTAGCGCCCTTGGAGGAATGGATTCTCTGTTTAACAGTACTGGCTGTCCTGTAACTCACTTTGTAAACCAGGCTAGCCCTGGACTCACAGAGATCTGGTGCTCTGTCTCCTGAATGCTGGCTTGCACCACCATGACCCAGCTGAAATTATTTTTCATACATAATAAGATTAAGCTTATTGAGTCCCACAATGCTTTACCTTTAGAAATTTGTGAAGTTAAGCATCTGTTTTCTCAAAGTAAGTTTCAGGTTGTCTTCCTTCCAAGTCGAAATCTTATCTTGGTAGATTAAAGATCACCAGAAATTATTTGATGTTCTTTTCCATGAGAGATAAATTGTGTGCCCCACCACAAGCTGGATGAGCCTGCAACTTGCTTGACCAGTGAGTATAGCAATGGACATTGGGACACCCGATCCCACCTTTAGGTTCCATCCACCTTTCAGGAATGGCTTCTCTCAGTTTAGGTACATTATATATCAGAAGCATGACCATGCTGAGGTGGACAGGTCATGCCAGAAGGCTAGGCCAGTCATGTGGAGAGCTACCTGGGCAGAGGGATGACTCTCCAGTCCATCGTAGCTCCATCCATTTTAGCATAGGCAGCAGCCCTATAGGCAATGAAGCCTTTCCATGACCACATGGCCCCAATTATCTGACTGTGAGATTCTAAATAAGAGCCAGTTGGCTGTGCTCATCAACCTGCAGATGGGATGAGACAGTGAATTCTTGCCTTATGCCATTATATCTGAGTGTTAGTTATGCAACATATGACCAACACTTGATCTCTAAACTGCAGCTCAGGGTTGGGTGATGCACAGGAATGAGGTTAAAGGGGAACACGTCAGCAGCATGCTCTCCTTTTCCTAAGCGTAGCTTCTTTCTCTCTGTATTAACCAGGAGGAAAATCAGGAGGAAGCAGAAGACACCGTGTGTCGACTGTCGAGGCATTTGGCCATTAACAGTGATTGAATGAAGAATTAACAGTAATTTATTGGCTAAAGAATGAAGGCATAAACGTGTCTGCAACCAGGGTTAAATGCCATTATTTTGACCACGGTTCTGCTCCGGTGAGCTAAAGGCTGTATTTCCCAGGATTTCTTTGACCACTCTCCAGTGAACATTCAGCATGTCTTTGAGAGACCGCACAGACCTGTCT
>NC_022009.1:80888553-80897153 GCF_000317375.1 Microtus ochrogaster
GCATCTGGATTACAGAGTACAAACAACACACATGCACACATTCTCTAAGATCCATGGCATCTGGATTACAGAGTACAAACAACACCACACACAGACACTTATAGAGAGAGAGAGACAGAGAGACAGAGAGACAGAGAGACAGAGAGACAGAGAGACAGAGAGACAGAGAGAGGGGGGCTCTAAGGATAATTACTTGGGAATAAATTGTAATGGAGTACAGTAGACTTTTCTTTGATTTAACAAGCCAACTATAACCTTTTTTGCTTAGACTCATTGTGTCCCTCCTTTTAGTCCTTTTAGATATATTGACTATTCTTAATATCACTTTAATTCTAAACAGTGTTGGCCTAGTATATTTAGTAAAAATAACCAGCTTTTGTCTCTGAAGTTTCGTTGCTGCATCAAATGCTCCATAAAACACAGAGAAGCTTGACTCCTTAGCAAGGAACTGTATTTTCCTTATTTACTGGTTGTAAGTTTTAGGCATCTGAGAAAACTGTAAAAGTGAAGTAAATTACTTTTCTGATTGTCTGTCATCATGACATATGCACACACATTTAAATCAATAGACTATGTTGAAAGGCGAAATATTTGGGGGCGAGGCTGTGTGGTGGATGGACAGCCATATACCGTGATGCTGGGAGAAAACAGGTAGTTCTTCTGTTTACACAAAACTGTTAAAGGCTACTAAAGCAGTTCATATCTTCATTATTTTTAGTTGTTAATTATAACTGTTTTATACCTTTTTATTTCTGATACACATGACTTCTTAAATTTAAAAATGGCTTTTATTTAAAAGAAACAAGCAATGAACTGAACATGAATGTATTCATATACAATTAAAATTGATTCATTCAGACAATGCTTTAGTTCCTGACATTTTTTTAAAATTTTCATTCCTGTTCATCTAAATATCCAGATGTTTGATGTTACATGTGATTGTATTTGGGCTCTGATCTGAAATCCTATGGCTTACTGGATTACCCTTTAGCCACATGGTTTAAATTAATAATAAAAAAATGAACCAGGGCAATTTTGCAACAAAAGAACAAGACTTTATTGTATAAGAGAATTGCAGATGTGGCAAGGTGCTCATAATGCAGATGGAGTATTTTGGTTTCCGAGAGCGTCTGGCAGGCCACAAGACCTCTGCCTTATCAGGAACTAATGTTAGACAGCCTTGGTTCGTGATTAATTTAATATTCAGGGAAACTTTAAGAAAGCCTTATGCCATTCATCATCATAATGTCATTTTTGCAATCCTAAAATGATTTACAAAGTCAACTTTCCCCTTCAATTTCTAAAATAATATTAAGACATCAAAAAGATTCAGATACAAACTTCAAAGGGCAGCCAAGTCGGGGATTTCTGGCTAAGGGAGTTTATACCATTTAATATCCTCCAGTTGTGGGGTTTTGCTTTTTTTTTTTAAACATTAAACTATAGCCTATAGAATCCTTGGAATCTGGCTAAGGAAGTATTGTATAATGTAATATGGCAATTTTGAGGGGACTGCCAGAACCTACGCAGTGAAGGGGGTACCTGGCATCTTTAGATTGATCAACCTCTCAGACAGTGCTTGTGGCATGTCAGAGGCAGGTGAGATTATCCCAGGGAGCTCAGATACCCAGAGAGACGTCAGCGTGTGAGCCCGGGAGGACATTCCCTTGGGAACCTAGTTTGCTTCTCTGTGGTCATCACATTGCAGCAGGCCGGGCTCAAGGGTTGGGTGGAGGATCATGAATGAGTGTCTGAAGGGGAATAGATACCAGAACTCATTCTGCAGCAGCCACACGGGGCATGCGTCCAGGACCTGTGGTTTTTCTAGGGACAGTGGGGGCTTCTGGTTGCTTTTGCAGCAGCATGATGTGACAAGCAAGAATCATGAAACAGTTTGTGTCAGTAGCAATGGTCCTGTCTGTAACCACCAGGCTGCTCACGAGACATCGAGCCTGTTCTGAAAGAAGCACAGAAAACTGAAAGTCAAAACAGTAAAAGGAAATTCTTTAAAGTAAATTTTGGTATTCTGATACAGCCCAAGTGTGATTATAAGAAATGACTTTTAATAGAGGTATTTTCTCTATTAACACACACACACACCACGCTACCAGAAAGCTTTAGGGTTTGCAGTAATCACAACACACATATCTAGGCACATATTTCAATCACCTTCACGTATGTGTATATGTATATATATGTATAATATGTATATGTATAATATGTATATATATACACACAAATGCAATAATTGGTTTGATGATCAGATTTTGTTTAGGCCTGAAGTTTAAAGAAAATCATGTAAACAATAAGTACCAGTACTTTCATAATTTAAAGAGATGAATGATAAAATGGTAGAAGATATATAAAATTATTTTTCACAGTTCTAAGTTTAATTTAAAATTTTAAGTATATATGTTACTCTTAAGTTCAATGCCTTTTGGCTGTGCACAAAAGTAGCAGTAACCTTAAACTAGAAAAATATGACTTAAATTGATTAAAGTGTGAGATCTGCTTAAATTTTGATGCATCTAAACTGTAGTACAAGGAAACCAGAGCTCACTTTGTTGCTATCCATCGATTTGGCACAGATAAATAGATATAAGTTCTTTGTTAGGTCAAGATGCATTTTATATTTTTTCTAATATGTGTCAATATTGTGAGTATATTTTAATTTCATATTTTACATTTAAGTACATTATTTCATTAAAAATGGAGTTACTTTTTGTTGAACTTAAGGGGTTGGGAATATTAATCTATTTTCTGCAGGAACTTTGTCATTGTTTGAGTTGCTCCATGCCATGTCCTGGAGCTCCTTTTCTCTCTTCTGTCCTCTCTAAGTACTTGGAATTGCTCAGTGTGTGAAAGGTCTAAACTGAAGGAAACCATTCTCACACGTTCAAAGTTGCCAGAGGCACGGAGATCTGATCTTTGCGTTGGCATGGGTTTTAATATTATTTCCACAGTACTGCTTTATCTTCATTGTAAATACAGGTGAAAGCTAGGAAGGAGGTCTTAGGTAAAGGATGAGACAAGGTTGGGATTCTCACTGAGTGATGACACAAGGACCTCACGATGAAAAGACTCAGAGGAGGAAAGAGACAAAGTAGAAAGTTGGGGGCATTTCCTAACAGCATTGAAACTGTTATTCTGGAATCACGTATTAAGGAGTATCATAAAGTTGAATGTGGCATCACATGGACCTTACCCATGATGTAATATTAGCCATTCACCTTTAACTGCCTTTGCATCTATACATTATGTGCCTGCTAACACTGAGGTCATATTCTTCTGTTTTAAAAATTATTCTAACTGGACAGTGGTGGTGCACGCCTTTAATTCCAGCACTCGGGAGGCAGAAGCAGGTGGATCTCTGTGAGTTTGAAGCCAACCTGATCTATAAGTTCCAGGACAGCCTCTAAAGCTACAGAGATATCCTGTCTCAAAAACCAAAAAAAAAAAAAATGTCTCTTGGTTTAGGTTGTACAGTGATGCTTTACAGGGACAAAGCAGGAAGTCTGTAGGTTAAATGTATCCTAGTAGGGATGATGGATAAGCATAAAGTATCATTCTTTATGAGGGCAAATTTTGTGTCTAATTGCTTATTGCTGTGAGGGAAAATTAAACCTTTGTAGTTTATGGATAATGCTAGCCCACTAACAAGAAAATGAAAATTGTATTTTCTCACTAGAAAGAGTCAAAAACAAATAGAAAACACAGTATTATGTAATTTAAGTACTATTAAACCACAAAATTGTAATTTTGTACATGAAAATAGCAGACATAGTGTTGTGGGAGCTGTGGGCTGTGTTCTTGCTGCCTGGCTCCCAGCCATCAGCTAGCTTTACCTGAAATAACAACACACAAACTGTATTCATTTAAACACTGCTTGGCCCATTAGCTCTAGCTCTTACTGGCTAATTCTGATATCCCCATCAACCCATCTCTAATAAACTGTGTAGCACCGGTCTTAGCAGGAAAGATTCAGCATGTCTGACCTGGCAGCTTGCTTCATTGTATCTGCCCCAGAGAGGAGAGCTATCGAGTCTGAGCTCACTTTCTCTTCCTCCCAGCATTCTGTTCTGTTGACTCCACCCACCTATGTTCTAACCTATGAGGGCCAAGCAGTTTCTTTATTTTTTAACCAATGACCTTCCTCCATCAGACATAGTACAATAAGATATGTATTTCTTTGAATCTTTAATTTTTTCATTAATTTTTGACCGTATTATTTCCCCTTCCACAACTTCTGCCAAATACTCCCCACTTCCTTACCCACCCTGACTTCATATTCCCTCTCTCTGTCTCTCCCTCACAAAGTAAAACAAAATATAAAACATATTAAAAAAATACCAAAACAAAGCAAAAGTACATAAAAATCATGTAGTCCATTTAGTTTTGGCCAAACTATTCCTTGAAATGGGACTTCCCTGGAGTGTGATTGATATACCCAGTGACACCCTATTGGATAAAATTGGTTGTATACTCCTTTCCCAGAGCTTATCAATTACAAATAGCTTCTTGGTAAGGGGTAGGACTTTGTTTCCACTTGCATTTCTGCCTTAGTTACTTTTCTATCACTGTGAAGAGTTGCAGAGTCAGGGAGAAGCCATGTAGCCCCACCATAGACAGACACTGAAATTTTGTCAGTAAGCCACAACCACAAGGTGATACACAGATTAATAAAGATGAGTTAGTTTAGGACATAAGAGATAGCCAGAAATATGCTTAAGCTATGGGCCAAGCAGTATTTCAAATAATATAGTTTCTGTGTGGTTAAATTTGGGAGTCTGGGCAGCCGGGAAACAAACAAGCAAACAAGTAGCCTTCTTACAACAGGTACCCTTGTGTTTGGGGCATAGATGTCAAAAATTGAAATATCATTTGAGTAGATTTATTTTTTTGAAGAGTCTGTAGTGTTCTTTTTTATATCTTTTATTAGTTTTTGTTTGAAAACTATTTTGTTTGGTATTCAAATGGCTACACCAACTTATTTCTTAGGTTCTTTCTCTTGGAATATCTTTTTCCAACCCTTTACCCTGAGGTAATATCTATTCTTGATATTGAGATGTGTTTTTTGGATACAACGTAAGGATGGGTCCTCTTTTCGCATCCATTCTGTTAGTTTCTCTGTGTCTTTTTATTTGGGAGTGGGGTTCATTGATATTGAGAGACTTTAGTGACCAATGATTATTAATTCTTGTTATTTTGTTTTTTCTTATTTTCGTTGGTAGTGGAGGTGATAGTGGTGGCAGTGGTGGTAATGTGTGTGTATCTGAGGATATGTTTCTGTGTATGTATGTATCTTTCTCTTCTTTTGATTTTGCTGCCCTGAAAATTTTTTAGTAAATGTGTTTTCATTGGTATATTTACCAAGTTCCTTGTGTTGGAGTTTACCTTCTAGTACTTTTTGTATGGTTGGATTTGTAGATAAATATTGTTTAAATTCATCTTTATCATGGGATATCTTATTTTCTCCATTTATGGTGCTTGAACGTATTGGGAGTTATAGTAGTGTGGACTGGTATCTGTGGTCTCAGAGTCTACAGTATTTCTGTGCGGGCTCTTCTGGCTTTTCAAGTCCTCATTAAGAAGCCAGATAGGTCGTCCTTTATATGTTACATTTACCATTTTTACCCTGAGTGGCATTAAACTAGAGATTGCATAAGGGTTGTGATTCCTCTTCTGCCAGATGTTAAAAAGTCTTATGTGATTACCGCAAAGTCATGGAAAGTCTATTGTAATGGATTGGATCTGAAGGGCCCTACTCCTCAAACTCACATGTTGAAGCCTGGTCCCTGGCTGCTGACACTCTTGGAAAGTATTAGACAATTCACTAGATGAGGTCGAGTTGAAGGAAGTACATATTTTGGGGATTGTATGTTAGTACACCCTTCCCAACTTATTATTCTTTTCTCTTTCTTAGCTTCTTGATCACTATCTTGTGGCCATCTTTAGTCCATTATGAACTTTGGCCATGAGGTGCTGCTTTATCACAGGTCCAGAAACAGCAAACAAATGTACCAGGTGCCCCCCAAACTGTGGTCCCAATGACTCTTTCCTCCATTAAGTCGATTTTCTCAGAGTTGTACCGTGATGGTAAACTGAACATCACACCCAATGCTTACATTATAGTGGTTTCTTAGGCACTGTTACAAGTCTTTTGAGTTTACATATTCCTCCATAGAAATATGGTTTAAATTATTGGTCCTCCATTGGAATACTGCATCTCAGAACTGTTCAGTCACTAGAGCATGTATGTTGAATACATGTTTGGTAATTTAAGGTAGGGTTCAGATGCTTTTCTGTGTCTGTTTATAGGAAAGTTATCATCTGACTGCTTGTGAGGCTACACAAAACCCAGTCCAGAGCCCCTTGATGCAGGGCCTCTGTAATGATACCTACCACAGATGCAAACACTGAATTCTTATGTGGGGAATCGTTGGATTATATAAACTACAGATTCTAATTGGATTATTTCTTTGTATTTTAGGTTGGATTATTTTCAAGTGAAAATTATGCTCTTTACTTTTTAAATATGTGAAGACATTTTGCTCAAGGAATACCAATCCTTTCCCACTTACCAGTTTTGCCTGCCATTCTATATAAAGAACATGTGTGTCTTTTACTAAGTTATTTTAGTTTTTGGCAAATGACAGCAGTAAAAGCTCTTTAAACTTATATGTCTTTCTTATCAAGAATAATTATACGTTTCTAAATGTTTAGGTTAATATACTGAATAGTGGAGTTTATCATGATGCTTTAGTAAATATACTATTATTCTTTTTTATTAGCTTCCTTCTCCCACAAATACAACTATAAAAAGATACATAAGAATTAATACAAACGACACAGGAGCAATAGCTGTCTCTTTAATTAAAATAAATAAACCTGAACTGGCTAGAAAGGATGCACAGACTCTCCTTCACTAGAGAAACACGGGCAGTCATGGATTTTCATGTCTTCTAAAGGCACACATTGCGCAGGAGGCCCTGGTACCATAGCAGTCTTCGCATTATCCTGTTGTACAGCTACAGAGGCATCTCTGAGTTCTGGGTTTCCCTGGAGTGACAGGTCAAGAGACAACATGCTATGCTTGGCTTTTCTGAGCAGTATTGAAATTCATTTTTAGAATTATGTTTCAATAATTCAAGAAACCAGAACATGGCAGCATTGCTTCTCCGAGGCATGTTGCCCTGGATTGTGACATGAATCTAGGCACAACCCGAAAGCTCTCTGTTGGCTTCTCTTTGAAGTCAGGTTTTTACCACTTAAGAGTGGTGCTTTTGCTTCTGTGCCAAATGGTTATCACCGGTGGCTTGAAAGTACTGGAGATATCTTTAATTGCAGTGTCTAGAAAATGCTTCAGGGATTCCGTGAGTCACACTAATGAGAACTTAGCCTAACATCTTAGAGATTTCGATGAATTTCTATGTATACTTCATATTAGACATTAAATCCCATCTATACAATGGTAATTAGTTTTAAAGATAAATTTTACTTTAATAATCTTTCTATTTATTTTATCTCTTTGGAATTTTTTGATATAGTTGGAAAATTTTTGTAAGAGGCAGCTGTTACTACCTCCTCAAAACCTGCTCAAGATCAAGCCAGTCAAAATTTTGGCATGGGTGTGCAGGGCTCAGAAAGACCCATCCATAGCTGGGAAGAAATACCGTAACACTAAAGCCATATTCATAAGCGCAAAGTAGCATGATGGACAGGTGATGACCAATGGGGGTGGGAAATGTTGAAGAACTGCAAACCAGGTTGGGAAGAGCAAAGGAGGTGGTCAGGAGTCTCCATATCTGCCTTGTTGCTAACTGTGCCCCCTTTCTCCTTTATTGACTTAGGAACATTTATTATGCGCTTCCTGTGCTTTAGACAGGATTCCCCTCTGCCATCAATAATTATCCCCTCTTTTCTCCTTCATACATGTGACTTGAGCTGTGGCTCTGCTGCCCTGTCATTCTTACGTAACGTTTTCCTGGGCTCCCTCACTATCAAGGTTCAGCTGTTACTGATTCCCTCATGCGCTCCATGGTAGCTACCAAGAACACAGGCAAAAGCCTCTGTGCTGTGTCACAATAAAAGATATTGAGATCTGTTTTATGGAAAACCAACATCTTCTTTTCAGGTACTCTGATGGTGTGTGTGTGTGTGTGTGTGTGTGTGAGAGAGAGAGAGAGAGAGAGAGAGAGACAGAGACAGAGACAGAGACAGAGAGAGAGAGATCTTCCTAGAAGAGAGATGCAGGAGCAGTGGCATGTCCTGGTAGATTGCTTCTTTAACTAGATTGCCAAATGTGTGAACTTGGATCAGGATTTCTGAACTACAGAGTTGGGTGTTGCTACTACACAGTTCTGAACAAGCTACAGACTTGAATGTCACTGCTATGCAGTGATGAACAAGCTACAGAGTCGGGTATCACGGCTACACAGTCCTAAACAAGCTACAGAGTCAGGTGTCACTGCTGTGCAGTGCTGACAAGCTACAGAGTCGGGTGTTACTGCTACACAGTTCTGAACAAGCTACAGAGTCAGTGTCACTACTGTGCAGTGATGAACAAGCTGCAGAGTTGGGTGTCACTGCTGTGCAGTGCT
>NC_022009.1:80897614-80905365 GCF_000317375.1 Microtus ochrogaster
CTGAACAAGCTACAGAGTCGGGTGTCACTGCTACACAGTTCTGAACAAGCTACAGAGTCAGGTGTCACTGCTGTGCAGTGATGAACAAGCTACAGAATCAGTGTCATGGCTGTGCAGTGCTGAACAAGCTACAGAACTGGGTGTCACTGCTGCTGAACAAGCCTATAATATTTTCCAGCTTTGCCTCATTTCTGAATAAAAGGGTCTGGTTGTAAGCCACGGGGCCCCCTACCCTGCAAAATTCAACCTATTATTTAAACGTGACTCCTCAGACAGGGAGTTGAACATCTGTTACCTATTTGTTCATTTATTGGATCAAGAATTACTTATGCTCATTTATAAGACATGGATTAATAGGATGAGACAGGACTCACTAACATTATCTCTCAAATTCATCCTTAATAATCCTACATCATTAGAAAATATAACTACTGAAAATTTCTGCATTCAATATTGGACTGTATAGACGTTTTAAAAATCCCACAAAGCAAACCATACAATCATGTATTAAATCCTCATGGTACTTTCATATTTCAGAAAATCCATTAGGAATAAACATTCTAGAGTCGTGACGGTTGACCTTCTCACTTAGTATTTCCTACAGCCTGGAGAAATGCTCTTCTCTGTCTCAGTGACTTATTCTTGCTGGTGTTCTCTTTGTGCTTTGACCCTTTCCTTTTCCTCACTCTTCCTTTAGCAATCTTTTTCCTCATTTTATCTGCCAGTTGAAAGGAGTTTTAGTAAAACTGATGCCCTGTCCAAAATCAGTGTCCCCAAGTTCCCTTTGTCACAAGGAATAAAGCAGAAATACGATCTTCTTAATCTCGATCCCACTCTCTACATGTTGTATAACCCCCACCATCAATACAGCCGGAGCAGCTGAAAGTTAGGGGACCAAGCTGCTTGTCTTCAAATCCCTTTGCACTTAAGTAGTGGGTGTGAAAACAGAAATGTAAGAAACAGAGCACATGTGATGCATGAGCCCAAGTGTTGAGGAGCTTTGGTGTGAAACAATGCAATCCTTGTAGCTACTGCTAATGCTTCATTCGGCGAGCGTCTGAAGAGGACAGAAGGCTCAATGGCTAAAACAGTCTCGGGAAATGGATCCCTCACTCAGCTCCTGCTCTCTGACAATTTACTGGGTAAAAATAAAAGAGCAGCATTCTCTTAGGAGCTTGAAACGTGTCTGAAATTATACACAAGCACACATACACGCAAACACGCACATACACGCATGTGCGCGCACACACACATTATAAAATACTTGGGATAAGTTTGTTCACATAGTCGTTGCTTGCAACTCTGGCTTCTCTTCTTCTACAGTTAAAATTCGTAACCTGTCAAGGTGTTTTATATATAGCACTGTGGCAGAAGTACTGTGGCCAAGGCATTTTTCCTAAGGATTGTAACTCAACTGCTTGTTTTGGCTCTGGGCCCCCAAATATGATTATGGAGATGAGGTAGAATTCATGCAGCCCCCACATCTGAATGCTAATACCTGAGTGTAATTCAGGGAAGTATGGCAGTGATATGCATAGTGGTGACGCTAGTGTAAACACTAATGATTTCATATCCCGTTCATCTAGATATTTTAGTAATAATTTATAGATGAAATACTAACGATCTCATTCCATTTAATCAAGGACTGGATAGGGGTAAGATAGGCTACGGCTAACAGACATTTGTAGCTTTGCTTCTGCACAAGTATTTGTATTTCCTGTGTGTTCCCAGATTTTTCTTCTATTCTCACTTACTCTCCACATAGGTCTTGTCTATCTTTTTTGAAAACCACCTATACTGTGATAAAATTCATAATATTACTTGATGTTGAAAAATACCATTCCTAGATGAGTTGTGTTGTTTCTTAGTAAGTACTGCATAGAATCGCACAATATCCATTATTCCAACATTGAGTTGTTTGGTGTGTTTGGTACCATGTGCTGCCCGTATCCTCTGCCTAACTGAGCTGCACAGCGATTACATAGAGTAAGAGTCAGCATGTGCTACTCTTCATAATTGGCTATGGAGTTGAGAATGAATTTCTTGGCATAGTCTTCATCATATAAACTGTGAAATTTATTTAAAGAAGCTCCAGTTCTCCATACTTTCAGACTGCAATCCCCACCTGAAAAATTTCGTACAACCCATTGTTGTACTTCCACTAGCCTTGTGTTGTGGTTGCATGCCTTTAACACCAGCACTCCAGAGGCAAAGGCAACTGCATCTGAGGTAGAGGGCATCCTGGTCTACAACAGAGAGTTCGGGGCTAGTCACAGCTACACAGTGAGACCCTACACAGTAAACAAATAAACCCTGACTTCCATCCTTCCTCCATCTCCACCAGAAGACTTTCACACTCAGCACTACAGAACATTTCCTGATCTCTTGGGCTTCCCATATCCTTCTCACACTGACCAGGTCCAGACCTGTTGCATTACTGTTTGCACAATGGCTTTCCTTTCCTATTCTGTGAACATTCAGCTTTTCCCCCACCCATTCTCTCTGCTCTTTCTTCATCTTTTCAGTGTCCCTGTTTCCATAGTCTGGCTGCAAAGGAAAGCAGGAGACATACTGGCTTAAATGTTCCCTTCTTCCTACAGAGCTTGTGAACTTGGAGAGTTTTCTGTCTAATAGAGAATGTCTGGGTGTTGTGTGAACTTATTTTTATTTTATTATTTTATTATTTTTATATTTATTTTTTACTTATTTATTATATATACAATATTCTGTCTGTGTGTATGCCTGCAGGCCAGAAGAGGGCACCAGACCCCATTACAGATGGTTGTGAGCCACCCTGTGGTTACTGGGAATTGAACTCAGGACCTTTGGAAGAGCAGGCACTGCTCTTAACCTCTGAGCCATCTCTCCAGCCCCCAATGAACTTATTTTTAAAAGAAATCCTCTGTTTGTTGTTGTTGTTTTGTGTGTCTGTAAGCATGTGTTTGTCATATTTGTGAAGGTTAGAGGGCACCTTTGTGGGGTTGATTGTCTCCTTCCATCTTTATGCAGGTTCCCAGGATTGAATCTAGGTCTCCAGACTTTCATGTCAAGTGCTTTACCCATGGGACCATGTTTTCTACTTAGTCATGCAAACTAACTTAGTCATCTTGGATTGGCTTTTTGGGGAGGATGGGAAGATTTGAAAATGGTCATGTTGTTCTCTAAGTAACTATCACATATTTTAATAATAATGTTGTGCTAATTTGTGAGTATTAATGAGACTGTGTGAAATATTCTGATAGATTTGGGAATAGTATTATGTGTAATATAAACAAAGAATTAAAATAATCCAGTAATTTTTATCCTTTTGAGAAAAGAGATTGTTATTAATTGATGTTTGTTCCTATAAAATCGAGAGCAAAATATCTTTATTTGAATGTGAGAATATATCCATTTAAATAAGCTTAAGACTAATCTCTTTTTAGAATATTGAGAAAATATTCAGAAAACAAATAAATTATTTTCAAATATTGCATCTATTATAATCGTGTACAAAAGTATTTTTTTAAAAAACATTTTTTACTTACATTTGTTTTTGTGTTTGACTTTATTGTAACAGATTACTCTTATCTTGTCAAAATTTCAAATTTTTCTATAATTTTTTATGTATTACATACATCATAACATTCAGTCACAGAATTAGCACAATTTGACACATTATGGCATTAAAAAACAACAGGTATAATTAGCATATTGCATTATTATTTAGTACATAATATAAAATCTATGTGTCCGTTTTAATGTAGTTTCAACACAGCTGCTTTGCTGGTCTCTCACCATGAGTTAGGCATACATCTGTAGTCCCATGGACTCATGTTCCTTGAGGATATCAAGTTATGTATTTTGGCTCAAAATTCCTGAGGCAGTATGAATATTTCTAAACTTCAGTTTCTTAAAGTACCTTTCCAAGCAGATAGATTCCTCTAAAAGTAATAACTTCCCTCCTGGGAGAAAGGTTCTGTGTCATATACATGCTTAAAACCCTTGAGGAAGGTGGCTTCTTCGTAGCATGTATATGTTGTTAAATCTATAGGAGAATTAAACTATGGATGATCACATTTATTTATTTCTAAATCCTTTCATTATTTAATAATTTGTTTGATAGCACCTTTCGTAGATATTGCTATTCCAGACTTCACCAGTGAACAAGAAGGCAGATTTTTCTTCATGGAGGTTTTTTTTGTAAGTAATCTTATTTTTTCTAAGAAATAAGAGTGAATGTCTCATCTCTCTCTGTATTTATACTTATAGTAGTAAGATAGTATATATATATATATATCCTTTCCTTTGTTTTCACCGCTGTTATAGGTATGCAGCTGTCCACTGTGAAGGCTACTACAAAGGAGGCCTACTACTATGAAGGATAGCAGCAAGTACTTACAATTAGTTGCAATAAATAAGCAAACACTGATTATGCAAAAACAAGATGGGAAGTTGAAATCACTCATATTCCTTTTCATTGCTAACGTTAATCATGTTTTTGCCTTCTATTGAGTGGCCTTTCATTTCTAAGATTCTACTAAGAATCATACGTTCTCATGAGATTATTTCGTTGGATGTGAATTTTCTCAAATATCAAATTACTGATTAATTACAAGAATGTTAGAAAATAATTATTTGAAGGTTTTGTATTTGATGATCTAGGAACTAATTTATGCTCCAAAACCAAGTTCTACCAAGAGCAGAGGCAAATTACATGGCTCATGCAGAGTCTTTTAAATTCCCGAGAAGAGTCTATTTGCTGGAGAACTATGCAGAACCAACCACAGAGGCAGTGGACTGACAAGCTGCTTCCTCCTAGAGTTACGGCATCAAGTAGTGGTGACCCATGGGGAGCTGTGGGTGGCCACTGTGTCAAGGTTCTCATTTCTGCCCTTCATTGACAGGGAGCTGGTGCATCACAGCTGTGTCAGGAAGTATGCTCTACACTGAGAGGTGAGAAGGAGTCAGGAACGAAATTTGAGGGCTTTCTAAATGATTATACAACCTCAGCCAGACACTTACTCTGCAGACATAGTCATGCTGAGTTGTCAGTATGGAAACCTGGCTCCACTGCTTCCTACTCTCCAAGGAACTTAACATTTCATCTCGTTTTACCTTACAGAGACAATGTGCTTCAGCTGAATTTAGTTTTATGACGTAGATATTTGATGAAATCAAATAACTGGATTTATTCAGATAGTCATTAGAACTTTAACCTGCAGAACACAGAAGGTGTCTGCAACATATAACTTATTTATTGGTTTGGAGGTTGTATACATGAGCAAATCAAGTGACTTGAGAGGGCATACCCTTTCTGCTAGTTCCTGCTGTTTTCCTTACCCATAATGTCCAGACTCCATGGAAATGGTGAATATTATATTCCAAGAACAATGTGAGAGTTCACGAGACTCTATTGAAAGCTTTATCACTGAGAGATGCTTCTCATGTGATCATGCCCTCACAATTTTGTATGTATTTTACTTCCTGTAAATATATCTTCTTTCTTTCTTCTTTACTAGAGAACTAGATAAGTTCCATAGCAGCACAATTAGTCTTTATGCTTAAATTCCTGTTTTTTTTTTATTGCATACATCAAGATGGACACTTAAAAGAAATCCCACACTAGCTCAGAATTGAATATAATAAAGAGTTATTTTATTTAGGGGTAGACTCACAGATTACAGTCCTCTACTCGAATGAAGAACAACAATTGAATCTGGCAGCTAGAAGAGAGGCCAGACATGTGCTTTACATGGGCATAAATAGTAGAAAAGGCCACACCCAAGTGGGCGAGCAACTTAAAGACTACTAGTACATACTAGGAATTCCTACAGCACATACTTCTAGCAAACCATTGGGAACATAAAATTGGACATCCGTTCCTCACTTTATACTCTACAACAAAGCGTGTCCGTGTGACTTGCATGATTATCACCAGTTTCTATCTCAGGATGTGATATCTGCCATCTAAACCTTTTATACATTTATATTCAGCAAGCAGAGTCTCTATTCCACCACCCCAATCTTCAATCTCACTCCATCAGGATGTGTTATTCAAGATGTCCCCATAAAATAGAGTGGGTTTTCCCTCAAACAAGTGATGCTCTATCGTATGACAGTGCCTTTGCACACATTTTCCCTCCTCTCCAACAGGGGCTCCTGGAAATTGTTCATCCCCACAGTTTGCTATTGGAATCCTCTCAAAATAACCTTCCCTTTTTTTTCACTCCAACAGTGTAGACGCACATACACTCAGAAGACAAGTATTTCGTACTTATTGTCCACGTATGCTTCTGCGAGCTAAACAATGAACTATTTGTGTGAAGCATGGTGTTATTGTCTGCATTCCCTGCAGCTAGTTGGTATTATCTGTTCCATAAACATTTGATTAATATTTCTGGAATGAATTATTGTGTAAACCTTGAAAATTACAATTTTTAGATAGCATTATGTTCTACTACAGGCTCCTACTAGAATTTGCTTTGCTATTCTCCTACTGGGGGAATTTGGGAACACTCGCAACCACTCTATATATTTACCTTTATAAATTCTCAGGAAATGTAAATAGTCCAACATGAGATTGCCAAAAAATAATATCATAATGATTAGCTTAAATTAGGATGAACAAAAGTAATAATTTTAAAAGGTTATGTGCACACAGGCATGTCATTTACATATTCAAATATTGAACCATTCATCTATTAGCATCAAATATGTTTTGCAATTTGTATACATATATAACCTTAATTTATATTACAAGACTATAACAGGAAGCTAACTAGCATTTCAGTGTTTGAAATGAAGATCAAAGGCACTAGTATTTCAAGAGATGCCCAAAATATCAATATGACTTTAGTTTATCCAATTAAGAATGTTAAGGCAGATAGCAATATTGAGGTTTGGCAACGATATGAGATACAAGAAGCTGAGGTTTTTGCTAGCAGAAATGTAGACAATGAAGCTGCTCTCAAAAGTCACCTTACATATATTAGCAAAATGGAATCTATTTCTCACTTTGTTACTCTTGGTAGGAGTTGAAGAGTCTCTGATGGAAGGAAATATAGACAAATAGCGAGGTGGATGCAGCCTCCATAATATGAGAGTTAGGAGCAAAGCAAAATAGATACATACTGGATAAACCATGAAAACACAATACTGGGTTAAAAATAAGAAATTAAATATAAAATATACTTATGCCTTCTACTCTATAATCTTCCAGCCTACCCCCTAGTGACAAAGAAAGAGTAAGATTATGGATTATCTTCTCCAGGTGGCACAGCAGAAACATTTAGAGCTGAATTCATTATATAGTGTTCTGAAACCACAGCTGTTTCCTTAGACATATAAATGATTTATTAGCAGAAAAACGATGAATGTTTACCCTCTAAAATATGGCTGGGAGGTGTGAGCATTGCTGTCCTTTGCTTCACATTCACGGCTGGCTTTGTTGATTGTATCACATGAGACTTTTTTTTTCTTGCTGAGGAAAGTTTTAAGAATGAAACTATAAAGAAAAGCTATTACTAAATATTTAAAGTCTTTTTTTTTTTTTTGAGACAGGTTTCTCTGTAGCTTTGGAGCCTGTCCTACCAGGCTGATCTTGAACTCACAGAGATCCACCTGCCTCTGCCTCCCAGGTGCTCGGATTAAAGGTGTGTGCACCACCACCCAGCCTAAAGTCTTCCTTCCTTCCTTCCTTCCTTCCTTCCTTCCTTCCTTCCTTCCTTCCTTGCTTCCTTCCTTTTTTCTTTTCTTTCTTTCTTTTTCTT
>NC_022009.1:80905465-80908836 GCF_000317375.1 Microtus ochrogaster
TTCTTTCTTTCTTTCTTTCTTTCTTTCTTTCTTTCTTTCTGTCTGTCTTTCTTGACAAACTCAAAAGATTTAAAAAATATTTAATAGTAATTAATAATGAATAACAATTTTCTGTTAATATCTGGAGATAAAAATCAGCAATTACCCTGTCTTTTAAACTCACAAATGTAGTCTAGACGCACATATAAAGCATAGTGCATGGAGGCTGTTTCAAAGCAGAAAAGCTGGTATGCACATGATTTTGTGGACAGGTCTAGTGTTTCTATGTGCCTCGGTGTGCCTTGCCGCCCTTCATGGCTCTCCAGTTAGAGACTGCATGCTTATCTCCCGAGAGTTGTTTTGCTTGCTCATCTCCCTCCTGGATGTCACTGCCATCCACTTTTCTTATCTCACCATGACTGTTCCATTTCTTTCCTGGTTTAGATCAGCAGCGTCACAGTCCCCTGGCTGCTCTCCTTTGTTTAGTTAATCTTCTAAATCTGTCACCGACTTGCTGAGGATAAACTGTTCTGCAGTTCACTTTCCTTGGGACTCCGGGAATGATGCCCTAGGCCCTTCCCAAGACAGGCTAATGCCCAATACATCTCTCTGTACTGGTGAACAAAGCGTGCTTTAGGTGAGATAAAAGGAAACCTTGCCCTTCTCTGAAGCTGCTCCAGGAGAAGAGGAACTTGTGCTATATGTGTTCATTTTGCTGTCAGTCCATCCGCTCACAGAGCTTACACCAGCACATTCTGCAGATTGGTTATGCTCCTGTCCTTCAAAGAAGACTCCTAGAGCTTAAACGAACTGGTGAACTCAGATTTAAAACAGTACTAAGTAATAACAGAAACCCTGATTTATTATAAAGGGACTCAATCTATATATTTATGTATCCTCCCTTCTATTATTTTAACCTATAGTAATTCCTTATAGGAAAAGGTCTGCGAAGATTACAGAGACAGATACTCAATATTCCCCCTTACCCAAATATAAATAATATATCAGACAACACTATTGAGGTGCTTGTGCTCCCAACCCAACCCTGTTGCCTTTATAACGAAGAACACCACAGATATATTTTACCTGAAAAAGTCACTCTATGGAGCTAAGTCAGGGCCACGATCTGAGTTCTTCTAACAACAGACCTGTAGAATTGGAGTCAGACATTAGAAAGATCCTGAGTTCTTTATGAAATCCCACACTAGTGTTACTTTAAAATGAACTTAGACTAAAGATATAGACATAATCATGATGGAATGTCGTTGTTATCACTATAGTTTTTGAAGGATAAATAACAAAACTTGGAATCAAGCCATTAACTTGCTATATTTTAGCTATTTTCTAGTTCCCTTTGGGGGTAAATAAGGTATTGTTTCATGCAGTATGTTTCTTTGTAACCTAAATGAGGAGATCTATTTCCAACCATTTGTTTTGACAAGGAGACAAAGCTAGTCCATTTTGGATTTCTTTATAGACAGTCTCTGTAAGTGAAACTAATGAATCTTGATTCAATAAACTTGAATGGATGTGCATTTTGTTATACTTGAGTGATCGAAGCACTCTGAAGTCAGATGTGCTTTCAAAATACTTGCATAAATATAAATTCTTAATCATGGTCATTTTTAGGGTATTTATCTGCCTCCTGGTGGTTGTTACTACTTTGTCCATTTTTATGTGCTTTGGACGGAGAAGGAAATACAATGCTTGCATTCCTGTGGTTGCTATAGTAATGAGAAAAAACTACAGCTGTGAGTGCAGACTTGAGGCTGAGGTCATTTCAGCCCCTGAGACTCAGTAAATATTAATTGTGAAGGAGAAAGCTCTTGTTCTCACTCTTTAATGGCTGGGTTTTTTTTTTCCATAAGAGCCAGAAGACATTATATTGAGATAAATTGTGACTTGTTATTACTGCTTCTTAATTGCATTCTGCAGTGGGGTATGTTGAAATGTTAACTAAAATTCTAATCAGTGAAATTTTGCCTTTGATTTAATGAATTCTCTCACAACAACTGATATGCTATGATGGGGAAGTAAAAAATATCCATGTTTTGATTACATCCAAACTGTATATTGTCTTAGGGAGCAAAGACCCATTCTCTTTTGGTGTTCCTGGATTGAATATTTTGCTGAATGAGACATTTCATTGATAGACTGTTTGTCTGGACAGTTGTATAGGATGTGTATATGTACAGGATATAGGACTCACCTCAGCAAATCCTCTGTATTTTACAAAGCCCAGACTATGAAAGCTCTAAGTAACCAGAATTGATATCTTAATTGATGCAAAAGTATCATCTACTTTCCTTGTTTCTACAATTATTTTTGTTATTATTAGGTCATATATCATTACTACTCTGTGATATGGTACAGGGTCCTGATTGGTGAGCAGGAGTCAGAAGTTGAAGGTAAAAGACAACTGTTCTAAAGATTATCAATGAAGCTGAACGCCAAGACAACTTAACAGTCATGGAAGACAGGCAATCAGTAAGTTCCCATCAGCACATGCCATTGTGTTATGGATTATGGGAACAATGAGATACAGGATAATACTCCTTCCCACTCAAGGAAACCTCACAGAGATATTGAGTTTATGTTGCTGTACACACACACACACACACACACACACGCACATGTCCTGGCTAGTTTTATGATTTTCTGTCAACTTGACACAAGCTAGAATCACCCAAAATGAGGGATCCTCAAATGAGAAAATGCCTCCATAAAATCCAGCTGTATGGCATTTTCTCAAGTGATAATGAGGAAGGGCCAACCCCATGTCGTCCCCAGGCTGGTGGTCCTGAGTTTATACAAAAGCAGCCCGAGCAAGCCATGAGGAACAAGCCATTAAGCAGTATCCCTCCATGGCCTCTGCATCAAATCCTGCCTCCAGGTTCCTGCCTGATTTAATTCCTTTTTGAAATTTCTCCAGTGATAAATAACGCTGTAGAAGTAGAAGCCAAATAAACCCTTTCCTCTCCAACTTGCTTTTCAGTCATGGTGTTTCATTGCAACAGTAGAAACCCTAAGACGTGTGTCCACGTGATATACACACATATAGTATATGTGTGTGTTTATATATGCATATACTGCTTTTTAAAACGTTTATTTTTAACTGATTCTTTGTGGATTTCACATTTTGCATTCCAGTCCCATTTATCCCCCATCTCCTTGCATCTGCCCTCTCACTTTGCAATCTTCCCCCAAATCAAAAACAAATTAAAAAAAAAACAAAAACCAAACCAAACAAAGAAGGAGAAGAAGGAGGAGGAGGAGGAGAAGGAAGAGGAAGAGGAGGATATACACACATATAGTATATGTGTGTGTTTATATATGCATATACTGCTTTTTAAAACGTTTATTTTTAACTGATTCTTTGTGGATTTCACATT
>NC_022009.1:80908979-80909854 GCF_000317375.1 Microtus ochrogaster
GAGGAGGAGGAGGAGGAGGAGGAGGATGCCCCAAAGGTACAGAGGAACTTTGGGTGAATGTCCAGGCAGCAAGACATCTCTGCCAATTCAACAGTTTTGGAAGTTGCTTACAATGCACTTCCTGTTAACTTAGGTAATATTATATCATTCTGGGGTCTTGGATGGAGTTGAAGAATAGATAGTTATAATTATAGTTTTCCTTAGTTATGATAAAAGATAAAATAGATAAAATATTGTATCTGTGATTCTTGCATGATACCTGTTTTGTTATATGTATTTTTGCTATGTTTAAAGTTAAAACCTTCCTTTTTATTGAGACAGAAAAGAGGAGATGATGTGGGATTGTGGGATGCCCTTCTGTATGTGTGTTGTTTTTATTGGTTGATGAATGAAGTTGTTTTGTCCAATGGCTTAGCAGAGTAAAGTCAAGTAGGAAATCTGAACATACACATGTCTATGTTCTTCTTATATATATATATGGAGAAAGAATGCAGAGTCAAGAGATGCCATGTAGCTGCCAAAGGAGAAAGATGCTGAATGCCAGAGCTTTACCAAAAAGTCACAGCCCTGTGGTAATATACAGATTAATAGAAAAGGATTAATTTAAAATATAAGAGCTAGTTAGAAATATGCCTGAGACATTGGCCAAACAGTGTTGTAATGAATATAGTTCTGTGTGATTATTCGGGTCTGGGCAGTCAGGAAACAAGCAAGAATCTCTGATTACATGTTGGGGTGGGCAAACTCATAGTCCTGGTTCTAGGCCTATGAGGTGCTGCATAGATCAGCTTGCTAGCTCTCCCTCATCATCACTTCTCCAGGCACCCTTTCCAGCACTGCCTTGGTGAGCTCAGCTAGTGCAGACTGCAGAAAGG
>NC_022009.1:80910045-80921377 GCF_000317375.1 Microtus ochrogaster
CTGCAGCTGGTGAAAGTCAGGGCTGACTCTCCCACCCTTTGACCCCAGGGCCAGCTCTGTCTCCTGCCACAGGTAGTAATGGATGGGGGTGCATCTTTCCTTCATCCTGAATGTGTAACTTTAACACGACCAAGGCATGCAGGGAATGCTATATAAATGTGAATAAGAGGGATGCACCAGATTAAAGCAACAGCAAGACTTGCTGATTTTAAGTGGAATCTAAAGGTAGATTGCTTAGTTTTAAGCCCACATGCTGTCATTTTCTTCCTGCATAATGCTACCTGTATTTAACATCATTTTGTCTGTTTTCACTTTGTAAACTCTGATAGTAATTTGCAACACAGTGTATGGGTTGGTCTGCTAAAATTTGAAGTTAAATGAGCACCTGTAGGTCTGTTAGCAACCTCTCTGACTTACAACAAGTTCTGTATGTGTGTGAGTCACCATTGTGATAAATGTTATGCCCACTCCCATAATTTATTTGGTTTCCAGTCTTTGGTATTAATGGACAATGCTTTTGGAATGCTGACAGTTTTAGAGGTTCTATCATGACCATTCTTTCTGGATCTATTTAAATAATTAACATTAACTTAAAAGGAAACATCCTTACTTTCACAATCCTGGATTAGAATATATAGAGAGTTGCTTGAAGCAATTCAGGTTTTGTGGTGTAATTGATGATGATTACATTGAGAGTTCAGTTACAAATATGAGTACATCTTTATTTATGTCCAAAATATCTTCTTTAAAATGACTTGTCCTTTCCCTAAGTAGTGGGAAAAATATTTTGTCGTATGGCTGTGCCAAGCTGAAAATCACTGTAGAAAATTTATGTATGATCTTAACATACCCTTCAAACCCGAGAATCTATATTCATCCTTTCCACGTATGTAATTCAGGAAGGGAAGTGTCTATACATGTGTGTGTATTTACACACTATACATATGTGCATATATATGTATACACATCATCATATAGTATTACATCACTATTTTCTGACTCTTATTAGCAGTACTAGTGGAATTGAAGACTCTGTATATGGGCAGTGGACACTGTTTTTGCTCTCCTGTGTGAATATTCCCAGGGGTTTGATGTATCTGTATATTTACAACTAGTCTTAGGTATTATGGATTGAAAATAAAGAAGTAATACGCAGTGGACTAAAGAATCTGCTCAATAATTCCAAGATTCAGTAAAGCTTAGCAAGGTTATTACCATTCAAACTTCAGTACTTCGTCTGTAGCATCCCCCAAAGTGTTTCATTTTAGCAGATTTTGGAGGTCTTTATGTCACACTTAGCTGATTCCATGAATTCAGTGTCTAGGCAGCTAACTTAAATGTTGGAATGTAAATATACTCCCCTTTAAAGCAGTCAGCTTCAAAAACTCCTGGTGGTTCACTGGGAGATTCCAAGACTGCTGGAATTCTTTGCTCTCTGATGCGATCCCAGCTTGTCATTATTGATTTCTTTCTAAACTCATGACATTCAACCGAGAGGAAAGAAAGTACCAGAAGTGCCCCTACATTGCTCCAGTTTCTGCCGACAAGAGCTTTATAGTCATTATCATCATCCATGTCTTTGGAATTCATTAACACCACTGATATTAGCTGAGCATCACCAGTATGCAACAGCAACTGTTAACCTTGACAGACAACCACCCACTTTGATTTGCTCCTCAGGCCCTGGTTCAGCAGTATATGCCCCCACCCACCCCAATTAGCCAAACAACTCATATTCTACTGTTTCTAAGCAGGACTCTGTAGGCTTCTAATGTGCATGTCTTCATCTAATATCATCTAATGATTTCAGTTCCCCGGGGTCCATCATTCTCTTGCTTTTGCTTGAAGAACCGGATGCTTTTCAGTCTACTGTGAAGAAGCTAGTGTACCCTATACGGTGCTGTATTCTTCTGAACCCTTTATGGTTTATATCAAACGTTTCCCCATAGGTCAAAATTGGTGACTCTCTGTGAATTGTCTTCCCCTCTAATATTTTCATTTTTCCTTTGGATACATAATTCTTTGATACTGACTAGCAATTATCTGGCTTCTTTAATAAAATGAAAATTGTAGAATTTTCCAAATGCATGTAGTTTCTTTTAAAGGCATGGGCTAGTCTCCAGAATTGATAATATACCCATAAGAAGAAAGATGTGCTGCTCCTGGTAGCTCTAATGGTGGGCCTCATACTGAGGAGGCTTAGTCCATCAATCGTTCATTTTGAATCATTCATTCCTTGCTCAGTCATTGGACATTCCTGCATGGCACTTACTGTGCTGGGCTGCTGGGTAACAGTGAAAATAACAGAAGAAGTATTTTGCTCAGAAGTATGAGGCTGCGCACTCATGGGATAAATAAACAAGTACTTAACAAGGTATTTCCTGAGCACCACTGCTCATCTTGAGAAAGCTCTTTGGGCTCCTTCATATGAAGAACAACTTCCAAGATCAGACATTTGTTAAATAATTCTTCAGTGATAAATGAAAGAGAATTCGGTGGATAAGAACAGGGAAGAATTACACATTAACAAAACAGCATATTCAAAGGGAGATGAGACCAGTAGGGGCTGGGCCTGTTTGAGATCTCTGGAGAGCTGGCCTGTCTGGAGCTCCAGTGAGGCAGGGTTAGTAACAGGAGAGGAGATAGGATGTGTCAGTACTCTTCAGGATAGCACATGCCATGTGAATACAATTGAAGTTCATTCAAAGGAATTTGTTACTGAAGGTTTTCAGACCCACAGTTGACGAGATCCTTCTAGAGTAAGTTAAAGAACAAATGTGAACTTTGCCAGTCTACCAGCCTTCGGAAAGCAGAGGCAATGATGTTAGGGAAGGCACAAACAGGAAGGATAGACAGCTGAATTGATAGGAGTGAGTGACATTGTGCGTGGAGAGGAATGTCGGGCTCTAAGGACCTAGATATGGTGTGGGTGTTTGAAAGGTGGCTGCATCACCCACAAAGGAGACCTTGTGAGTGTCCCGATGTGTGTCTTAAAGAACTGCCATTGTGAAGCCTGCAAGCAAGGAGAACCAAAAGTTCCCACCTTGTGGTGCAGCCAAATTTCTGAGCTCTTTTCCTCCCAGAAAACTGAAAAATTTGTTTAAATGATATTATTTAAAAATCCATCTACAGTTTTCTTCCATAAAGATAATTCTTTCTTCCCCACTTTTCCCAGCTTCAAGAAGCATCGTTCTATTTTCTGCCTCTAGAGATGACATTAGAAGCCTCATGTTAAAAGAAACGTACCCCCTCCCCATGTGTTTAGCTGGTTCATTCACTTCAGTATGTTTTTTACTTTCACCCACGTTACAGAATACGTCAGGGCTTTCTTACATCTTAAAACTAAATAATATTCCATTGAAGGCACACACCACTTTGTTTTTGATCAGATCTCCAGAGATGGACGTTTGGATGGCTTCCAACTTTTGGCTATTGTATAATAAATACTGCAGGAAGCCAGGCTTCCAAAGTCAGGGATGGTCTCAGCTTATTAATCTCCAATGTGTGAGAGGTAGAACATTGGCTTCCCAGGAAGCTAATGAGTGACAAGGATTTAGTGTAATCAATTTCTAGTGTATTTTAGTCAGGTTGACTGTATACCGATGATAAATGGAGGCTTTCCTGGCACAGAAGAAGAGAGGCTGCGTGAGGCCACCTCGCACTGACCTGCTGACTAATGGGGCTTGACACAGGCATAGGACAAAAGCAGTCTGGTTAGCGCAAGCCTCCACCGACTCTCCTGCTCTCGTTCTGATGTGGTGCCAAACTTCCCGTGCAGCAATCACATTTTCATACAGTTTCTGATGTAAACCAACGCCTGACTTTTCTTTAACTAATAAGAGGATCACATTGCAAAGCGTTTTGATGGCTGAGGAAAGGTTATCTCACGTGAAATGTTAGGCTTTTTCATTTTATGATTCAAGCACATTAGTGGTTACACAATCTGAAATAGACATATTCGCTGGGAACGCACACTGAGTGGTAGCTGCTTTCTGGCAGATGGAGGAATTTAGTTCGTATCTAAATATGAGCTTTGTTTATTTTTATCAGGTTACCAACTCTGCAAATTGGACTAATGTATAATTTTAAATGCAGCAGGCATAAAGCTTCATAGAAGGGATTTTATTTCTAATCTTTCAATCTTATTGGGTTATTTAAAAACTGATATAGGGCAGTGATATTCTTTACTCTGTTTCTAGTAGCAGTGACGTATAAAATGATGATGTTTCTGCCATAGACTACCGGGAAGGATGTTGTCTACTGACTGAACATATTGGCGTTTTGTAGGTAAAAGGTAGAGAAGTTGAAACTGCTGCTGAGGTTCTGTAAGAAACAGGCAATGCCGAGGGAGCTGCATATTCTGCACTCCGAAGCCCAGGTGATCTCAGACCCAACCTGAGTCACCTTTGGACTCTTTAACTACGCTCAGCTTGGCACTCAAGGGTGAAGATTCCTGGGGTCTCTGCCATCCGTTGCCTTTTGGAATGGTGAATAAAAAGTTGACTTCCCTGTCTGTGTAATGTCTTCCTCTAGTTTCCTGTTAGATGTTCAAGTATCAAAGGGACAGCGTGTGGCTCCTGTGGGTGATGAGCCCTCATTTGGGAGGTCTGAAGCTATAATAGCTACGACCCACTCACCAGCTCTTGCGCCTTGGCCCTAGTTAGGTTCACAAGAAAAGGGAACTGTGAGGAAGCCATAAGACAACACAGAACAACAGATTAAACAGCGTACGGGAAGCATGTCTGAGTAGGGTCAGAGTCTCCTGCTGTGAGACACAGTTCATGCTTTCTCTTTAGCATTCTGTGAAAGATCCAAGGACAGAAGAACTCTAAGTCCAAACTCAGACCCACCTTTCAGAGTCCCTAGGTGATTTTACCTAGCTGTAGACTATCACGTTCCCTTGGGACGCTATGTGGGACCACCCCAATGGTCAGTTAGGTGGATCATGGAATTCCCTCTCTCGCAGGCCATTTGTTTTGTGTAGTTAGATTTTCAGAATTTGACTTCCTGCTTCTTACTCCCAGTTAAGAGTGCCCTTGGAAGGGATCTTACCAAAATTAATTATTAACTTTGGCCAGACAACGAACATGATTCCTCTGAGAACATCATAGTCCTTGTTGATGACAAAACTCTCAAAATTGCTAATATCCTGGTAATTCTAAGACCTGGTTATCCAGTTCTTCAATCACAGATCTAGGTGTGTTTGGCAAGTGTGAACTATCCCTTTCCTGTGGGAGTCTAGCCTAGCCTACATGGTCCAGATTTGTAAAGGCCACTGCAGGTTCCAGGGACACAGTAGTTACAGAGGTGACCAAATATCAGAATGTCCAGTTTATTCAGAGGAAGGCCAGAAAACTGTGTTACCAAAATGATGAACTCACTAAGTATAATTCAATTATAATTCCAATTATGATGTACATAAAGAAACTAATGTATGTATTCTAATTGTAGTGCTCTTCTATAGATACAAGGAATAACATTTCATATGTTTAAAATCAATGAGTGAAGACTATAAAGATACTCTGAAAAGATTAAAATCATCTGGGGCTATTTCCTATCCAGGAAGTTTGCCTTCTTACTGCAGCTGAATTTGTTAACTGTTTCATGCGCAAATCTTCTCTCCCCCCCCCCCCAATATTATTTTTTATTGCAAGGGAGAAACTCATGGGAAAGGAATGGGAAGTCCACCTCAAGGTGTGGAGCATGGGAAAAAGAGAAAGAGCTGGGTGGGCTGGCAGTTTTTTCTGAATACCCAAAAGGTCACACCCCAACCTGGTCTAGCCTCTTCAAGGTCATTGGCTGAAGGAGGTTCTCCATCACTTCCCTCTTTTGTCTAAATAAAAGAATTCCAAACCCAATACAAAACTATATACACTAGGAACAGATACCAAATATAAAATTAGGATTACAGCCAGCATAAACAATATTAAGCAAGAAACATATGCTAAATGTTTTAATAAACATTCTATCCTAAGGAGTCTAAGTCTTGTATCAGAAATGGCTTGGCTAGATCATAAGAGGACAGTATCTATGACTATCTAATCTTCAGCCCCATCAAAGGCCAGAGGAGGAAGATAATATTACTTGAGTAGGCAGGAAGTGCAATCAAACAGCTTCCAAAATGTCATGCATAAATCTTTAGTTATAGGAATTTGGGTTCAAACATAATAAAGAGTCATAAAAAATATACCTAGAAAGGCACAGTGTGACACAGGCTTTCTAGTTAACACTTTGAGTTTTTTGCCTACTGCTTGGATTTTAATGTATTTTTAATGATTTTAGGAAAAGTAAATTGAGTTTGGTTGATGGTAAAGTGTCAACTGTGCAAGTAGGAAGACTTGAGTTCATTCCTCAGCACCACATAAAATCTGGGCACGGAATGGTGGTAATACTTGTAACCCAGGTGCTGGGAGGCCCAGACATGAAACACGTTAGACATGTTGGCAGCTGGTCTAGTCCAGCCAGTGAGCTCCAGGTTCAGTGAGACTCTGTCTCAAAAAGTGGGATGTAAGCTCACATCAGAATGTGCACATATGTACACATGGAGAATATTATGTATCCTTTCTTAAAAGTGGTTAAATTAAATGTAAAATAATTATTTCCTTAATGTTCTAGTTTTAATCCTAGAAAATATCTCTAATAGACTTTATTAACTAGGTATATTTTCAGCCTATTGGTTTAGTAATTGTCTCCAGAAACTATAAATAGAATTCTTTATTTTTATTATACATCAAATTAAATGTTAATGGGATACTATTTTAGTTCTATAGTATATATTAATTATGATTCATAAGTTTAATATTTAATTAAATTTGCACCCTCTTTATAAAAAATTTCTGTTCCTCATTTAATTTGACATTATCATGCTAATTGACAGAAAATTTATTATTGAACTAGTAAGTTAACATTGTCAATTTTATTTTTAATTATTCTATTTTATTTGTTCACTTAAATATATTTTATTTGGCAAGAAGTAATTTATACTTATGATCTAACTTGAAATGTGTGGAATTGTAATTTCAAGCCACTTTAATGATCATGTTATATTTGTTTATAATTTAAATGTGTTTTATTTATCTTCTAATACAGGATAATATTTATCAGTATCCATAGACATATCCCATTGATTTTTTGTGTGGTATGTTTGTTATGAAAGTTCTAATCCTAGGAAGACAACTCAAGAGAGGTCCTCTAAGGACGTTCATTTTCCTTAACCCAAGAGCCCTCTGGAGGAAACCAGTTCACACCCTATGAGGCGGATCGCTGACAGTAGGCACCTCCTTAAAAGGCCAATGATATTTTCCTTCAATGTATTTGGATCAAAATAAAGAGAGTCCAACCTTGGATTATGTGGTCTATTTAATCTAAGCAAACCACGTGTTTTCTGACCGTGGACAAGGAGGCATGGGAAAGGAGGACATGGTGTGGAATGGAAGTTTCTCCATCAGCAGGAAAGAGCAGGATTCAGAATCAGGGAACACTTGCTATTCACTGAAGCTGTGACTTGTTTCCAAGACTTGGCTAACTCCTACCTTTGCTCTTCATAGTACATTTCTGGTTTTGATGAATTAAATCGGGGATGGGGATTCATTTACTGCAATATCAGAAATAATGTATATAAATTTTAAAATGCTGTTTCATTAAGCAATATCATGGATATCTTTCCAATCCTAAAAACATTTTTATCCTAAAAATTATCTCTACATTGTATTTTTTTCAAAATATTCATATTTTCTTTTTTTTATTAATTAAATTTATTTATTTATTTTAACTTCACTTTCCCTTCTCTCTCCTTCTCCTATTCCCTTACCCACCTCCCCTCTGCCTCCCACACCTACTCCTTCTCCCTTTCTATTCAGAAAGGGGCCATCCTCCCATGGATGTCAACAAAACATGGTATATTAATTGCAGTAGGACTAAGCCCCTCCCTTTGTATTAAGGCTGGGCAAGGCAACCCAGTATGAGGAATAGATTCCTGGCCTCTGGTCAAGCGGCTGGAGGTGAAAGCCAGATATTGAGCCCAGGAGAGGAAATGCAGTTGTGGGGCTGTTGGGGACTGTTTAAGGAGTATTAGTGAACAGTGGGCAATGTCTTTATCTGGGATCACTAGATCTGACTGGCTTCCAGTAAACCCTAAATCTTCCTCCAAAGTTGTAGGCCCTAATATGCACTGCTATTTTCTAATTTACTAATAATTTTCACTAGTACATACCAGGAAATTGATGGAGGAAGGTCATTGGTTAATTAAATAAAGAAGCTGCTTGCCCTGATAGGTTAAAACATAGGTGGGAGGAGTAAACAGAACAGAATGCTGGGAGGAAGAGGAAGTGAGGTCAGACTCAACAGCTCTCCTCTCGGGGGCAGACGCCTCAGAGAGACGCCATCCTCCCCTCTCCCAGGCAGACACACGCAATGAAGCTCAGACCCAGGATGGACGTAGGCTAGAATCTTCCCGGTAAGACTGGTGCTCACAGATTATTAGAGATGGGTTGATCGGGATATCAGAATTACCCAGTAAGGGCTAGAGCTAAAGGGCCAAGCAGTGTTTAAATGAATACAGTGTCCTTGTAATTATTTCGGGTAAAGCTAGCCTGGTGACGGGAAGCAGCCCGCCGCTCATATTTCAACAGGAAATAACTTTTTTCATTATACAAATATAAGATTATCACTACTAAAATATGTTTTCCTTTTTTTAATTTAATTTTTATACAGAATATTTTGATCATGCTTTCCCTCACCAACTCCTTCCAAGTTCTCCCTTCCTCCCTTTCCACCCAACTTCATATTCTCTTTATGTATCTTAAAAAAAGAAACCACAAAAATTTAAAATCAAAACAAAAAAATCAATAAGACAAAAAATGTCAAAACAAGGCAAAATAAAGCAAAAAGTCCACAAAATTGCTGTTTTAAATTAATAACAATGTATTTAATAGAATTAGAAATGGTATATCATATAGGATTTTATAGCTATCTAGAACACTTAAAATTTAAAAGTAAAATAAATAAAATTGTGAATTTATAAATTTTCATAAGAAAAAAGTAGGGCTATCATTTTTCAAAGAACGAAAAGCAAAGGCAAACATTTTTATGTATTATGAAGTTAAAGAGCTGAAAGTTAGTAAGACCGCCCAGTGGGGAAAGGCGATTGCCATCAAGCCTGGTAACCCAAATTCCTCCCTACGCGTAGATGATGAGTACCTCCCACTAGATGTTCTCTGCCCTCCACAGAGATGCTATGCAAATGGACCGCCCCCACACTCACACACACTTTCAGACCCGTTTATCTGCATAGACAGGAACGGAACATGATCATCATTCTGTGTTTGGTCATTTCATATTTCCCCAGGTAGACACACAGTCCTCAACACAAATTCTATCTCAAGGAGTGCCTAGTGGCAAGTGACTAGATTTTTAAAATATAACCAGTAGACAATGAAATAAAATGTGGATTTTTTCATTTTAATTGCACAGAGTAATTAGGAAACTATAAGAATAGAACATTGCAATATAAAGACAAAGATGGGGTACTTGTTACAGCAGCTTTATAAACAAGCATTCAAGTGAAAATTGGAAATATAAAACTCCATTATTAGCTGAATCCTTTATGGGATACCTCTATTAAAGGATATTAGAAATCCACACACATGTATACAAGCATGCAAGAGCATGTATAAAACTACTGAATATCCAAGTGGATCAAGACCTTTTATGTGGGGGACAAAGGATTGGAACTAGAAAGACATTGAAGTGATGACTTTATGCAGGTCATAACTGCTTTCTCATTATATTGCATGCTTGCTGTCAAAGAAGAATAAATCAAGATGCATGGTTATGTTACATCTGCTTGTTGAGCTCTTGAGTATCCCTATTTTTGCTAATGGTATGACTTGCCCCACTACCTAGGACATTATCTATGTATAGTATGAATTAATGATATAGGTTCAGTTCAATTAGGTTATATGGTGGTTTGAAAGAAAATGGCCCCATAGGGAATAACGCTGTTAGGAAGCGTGGCTTTGTTGGAGAAGATGCAGCTTCATTGGAGGAAATGTTCCACTGTAGTGGTGGGCCTAGAGGTCTCCTTAGCTCAAGCTGTGCTCAGTGTGACACACAGTTCACTTCCTGGTCCCTGCGGCTCAAGATGTAGAACTCTTGGCTTCTTCTGCAACACCATGTCTGCCGGTGTGCTGACATATTCCACCGTGATAATAATGTTCTAAAACTCTGAACTGTAAGTCAGCCCCATTTAAATGTTTTTCTTTTTAAGACACCATGTCGAGGTCATGGTGTCTCTTTGCAGCAATAGAAACCCTAACTAAGACAGAAGTAGTTACTTATGTTATTTCTACCATCCTTTTTCTACATGTGTAAGTGAATATATTTATTTTGGTCACTGACCTACCAACTCAAACCTCCATCTTCCTGTCTGTAGTCTTTTGACCCCAGCAAATCATCCGTTTTCATGTGCTGCCGCTAGTACTTAGGAATGCTTTACTGACAACTGCCATGGTTTGAATCTGAAATGTCCCCTAGGAGGCTTACTTTGTGAATGAACACTTGTCCACCTGGGTAAAACTGTTTTGTTAGGATAAGGGATCTTTAGGATGTGAGACCTAGCTGGCTGAAATTGGTCCTTCAGAAGGGTACAATACGTTGGGCTTCTGGTTCCTGTCATCCTCTCTGCCTCCTCTTTTACAGCAAAGCACTGTAAAAAAAAGTACCCAGTCTCTGCTTCAGGCTCCTACCATCATGAAGTGAGCTGTTTGGCCATGCCTTCCAAACTATGATGAGCCGAAACTCTCCAAAACTCTTGTCCAAAATAAATCTTTCGTACACTAAGTAAATTTTATTGGAAGCAGAAGCAGAGTATGAAGATGTAAAAATGGTCAGCTTGACCAGAGAACAAACATGTTTCACATTGTGAACAAGGAAGCAACAAGTATGAGATGCCTTTTCCTGGTGTCTACAACAATTCCTTCACACACACATGCATGCAGGTACACACACACAAACCACACACACACGCACACACACACAAACCACACACACACGCACACACACACACAAACAACACACATATGCACACACATACACACTCACACATAAACAGAAATGAAGGCTTTTTTTTCCCCTGGGATGCAGCCCCTGAGAAGTTACCCATGCTCTAGCGCCATGCCTCTACAAGCAGCAGAAACTGAGTTCTAGACTGAAAGTGAAAAGGAGCTCATGAAGTTGGGAGGGAGAAGAGGTGGGAGGGGCTAGGGAGGAACTGGAAAGGGGGGAATCGTGTGGATTTGATCAATACACATTATTGCCATACATGAAACTATCC
>NC_022009.1:80921477-80932890 GCF_000317375.1 Microtus ochrogaster
TGTTTTTTACTCTCTCTCTCTCTCTCTCTCTCTCTCTCTCTCTCTCTCTCTCTGTAGATGTATATATTTAAGTCTCATTTTCCATTCTTTGGTATTTATGGTGTTTATCCTCATGTCTTGGGTTTATATGTAAACAGATTCTATCTATATATCTCCACACACCCTCTTAGCGTATTCGACATGTAATGCATATTTATATATATTAACACCAGGTGTCTCAGCAATCTTTATTTACCTTTCCTTCCCTCCCTCCCTGCTTCCTATCCTTCATCATGTTTCTCCCCTCATTGTTTCCCTTGGTTGTTTTCCTCTCTCCTTTCTCATCTGCTTTAGGTATTTACTGAGCGGTCCCATACATGCTACTCACTGCTCCAGTCCTGTCACGGCTCAGCCTTAGTCTTGATAGTCTTAGTAGGAGTTGAGCTTTAAACAGCATGAGATGGAGAACTCAAGCAGTTAGGTAGCTTACTAAACAGTCAGACAGCACATGCAGAGCCAGGCTTGGAGCCCGGGTAGTTCCCTGGACTCATTGCTCTCCTCAAGTTCTTCAGGGGCATCATTGATGTTTTCTGAATGGCCTCCTCCCCCACCACGTTCTTCTTGCCCTGCATATCCTGTTGTTTCCTATGTTCTTGTTAGGAAACTCCTTCCTCAAGGTGATCTTCAGTAAAGATCCGCCCTGAGGTCACTCACTGCGTGTGGCATTTTCCCACTGAAACTACAGAAGCGTTTGCATCTCAAGCATTGAGTTTTCTGCGTGCACATTTCTGTTCTCATCCGTGAGACAGAAACTGTCTTTCCCATCCAATGAATAGATGCTCAGTAAACCTTGTTGTATTGGGAGGAACTCTAACCTAATGACCAAACCAACCAGGCAACCCAATTGTTAACAGTTACATACTTCAAATGTAAGCACACTGAACTTGGCAGTGAAAATAGGACCGCATTTCCTCACAATTCAGGATTAATGAAATGCAGACTGTATTAATATATATTAGGGCTCTGCAGTCTGTGTCTTTCCATCATTCCAGTGTTGACCTTCACTCTCAGGACATCAACAAGTTCCCCTCACTCACATTGTCCAGGCACCAGTTGAACATAATTTGCATACGGCAGTCAGCTCATTATACGTGAGAATGTTTGAATGTCTCTTTAATTTTTCTGGTAATTATTCCCAAATCCAATTCAAGCTTTTTGTCAAATTCCCTTAATATTATTAAGTAAGACAATTGGAAGTGTGTGCTGTGACAGGGGTCTTTTTTTATTTCCTGTTTGTTTTTAGTTTCTGAACTCTTCAGTTTCTAGTTTTGGGGGTAATACTAAAACATTTGCATGGGCAAAATTCCCACAGAAAACCACAGGAGACTGGAGGGAGAAGGTTAAGGCCAGGGTATGAAGAAATCATACCAATTTCATCTTTCTTTTCTTTATCCTCCATCTGCTGTTGCTTTAAAACGTTAAAAATAACTTTTACAGGGTGGCTAATATATTCCTACCCTGTGGGGACAGGCTAGGTTCTCAGCTGCCCACGATTTCAGGCAGGCTGTGGTTGCTTGGGTAAAGAAACAGTTTCTTGTCTTGAGTATTGAGGGATTGTTATGGGGTCATAGAGAGAGCAAGGGAGCATGGCCCCCAATGAACCTGCACCTGACACACACTTCCTTAGTCGGTTTAGAGAGAGGCAGGGACAGAGTTCAGGTAGGAGGCATTCATTCAAACAGTTGGTTGCATGAGCAGTCCAATGTTATGGAGCAAAATTAAAATCATAGCTTTCAAATACGGATTGTTTGAGTGTCCTGTGTGTGTGCATGCGGTATATACGTGACGGAGCTCCTGTGAGTGTGGGTGTACACGCTTCCATGTGCGTGTAGAGGTCAGAACACAGCTTTAGGAGTCATTTCTCAGGTGGTCTCAGTCCTTTTCAGTAGAACAGAGTTTCTCACTGGTCTGAAGCTTCTCTTGGTCTAGACTGGCTAGCTGGTGAGCCCCAGGGATCTGACTTGCTTGCCTGTCCAGCCCTGGATTTCCAATCACATACCACCATGCCTGGTTTTTAAACTTGGGCTGGGGGGGGGATCAAATTCAGGTTGCTGTGCTTGCAAGGTAAACACTTTACCACATGAGCTATCTCCATGTCCCTCTGTATCAGTCTCCACCCACCTACCCACCATCATTTTTTTCCAGGATATCTGGCCACCCTTGAAAGTACAACTGGAAATGCAGCCTCACATGGGTCCACGTGACATCTGTAATGGTTAGTATGGTTGAGTTGACAGAATCTATAGTCACCTGGGAGAATGGTGTCTGGGTGTGCCTGCGAGAGATTATCTTGGTTATGTTCATGGCAGTAGGAGAGCCTGCCCAGCATGGATGCCATTCCCAGTGTTCCCAGTATTCCCAGCATTTCCAGTACCGGCATCCTGGACGGCATAAAATGGGGAAAGGAAGTGAGCATAAGCCAGCACACACTCACGCTCTCTGTTCCTGACCAGTTCCCTGCCGCTAGGATTTCCCCACCACGATGGACTGTACCTTGAACTTCCTTCAAACTAAAACACACAAAATGTTATCACAGCAACAAACAGAGATAAAGCTAAGACAGTATCCATGCATGTTCACGTTTATGTTGTGTTTATATAGTATTCATGTATGGTCATGTTATGTTTATATGCTAGCCATGCATGTTTATGTTTATATTGTGTTTATATAGTACCCATGCATATTCATGTTATGTTTATATGCATATTCATGTTATGTTTATATAGTATACATTCATGCTTATGTTTGTGTTGTGTTTATATACCATCTATGCATGCTTATGTTATGTTTATATGCTATCCATACATGTTTATGTTGTGTTTATATACTTATTATCCATACATGCTTATATGTATGTTATGTTTGTATAGTATCCAAGTATGTTTATGTTTATGTTATGTCTATATACGAGCCATTCATGTTTATGTTATGTTTATATAGTATCCGTTCATATTCATGTTTATGTTATGTCTATATACTATCCATTCATGTTTATGTTATATTTATATAGTATCTATGTATATTTACATTTTGTTTATATATGGTATCCATTCATGTTTATGATATGTTTATATAGTATCCATTCATGTTTATGTCTATGTTATGTTTATATAGTATCCATTCATGTTTATGTTATGTTTTTATGTTTATATAGCATCTTGCATGCTCATGTTTGTGTTGCGTTTATGAAGTATTTATGCATGTTTATGACTCGTGGTTTTCTCATTGGAACAATCTTAGGAAGAGCTGTGTTGTGAACGTCTGGATCACAGTGCTCCTTTATGTGAGAGTTGCTACTCCCGGGCCATTGGGAGAGCTGCAAAGTGTGCTGCCACCTACTCCATACGCTTCAGGCGGGGAGAATGCTGAGTCTGGAGCCACAAGTAGGCTGTATATCTTCATGTGTAACCAGCTATTTTCTTTTACTCCTGGAAACTGCTGCTGAGTTTTCCTTTAGAAGCAACCTCTACCCATTTCAACCCATGTGAGCAAGGCCGTGACTGGTGAGAACAACCCCACGCTCTCCTACTCTGCAGCAGAGGTGAGTCCATTCTCTCATAGAGATTGTTTCGAGGAGGAACGTATGACCCAGGTTGTGTTAATATGGGCTCATGGGGTGTAATTCTGGGCTATTACAGAAAACCACTGAGAAATTGAAGTCCTTCTGCCAACCCATTGAGCTGGCAGGACATATGCATAAAGTATAGGAAGCTATCCTTCACACAGAGGGCACGCTACCTTCCTCCGGAAGAGCTGCCACAGCTAGGGCAGAAATGAGAGGGAGTGCCTCGTAGCTGAAGGTCCGAATTCTTCATAAGCTCTCCTGGCATTTCTCCACACAAGCCTTCTCATCCCCTTCTCAACGCTACATTTTTAGTTGGGTTTTTGCACTCAGGAGGAGAAGTGCTATTCCAGCATGCTGGTCGAAAGGGTATGCATCAATCTGAACAACTTCATATATTTTTAAGAAATTAATTTCTGACTAGCATTCACTTAAGCAGCAAATCTAAGTGTACTCTTTTCACATGTATTTTATATGGGAAAATGTTCTGTACATTGCTAAATTCTCTCCACTAATCAGAGCACCTTTGAAAATGTTCCAATGATTTGTCTGTTCATGACCAACGTTTGACTTTACCTTTGGGTACGTTAGTATATTTCTCAATTTCTTTATGCACTAATATAATAATATAAGTGCATATATAATACATAATATAATATAACTAATATATAATGTAATAATATAAGCAACTCTTCTTTACACTATTTATATTTAGTGCAAACAATCCCCCGTTTATCAATTGTTTATAAATTTATGTGCAGGAATCCTAAGTAGTTTTCTTTTTTATTTTAATGGGAAATGCTGTTTACCTTCCCAAAAAAGAGTTACAGTGCTCACCGACATTTTTCTAGTTGCATTTTAGTGCATGCAAAAATTTAAACTATACCCTCTGGAATTTATTTTGGATAATTTTATTTAGGATAATTCTATTTGCAGATCACAGAAAATCTGGAGCTAGCGAAAGACAGGAGCGTTCCTGTGATGAGAGGCCGGGTGATTTCCTGGCAGCCATGTCTAGATGCGCCACACTTCAGAGGTGCGCGGCGAAGCAGGGCAGACCTGCTACCGCGACTGTGTCTCTGTGGCTTCCTCTCCTGCCTGTCTTCTCTGGGTGTTTTCTCAGCCTTCTCGCTTGTTTGTGTGACTTCTCTGTCCCCGTGGGAACCGTCTAACCAACCAAAGAAAGACTCACTCTGCCTTTCACTTGCTCTCTGAATTCCCAGTAAAATGACTGTTTTTCTAATTTGGCTGGAGGACTCTATGCTACCCTGAAACAAGGTCACGTTGGATGAACCTTAGCTGCTGGCGGCCCAGTCTCTGAGGATCAGATTCCTTATCTGAGAATGAGGGGAAGGGTAGTAACCAGAGAAGAAAAATATTTTGAGCTGGAAAGACAACATAAAGGGAAACGGTAGTGCAGAAATACAGAACTAGTTTGCTTCTTTTTAAGGGGAACATCTGTCCTTTGTTTCTGACTTGCAGTGATAGTTTTATTAAGTTTTATTAAGTCTCATGCCTGTATGTGTGTTTGTGAACTATGGTTTTCTGATAGTTTTTAGAATTCTTCCATTCTTGAAACTAGATAATTTCCATTTTCTTTTCATTTTTTCCACATTTGCTAGACATACATTCCTGTCTTACCAGAAAGGAAATATTTTCATAATGTGTTTATAGATTTTAACTTATTCAAGCTATTATTTTTACTTGATTATCAGATAGTTAATTGCTCTTCAAGTCTTTGATAATTAAAATTTGAATTTCTAGTAGTTGTTATATATAAATCAAAATAATTATTCTTTTTTAAAGTATACTTATTTCTATTCTATGACTCATAGAACTGGCCAGAATACACAATAGTAACAATTGTGCCCATACTTACATCTTCTGACATTTCCCATATTTAAGATATTATTTTAGAAATCAATGTGTCTAGTATTAGTGATGCTCACATTTTGTTAATAATGAAATGGATGGTTATAAAGGTCAAGTTTTTTACTATATACAACATGTCTAAGTCAAAGCCACATTTTTGATGATTATTTATATTACATTCTCTTAGAAGAGAAAACCATCTGATGATTTTCAGAAGTACATCTATATGCCTAGAAAGCTCAGAATTTTACAAGACATTATGACTTTTGCAGTTCTAAAAGGTTATTGGCAAAACTTTTTGTCTTTGGAGACTTGTTTGAAAATCATTTGTAGATATTTCTGTGACCTCATCTTTGATTAACAGCTTGTTACAATTTTCTCTTTTAGTTTTTGTGTTGATAACTACCTTCTTAAAAATGTAGAAAATTATTTTATTATACAAATTTACTATATATAATGACATTGAGGAAAGTTCTGAATATTAATGTCAAGAAGGAGTTTTGATTGTGTAAAAGCTACCCTGAGGGTTGGTATTGGAGAAATCCAATTAAAAGCTCCAGCTCAGAGGAGAGGAGAGCCAGAGGCTCCAGAACTAGTTGAGAAGCGGTTGACAGTTAATGGTTGTGGGGGAACAGTAAGTTTTCTTTGAAGATGTGGCCACTGGTGAGTTCTCCATACTCAAGTGGATGGTCCCACACTCCTGTGCATATGGACAAACTAGTTGGACTGGAGAGAGAGAGAGAGAGAGAGAGAGAGAGAGAGAGAGAGAGAACTAGAACAGTTACAAGCAAGAGGAAGAGAAAAAGAAGACATGAAGTTGGGAGGGAGATGTGACAGGGAATAGCCTACAGGGGGTATATTGAAGTGAGGGGTAGACATGATCAAGATATACTGTGTCTGTGAATGGAACTTTCAGAGAATAAATTAAAAAGAAAGAAAATGCAGCTTAAAACAAGATGGAAAAAGGGTCATGCCATTATTACACCAAACTGTACAAGATTTCTGTTTTTATTATTTAAGACAGTTACAATGTAGAGAAATTGCTCACTGCCTGTAAAACTGTTACTCTCTAATTTGGGCACAGTTTAGGTTACATGGTGTTACAATTTTACTTTAGAAAAAATAGTGGCTGCCTTATAGAGGCAGCTCCAGGTGCTGTAGCACCTTCTGAAGAAATAACACAGTAACCAGAGAGCTAGAGGCACTATAAACCCAAACACAATGAATAAGGAGGACACAGAAAGCATGCCAAACAGAATGGAAAAAGGCAACAAGGCCTCAATCCTACACAAAGAAATACAGGTGACTGAGCAAAGCAGGGATGGGAGAGGCTCTCCTCACCAAGGAAAAGGATGCCAACTGATTGTCCAGTGCCAATGGTCAGCCAGGAAACATACACACAGGTAACATTGTATCTACTCAATAGATTATATTTAATATATATATATATGTATATATATGCAATAACAATGAGAAAGGAGGTAATGAATTTGAAAGAGAGTGGAGAGGAATATAGCAGGGTTTAGAGGGAGAAAAGAGAAGAGAAAATCTTGTAATTATATCTCAAAACCAACCCAAGAAAAAGCCACAAGTGTCTAATTGCAGAATGATGTGGGATGAAGAATGTGTGCAGGAAGAACGCCCCTTGAGTTATACCAAAAGTACAAGAGCACGCATCACGGCAGTGAGGTTTGCAGTATCCTGTGTGACCACAGAATGAAATATACTAATTGCTGTTTTTGTAAGCTGTAAGCATGGCAGGTATCCTGTCAGTGGGGAGCCAAGAGACACCACAGCGTCACTGTAAGCTTAACAGCTTACAGCCCTGCTCCAGTGAAAGGTCTCTCAAACACAAGTTTAGCACCTCTGCTCTGGCACTGAAGGGTTTCCCCAGCAAGGCTGTTACAGCTCTGCTCAGGTACCCTGAAGTGTAAGGGGAAAGTTTCCCCAGGGAAACTGAACCAGCTTTGCTCTGGCTCCCGTAACAGTCTCTACAGCTGGGCTCACCTCTAGTGAAAACGTCACAGCATACACCAAGCCTCACTCAAGAGATTGATTGCGAAGGAAAAATTCAGGTGGGTGGCTGCCTCTAGGGTGAGAAGCACCAGCAAACTGAACAAGGCGTGGAGCTTACATAGGCTTTCTTCAAGCGGAGGGAGGCAGGAGCTTTCCAGGGTGGTTTGGGATTGGTGGGATTTTATGCTCAGGGATTAGTGGAATTTTAAGCCCTGGTCCTGGAGTAAAATCAGGTGCAGGGTGTTTTTCTTTCCCCTTTGACCCTTTTCACCCTGCAGAAGCTTCTTTGTAAACTATTTGAAAGCTAATATTCTGAACGTGTAGATTTGTTCTATGCTCTAAAGGCTGTGCAACCTGGGAAAGCAGAGCCTAAAAATAAGGTACACTGGGGTCCCGTGGAATAGCCAACTTTATCCAGAGACTCGGACAATTTATACTCTGACAGCTAAGAGGAGTCACCTGAGTGAAGCCAACAATCACAAGGACAAGCCTCACATGGCAAAAATCTGTTTTTTTTTCATAGAAGTTTATAAACAAATAGCAATCTCCAGTTGTAATGAATAATGTGAAGTAAATTCACATTGATCCACTAATCCTGGGAGAAGCAGGAAAACACATTTTAAGAACAATTCCGTGTTTTTGAAGAAAGTGAGGACACAAGACGCACGTCTTGTTTTCTTGGAGTTTTCCCACAGGCACTCGGGATTCCCCTTGCACAACTCCATTCTTGGACTGTGTTCCAACAGAAATTAACAGAAGTCAAGAAAGGAGGTCTAACTTGCATTAGAAAGAAAAAATAGGTGGTATAAGAGGAACAACTAATTGATCCTTTCTGAAAAAATAGGGGAACAGAGCTAATAATAGCTGTTTTTTCAATGAGAAAATGCCTGAATTAAACAACTTAAAAGGTAGGAAGAGTGACTTTAAAATTTTATATTTTTAGACGTTTTAGTCCTTTAATTACATAACTGGGTCAGGAGAGGGCATGAGCGGGAAGGAAGAGAGAGATGGGATACAGCATAGAGGGGAAAGTGAGAGGAAGAAGGGGAGAGAAAATTGGAGGGCCTTGGTATTCAATAACTTCCTCAAGGCCCTCCGCACTCCCCTAATGGCCCATTTCTTCCATTAAGCTCCACCTCTTTCTTTAAGTCTCCACCCACAATGGCGCTGCCATTGGCAGGAAGCAGGGCATTAATGTTCAAACCATAGCAAAGCCTTTCAAAGAATATCACATTCTGTTTTCTGCTTGAAGTTAGTTGCTTAGCAGTAACAGAAGTCTTTTCCTATCCCAAGGCAACTTGCCTCACTATTCTCTAGAAAACCCAGACTTTCTCCTTCCTGATTCGACAAAGTGGAGTGTTGCTCACTCTCATTCACCTGAGCGGAGGCAACGGTGTGGGAAGGCATGCGCAGAGAATTCAACTCCTGCCCAGCGAGCCTTTCACGGGAAACATGGTTCAGTTCTGCGTGTGCTTGGAGTGGGTGTGCTTGTATAACAGATGTGCAGTGTTCAGTTCATCTAGTAGGATGTGGCCAATGCCAGTGACATCTGGACCACGTGTGCCACACCACTGATGGTATTTAACTCCGACAGGCTGCTGTCAGGGTGTTCATGCATCCTGTGGGATAAAGCTGAGGGAACAGCTATCCCCTTGGGGATTTCTGTGAAAAAAATCCATTCGAATGGAATGGCCTTTGTTTTAAGTTGTTATTATGCTTTAGAAAAACTATTTAATGTTAATAATTTAATCATCAAAATGGAAATTTGAGATATATGAACATAGTCTGCCATTTGAGAGGCGTAATTGACAACATATCTGCAAACTGATATATTGACAGTTTGATTTACAAAATAATTTTAGAACTTGAGAATGCCATTATAAAAACTTAGTTATTCCCACAAAACTCTTCCCATTATGTCCATTAAAGAAAAATTACAACACATCACTTTGGCTTACACAGCCTTCCATAAAGAGCAAGAACATAAAACTAAAATAAAATAAGTGAACAGTCTTCATAGCTGCCTCAAGACTCTGTAAGTGAAATACTAAAGTCATTTTAAAACGCTGTTGCAATAAATGTCAATAAAACACAGACTGCATTACCTCATTCCCAAGGAAACATTAACCAGGCACTTACCTGAATACGTAAAATTAAAACAGCGACCGGATGGTTTTCACGGCTCCTGGTTAAGGCTTGGAAGGATACATGGAGGCAAGGCCGTTTGATTTCTACACGCCCTGTTATTGATTTTATGCAACAGTCCCCGATTCCTTGCATTTTTGAAGTGTACAAGGGCAGGTGGCACCAGCTTCTTTATAGGGCATTATAGGGGCTTCTGGATTTTTTCCTGAATAATGTTTCCACACAGAATTATGTATGGCCTGTGTATAACCTCACACTCGAAGTTTTCTTTGGGAATTTTATCTCGCTTAATGATTTGGTTTCTGTACTGGAAGAAATAATTGCCAAAGCGGCTTCCTTAATTGGATTTTCTTTCTTTTTTTTTTCATAATGCATAGTTAACTCATTCAAACGACCATCTCATTTGATCTGTGTGTGATAACTCATGGATATATTTTGCTTTCTACTTCAGGAATTGTTGCTTCCTTAGACTATTTCCTTTGCACTTCTAATAAGCACACTCTTTTGATTCATTTTGATTCCCCATTCACTACACAGATTATAGAAAAGCTTTGGAGACTGGACACAAAAGCCCTGAAATAAGTGCTTATTAATAGTACTAATAATTAATAGTAGACTAGCTGGCTACTGGCAGCAACCAAGTCTCCCTCTACCACGTCAGCCTTTAAGTTGACTTATGTAAATCTGTAGCCAAGAGGGGAGACAGGGAGTCTATTTCAGCTTCAGAGATTTAAGAATTTTTTTCTGAGGTTGCTGATTACTTTAAATCAGTAACGGTAATGATAAGTATGTAAATGTTATGGACCAGCTTTTATTTTAGTCCCAACTCATGACTCAAAGGATTTGGCTATTAATGAAAACCATTTGGAGTCTATTGTCAATAGCTGATAACCAAGGTTTCCTAGTGAAGAAGTCTTTTCCTCTTGCTGTCATTTTAAAAAGAAGGGAGACAGAGAAAAGAAAGTTGTGCCTTCTAATTTAATTCAAAACCTTAGAAGACACTTTCTGACCACTTTCAAAATTCTGGTTCTGGAAATAAAAAGGAAAGTATTGATAATTTTATACTGCAGTAATTACAGATACAGCATTGAAATCTGTCTCTTAGACGTGACAAACACTGCCTAGTGTTTTCACAATGGCATAATAGTTCTGCGACACACACAATCAAAATGTCATCATTGCATATTACCCAGCCACTGATCACATTGTTCTTTGCCAGCGAATCTTTTTTTAGTTCATGTGTTTCCAATGTACTTACTCTGTAAATGAAAGATTGGGGCTTAGCTGACCTAGATTGAGCTGTGGGAATCTGAAATTCAAGGACCAATCATCTTGGTTCTATCTCAGTTAAATTCTTTCTTCAATTTTATGGATGACTTGTAGGTTCTTCTTACTTTTTTTTCTCCTCCACCTTCTTCTCTTCCTCCTCCTCCTTCTTCTTTTTCTTCCCCTATTCTTCTTCTGACAAAGGAAATATTTCACACTTGTTTAAGAAGAAACCCACTCTAAACCAAAACAAAAAGAAAATACAGGGAAATATGCAGGCCTGCTTATGTGATTCTTTTTTGAATAAGGTAGTGTCTGTTTTACATTGTAGTGTGAGAAGCTGGGAATTCTCTCCCTCCTGTGAAACCTCACTGGAGAGTGACAGAGAAGTCCCAGGCTGATGCATAGTTATATTTGAAAATAAACCTGTCTTCTAAAAACAACCCTTATACAGCAAGGGATGTTTAATCCCATTTAACCTCTTATTCCTAAACTCTGGGATGAATATAAAAT